>NC_138980.1:132229387-132829387 GCF_964341445.2 Mesoplodon mirus | reverse complement strand
GTGTTTTTCTAAATGTACATTTCTTATATTCAAATACAGTATATAACTTTAAAAACTTAAGGTAAATAAGTATTGTCTGAGATGTCCATATGAAATCTGTGTTAAAAAGTAGGTAAATATTTATGATCACTACAAGACTTATTTATGTAAACGAGTTATTGAGAAATTTTTTTTGTTTTTTACTTGTTTTCCCATTAATATATGCTCAGGATAAAGAGCTTGGAAAGTAAAGTATGAAGGATATAATGACCTCATGGTTACATTATTTAACTTTTCACTCTTATTTTTTGGTGCTATTAAAATAATCTTATTATAAATATATTTAAACATAAAGCTGTTTCTGTATTCTGGATTATTTCCTAAGGATAGTTTTCTAAAAATAGAAATTTCTTCTTTTAATAAATTTCAGTAATTTGTGAACAATATTCTTTACATTATTAATTTTGTCTGTTTTATTAAAATAGATATCAGAGAGTTGGATTTCAATTTACCCTTTTACTGAACTGTAGCATCATATTAGGGATTTTATTGTACTTATAAGTGTTAGAGTCAGACAGTTTTAAGTATAATACTGCCTACCCCAGTTATAAGAAGCAAAGTTTATTAATCTTTCTGAGCTTCAGTTTCCCCATCTTTTAAAATGGAGCTTTATAATACAACACCTGGTTATAATGAAGATTAAATGAGAAGGGGAATTTGAAAACACCCAATAGTGTAGGTATTCAATATATATTCATTTCTTTTCTTGATATCCTACAATGTAAGTAAGTTAAGTCGCTGTTATTAAACTGTCAAATATGAGCCAGACACTTTAATAAGCAGTTGATATCTTGTGGCAAAATAACTTCTTATACAGCTTTATATTTGATTTCCTTTTATTTTTAATTATTTATTTTAACTAATTTATTTCTGGGTGAAAGGTCACTGTCACTATATTCAGATATAATATTCCATAACTGTGATTTATCTTGACAACAAGCCCAAAAGTTGGATGTTTTTGTTTTTAATTCATAGCAAATATAATAGGGATGATGTGGTAGTTACTGATTATATCTAAGTTTTGAAATGAAATTCCTCTTTTGTGGCCACATCTTTTATTTTTCCAATATTTGAAAGGAGAGTTTTAATAACTTAATATTTATCTTCCTTGTGATATATTAATTTGAAGGCTCAAAAAAGACAAACTTGATTTTTCTTCCCATGTACCATTTGGTTAGCTAAATTTATTGCTTTTTTTGACAATTTTGTTTAACTTACTAATTTTAAAATATTAAGATTGTTTTGGCAGACACTAGATAAATTGCTTCCCATTTGTAGTACTCTCAGAGCTATATGTTTATTAGTTTTTTAGAAATCCCCATTTTGCTCACCAGTTTTGATAAATATAAAACGCTTTAATTATTTCTGTCATGCTTGACTTAGTGTATTTAATGGTTCTATTGCTTTGAAAGTAGGATATTTATGTTTTGGTTTTTTTCTTCCTAAATTTTCTTTCTTTAATTCTTTTTTCCTTTTTTTTTCTTTATTTCTGATCAGAAATTTTAGTTTACTTTCATTTGGAGAGGAAGCTGAGGAAGAAGAGGAGGAAGTAAATCGAGTTAGTCAGGTAAAACTCTTAATTTGCCCTTTGTTCTGAATTATAAAAGTGATTAGGGTCTATATCTCACTCATTTTTTAATCTCCTGCTATACATAGCACAGCATGTTTCACATGGTACACATTCAGTAAGTGTTCATTGAACCAATTCATAAAATGATTTGTGGTCCGTAATATTTGCAACTTCTGAGATGATTTGAGATAGTTTTTTTTTTTAATCTGACATTTTTAAAAATCAGTTACACCTAGAGTTAAAGAATGATTTAATTTTGTGATTCAGATTTTAATTATGCTTGGTTTAATTGGATTGCTAGATGATTTAGTAATTATCATTACTGTAACAAACAGTGATAGACCAAAGCTCATATTCATTTTAGCATCATTTACATGTATTTAATCGTTTCATTAATTCTCATCACAGCTCTTTAAGATAGAAATTATCACTCCCATTTTACCTATGAATAAGTTAAGGTATTAATAGGTTGTAATTTGCTCAAAGTCACATAATAAGTAGCTAGAGCTGGGAGTTAAACCTACATCTGTCTCACTATAAAATCCATGTCTCAAGATTATACATTGCCTCCTGTCCTTTATCCCACCAATGCTTGCCATAGGCCTTTAAGTATGGTTTTCCTCAATATCACTTTCATCACAGTACTCATTGCTGAAACACCTACAGTGCCCCACCATTGTTTAAAGCAGTGGTTCTGACAAATATGCCCCAAGAAAATCATCTTCAAGGGTTTTTACTGCCCCAAATTTTCATATGTCTTTTTTCTTAAAAATTAGTGAACACTGAGACCTACGGGATAAGATTCAAAGTCTTTACTGTAGTATGTAATTAAAACTCTGTAACCTAGTACTACCTTACTTGCTTGATGTAGTCACCTATTTCTTAATGACACTTATAATAGCATCGACTTAAAAGCACATTATTTTTACCCTTGTCTTTACTTCTTTATCCACTTGCTTCCCTCATCATTGAGCCTGGTTTTGGTAGGCTAATATTGGGCATATAGTAAGCACTCTATTTATATCCCTTGCATTAAAACTGAATTAAAATGGACATGTATAAGAAATATTTAGTCTTTTTTTTTTTTTTTTTTTTTTGCTGTCTTCAGCATCCTTGATTGATCTATTTGATACCATGGATTCAGTTACCACATGTATACTAACATTCTGAACTCTAGTAGGAGACAAGACCAAATATTTCTTCTGGGCTCTTATCCCTCACTCTGAGTTGCCTTTAGGAAACATCTCTATTTTAGATATCAAAATTAAATCCATCTTTACATGAAAACCTCCTTTTCCTATTCCTTATCAATATCACCAATCACTCTGTCACCCTGGTATCTCAGAAGTCATCATCAGTACACTAGTCTTATATTATTCATGATTCAAATTTGTCCCTAATCAAAATGAAAGATTCACTATATGTCATGATCCTGCAGGTATATTTGTAAATGGAAAAAATCATGAATGTTAGATCTGGGAATTGCCAGGATTCCCTTTCACTGATGTTTTGTGAAGATGTCAAGTTTCCTTGCATATCCATGCCTTCCCCAGTGTCCCCCCCACCCCTTTTTTTCTTTTGCTTGGAGTGTGTGCTCTCCTTTATTAGGCTAATTTTTATTTTTCCTTTTAAAATTTACCTCCATTATTAACTCCTCACTACCTCTACCTCCCTCCCCAAGACAACTTTCACCCAGGCTGAGCCATCAAACACTTGTTATACTGCACTGTAATGAGTTTTTTCTTATCTGTGCTAAGTATTTATTTTATGTAATCTCTATAACAACCATGTGGTATGGATGTTATTATTCCTGTTTGGTAAATCAAATCAATACTGAGATGTTAAGTTGCTTGCCTAAGACTGTGTAATTAGGAGGTTGTGGAATCAGAATTTTGACCTCAGGTTTCTATAGCTATTAAAGTGTCTAATGTGATTTTGAATGCTGCAAAAGCTGCCTCCTTCTAAAAGGCTGGCAAGAAATTTCACTGGTAGCACAGCATTCTGGGGTGGGGGGCAGCTCAATGCAGTCGGCCCACTGCCCTTCCCTAACTTCCGTAGGGTCTTGGATAGTACTAAGTTTAGCAGCCTTGTAGAGCAAGTGTGGGCAAAAGGAATTTTTCTGTCAATCTTTTGTTGAATTAAATTTCTGGCCTAAAATAACGTTTGTGGACAATTACTTTGAGATTGACTCTACTAGGAAATTAGTTTGAATTTTTTCTATTGGTAGCAACAGCATGTCTTAAATGTTTAAAGCGTATCTTCCTCCTGCTGCTTACTTTTGCACAAAGTAAAAAAAGAAAAAAATAATAATGTTTAACTTCTACTGAATTATAGTGAACTGGATACTCCAAAAGCAATTTGTGTTTGCTACAAGGTTGAAATGTGAAAGATACCACTGTAGATAGTTCTAGCTTGCTTTTTATGTTTGCTCTTAAACCTGTAAAACACTTTAAACAGTAGAAAGACCAAGTAAATTCTTTCTTCTTTGCCAAGAAAATTGCAACCCACAGTCCATTATCAAATAAGTAGGATAACTCTAGTATGGAGTTACATTTCTCTTGTCTGACTTTTTAATTGAGGGCACTCTGTGATAAAATTATCAAATGTTTGTTTCAGACTCTCAAATCTATATCTCTAGGCTGACTTACTTTTCTTTTCTCCAGCTGCCTACTAGACATCTCTATATTTAAATATCTCACTTGTTACCCAAGCTCTAGCCAAGGCTTAATTCATTATCTTTTATTCCCAAACTTCTCCCTGTTCTGTGACTTCTCTTTCTAATTCCCTGGTATCAGTGCCCCCTAAAGAAGAATTTTAGATTTAGTTGACGTTTTTCTTATTTTTTTCCTTGCACAACCAGTTAGTTGAACTGTTCTACCAATTTTTCATCCATGCGTATCTCAAATCTGTTTTTTCTTTTTAATTTATATTACTATTACCCTTGTTCCAGGCTTTATTATCTCTAGCCTGGGCTGCAGCCCTAGTCTACAGACTGGTCTCCCATCTCCCTTCTCTTTTTTTCCTTCCACTCATTACTATCAGAATAGTCTTCCTGAAGCCTGATTAAGATGTTATAGTTGCTTTCTGTTGACTATAGAAATAAGGCCAAATTCCTTGGCCTATTATTTCAAGCTTCTTCTTTCATGACTCCCCTTTGCCAACTCTGTCCTTTAGTCTAATGCTTCTTAAACTTCCTTAGTAATAAAAAAATCACTTGTAGTACTTTAAAAAAAATTAAATTAAACTTGTAGTACTTTAAAAAAAAATCTGAATCAAAATCTCCGAGGGAGAAACCTGAGAATCTGTACTTTTAATGAATTCACTGGAAATCTTATCTGGGAAATGTAGGAAACACTGTGTTAACAGATCTGAAATATTTGCTGTTGTACATATATGTCTTGTATTTTCCTTTTTGTGTGTCTTCGTTCATGTTCTTTCCCCTGCCTGAAGTGTTCTATCCCACTTCTGAATGTTGAAGTCATATTTATTTTCAACACCTAGAATACTATCTTTTCTAAATGTCTTTTCCAGTTTTTCTTAATCTTTTCTTTTTCTGATCTAACGTCTACCTTTCTTGTGATACTTATATTTTGCTTTAAAAAACATTCTTTTTGCTTTATTACACAAGAAATGTATGACTGTGTTCTTGTTGTATAGGATTCAAACATTATACCCTTTTCTTTCTGCCTTATTTTGTAGGGTCCTAGGCTGTGAGCTCCTTCATGGTAAACTTTGTGTCATCTTTGAGTGGCAGTGTGTTGCAGTAGAAATAGCATGGATTTGGGATCATACAAACTCATATTGGCACTTCACTTTCTATAGATAGTCTGTGACCTTGAATAACTTAGTCTCTCTGAGTCTCCATTTTCCTTTGTAACATGGCAATAATATGTACCATTTACAGTTGTGAAATAAGGATATAGATAGCCCTTATTTTGATACGTCATGCAATCGAAAAATGGTTTCAAAAGTCAAACGTCGTAAACTGTATACTCTATGTTATAAATTGTATTTTATTCTCAGAGAACTAAAGACTATCAGTCACTAATATGATCATGACTATCACGCAGAAGCTGCTGCCCTCATACTCAAGTAGTCTAGAGGGCTAGTGAGAAACTTCACCAGTTCAGCTTCCTGAGGGAGGAAGCCATAAGCACAGCACTGCGGTGCCCTTCCTGAGCGCTCCCACAGGGTCCTGAATGGTAGCTTGAGCAGCCTTGGAGAGCATGGGTGTATATCTGTACATCGTGACCCACCAACAATCCACTCTCCACATGTGAGTGGGTCTTGAAGCACCATGCAGAATCTTTGGCCTACCGAATTTAGCTGTTTTGTGTGTTCATAAAATGGAGTCATGGGTAAGTTTAGCTTGAGAAAAGAGAGCAACAATAAGCAAAAATTGTTGAAATTTACTGGCTTCAAAGGACATTTCTCTAGAGGGCATGAGATAAATTCTAGAGAGAACAGAAATGGGAGTGCATTTTGTTTATTTTGCTTTTGTACTCTTCTTCAGACTATAGGCATCCTTCAAATACATTTTACCTTTTGGGTAAAATGAAACTTTGGCCAGAAAAGGGAAGGCTAGCCTGAGTATTAGAAAAATGTGACTGAATAATATATTTTAAAAAATTTAACCTTACTGTTTTTTAAGTGTAAATAACTAGAGCCAAAGTCAAGTCAGTGTCTTTCACAATGACTGAGAACAATTTGCAGTTTCAGTGGTTGCATGAAATTAAATATTTCTAGAGGGCTTGCAAATAATTGTTTCATTATTCATTTGCTTATCAAGTTTCTTTTTCCAGTGACTCCACAGTGTTAATCTTTATTCCAGAACCTAACATCACAAGTTAATAATTGGTAAAGTCTGAATTGAGGCTTTACTTTATGTGGAAGTAGAAATAAGATAGAGTTCCCTCTGGTTTATGGATTATCAGCGTGGGATTACAGACAATGCTTCACCCCACTCATTATTCATGACAAGGTGCCTCTCTCCCATGGGTTAGCTTTCTTTCGTTATTTATTTCAGTATCTTTCTACTACCTGATAAAATCTCTTTTAGAATAATAGAATTTTATAGCTCAAAGGGATCTAGTCCAACTTCCTTTCTTTATAGATGAGGAAACTGAGACCCTGGTTAAGTGACTGGCCAGACTGACTTCATTTCCTTTTTGATAGGATTGCATGATAGGAGGATGCCATAATAACATATCTTGAGTTCAGGAAAGCACATTGTCAGAGTCTCTCATGATATTCTGTGGACAACATGAGGAAATGTGATCTGGGAGATAGTACAGTCAGATGGATTTATAGCTGATTGAATACTTCTGCCCAAAGAGTGCTTTGTTGTCAACCTGTGCCTGATTATTTGAACTAATAAGTTAAAATGTAATAAGAGTATGTGTATATTCTGTACTTTAGTTTCATGAAGTCAGCTGAATAGGTGTAAAACTTAATAGCCTGTAAGCCCTAGTTGAATTACTAAGAATGAAGTCTCTGGAATAAGGAATTTAACATTCTTTGCATTTTGGGGGATCACATTTGCAGCATTTTGTTCAGTTCTGAACACATTTAAGAAGGATACTGACAAACTAGATGTATCCAGAGGAACAGAGGGTCATGAGGAGGATGGGGATGATGCCAAAAAACATCTTACTCGGGGAATGCTTAAGGACTGGATATACTTTGGTGAAGTAAAAACTAAGTGAAAATGTGATCCTAGGCTTCAAATATTTGAAAGGTTTTTATCTGGAAGATCCTCCCCTTCATATTTCTTTCTTAAATAACAGTTTCATTCAAATGTCTGTATTGGTTTAAAGTTCACCCCTGAATCTTTGTGTATGACTTAAATACAAATGTCAGAAAGTATTTTTCAAGTAAAAGCTACAATCAGACAAGTAGTTTTCTTGAGGCAAGTTAAATGGTAGGTCCAGTATAAAAGTATCTCAATAGCTAAATTTGAAAATAGTGATTAATTTGTGCCACATTCACATTGATACACAATAGTTCTCTTACTACAGTATATGTTAGCATTTTAACTTCAAATCCAAAGTTATAAAAAAGCTATTTTCTTACCCAGAAAAAGGTATACCAATAGACAAATGCATCACTTTTGAGAATAAAGAAGGTCTTTGTCTTATTCTCATTTATCCTGTGAAATTTAAGTTTTCTCAAAATTTGGGAGGTGGGTTGGGCCTGACTTGGAGAATGCTGCTAGGCCATTTGTACAGAGCTTGTCAGTGTTAAATAGTCCCTTTTAAAAAAAAATTATTTTTTGGCTGCAGTGCATGGCTTCCAGGATCTTAGTTCCCTGACCAGGGATTGAACCCGCACCCTCAACAGTGAAAGCACAGAGTCCCAACCACTGGACTGCCAGGGAATTCCCTAGTCTATTTTATAAAATGTTTTTGCCCCATTAAATTGTATTAAACTTTGATTTGCTTATCTTTCTAGTTGCTTATATTTAATTTTTTTAAATGTTAATATATTTGTAATCGTTTCATATTTCTGCTGTAGCAAATTACCATAAATTTAGTGACTTGAAGCAAAACAAATTTAGTATCTTACAGTTCTGGAGGCCAGAAGTCCAAAACAGGTTTCACTGGACTAGATATCAAGGTGTTGGCAGGGCTGCCTTCCTTCTGGCGGCTCTGAGGAGAATCCATTCTCTTATTTTTCCAGTTTCTAGAGACTGCCTATATTCCTTGGCTTACGACTCCTTCATCTTCAAAGCCAGCAATAGCAGGTCAAGGCTTTCTTATCTTTCTTCATTCTGCACCTGACTCTCCTGCCTCTCTCTTTCTTATAAAGACTCTTGTGATTACCTTGGACCCACCCTGATAATCCAGGATAATCTCCTCATCTGAAAATTCTTAATTTATCCACAAAATCCCTTTTGCCAAGTCAAGGAACATACAGATTTTGAGGATCAGGAAGTGAACATCTTTAGGGGCTGTTACTCTGCCTACCAATTTATTTGTATCTAAACTAAACTGTATGGAATATTCCTGATAACAACAATTGTTTGTAGTTCATTTTTAGTTCTAGAAAGTACAACTAGGATTAGTTGGATGGTTGAAAATTACACAGATTGTTTTTTTCTCCAGTTAGAGAGTGAGTTGTCCAATAATAGAAGCCATTTAAAAAGGGGTGACTTTCGTGTGTGTGTGTGTGTGTGACTATTAAGCTCCTTTCAGGTGTGGAGACACTGGTTGATAGTCAGCAGTAATGTCAAGGAGATTCCTGCATTGTGTGGAGACTAGATTAAGTGGCCTGTAAGATCTTTTTTTTTCCCCCCAAACTACTAAGTTTTCTGGTTCTGTGCTACAGGTCACAGAATGTAATAGGGTTCATGAGAGAGACAGTGTGTGTGTGTATATGTGTATATACACACACACATACACACACACACATATAGGAGAGGGGGAGAAGTAGAGATTAAGATTGATAGATTGCTTGAGTTTTAGGAATTGGCTCATATGTTTGTGGGGGCTGGCAAGTCTAAAATCTGTAGAGTAGGCCAGCAAGCTGGAGACTCAGGGTGGAGTGAATGTTACTCTTGAGTCCAAAATTTTCAGGCTGGAAAGTCAGGCATAATTTTTGTGTTACAGTGTTGAGGCCAAATTGCTTCTTGCTTGGGAAAGTCTTTGCTCTTAAGGCCTTCGACCGATTAGATGAGGCCCGCCTACATTTTGGTGGATAATCTGCTTTACTCAAAGTCTACTGATTTAAGTGCTAATCACATCTTTAAAAAACCTGTTTCATAGCAACATCTAGGCTGATGTTTGACCAAACAACTTGGGTACCATAGCATAAAATTAACCATCACACAGAGATAGTTAGAGGTTGAGACTCAGACCTTCCCACTTCTTGACCAGTGTTGTTCCTCTGTACCACTATGCCTCTTGCTTTCTTTCTTTCCATTTGTACTCTGTTTAGTTCCCACTGTTTCACTGCCTCTGTGTTCTTGGGTGTGAAGTGGCAGATAATATAATTTTCCCACATCCCCTTTGATGTTCATTTTCAGATTTGCTTACAGACAGTTTTGAATTTACTGTGGCGCTTCTTACATTGTGTTCCCTAAATATATTTAGTATTTTGTTCATCCCTAAACTCTTTAATGAGCCAGCTGCTTTTATGTAATTTTTTCAAAAATTGTTTTAAAATATATTAGGTGTTTCTTCTTCCTCTAAAATTATTGTTACCTGATGGTATAAATAACAACCTTAAAATAGGCCATTCAGAAAGAGTAGGCATGAAAGAGAAATATCTGAATTCATTTTTATCCTCTTTGAGACTGTCCCCAATTTCTACAGCTCTTCCACAATTTGTTTTCTCTGCCTGCAGGATTCAAAGTCTACTGTAGTAGGAAGGGACATCTAAAAAATGGCTTTTGATCATATATTTCTATGTTAATTTAAAACAATTAAAATTTGAAATGGTAATGATTATTCAGATTAATTAGTTTTCTTCTATTGTACAATCTTATTTAAAGTTAATGCAAGACAAGTTTCTTTTTTTCCCTTTAAGCTGGTTTAAGTTTTGGGAGATAAACAAGAACACATTTTTTTAATGTTAATTAAACTAACAATTGTAAACTAACATTTACAAGTAAATGAAATAGTAGAGCTTGTTAATGGACCGAGAGCCTGGAGACCTGAATTCTAATCTTACTCCTGTTATTTATTAGTGCAGCTCTCATTTTCTGATATGTTACGAAGAGGCTGGTCAAGAGGGTCTGAGGCCAACTCTGGCTGTAATGTCTTTGACTGTGACTCCCATGAGGGAGGCACATGGGGAGAATTAATAAGGGACTATTTCTTTAGAATAGATAAAAATAAACATTGATGGCTGAAGACACAGGAGGAAGAAATATTAGGAAGGAAAGCATGAAAAAAAGATATTCAAGTTTTATTTTAGTTGAGGTCATTTTATATTCACTTGTACACTTTTGTACATATCTCGTTTAGTTCTCTTGTATGAAGTAAGCAAGGCTGCTATTATTATTTCCATTTTTTAAGCAGAATTTCTGAGGTCAGATGAGGTCATTCTCTTTCCTCAAATGGTACACGTTTTGGACTAAAACCCATAGAATTACTGAATACTAGATTTTAAAACTCATTTGGTCCAACTCTTATCTTCTTTTCCTGTGTTTTTTCTACTATACCATCTTCTGGTTTTTGAACAGTTTTCATTGTTAGACAAACATCAAGTAATTCTTTGATGTTTTGTCTTTTTATTACTCCTTGGTTTGTGTAAGGTTATGGAATTAGAAATATATTTTAATTGCATAATTCAGATTCTACAACTTTTTAAAATTACAGATAATAGTATCTTTAGATTAACTGTTTGAGAAAAGTTTTTGTTTTGCCTTTTGAAACTAGACTATAAGCATGTTTAAACTGATTAGGTCTTGAAAATGTGGAGTACTCCATGTTAATACAGAAATTTAAAAATCCATTATTTTCATCATGGAAATAAATTTCAGAAAGTATACATCTGCCTCAAAGTAAAGCCTGTCAAATTTAGAAGTCTGTTCCCAGAGCTGTTAAACAGTCAAGAATGGGGCTAAAGAGAAAGAGGTATTTTTACCTCTCTGTATCTGACATTTAAAAATTTTAGTTAACACATTTTGTGATGAATTTTTCAAAATAAAATGTTCCTTCAAAATAGAAAGAAATTTTTGTTTCTTCCTGTCAACTCTAACTTCATACTCTTCACTCTTATGTGATTAGTTGAGGGGTGGGGATGGTGAGCAGCTTTCCACCTCGAGATACAAGGTATAAATTTGAAGTTTTCATACCTTGTGGTGGAGAAGTCTGTAGGATAGTCTGCAGCTCTGAAACAAGGCCAGTTGTTCTGGGTTCATAGGGGCCTCTAGGAAAAGAAAAATGGATTTATTATATCATTGTGAGACAGACCAGTATTTAAATCCTAGATCCTATACCACTAGCTTTGTGACCTTTAGTAAATTGCTAATCTCTCTAAGTCTTTATTTCCCCTCTGTAAAATGGGGCTAATAACGCCCACCTTATTTACTTTCATTTGGGGACAGGAGGAATTGAAAGATGGGAATATTGTACTGTAGCACAGTGCCTGACACAAAGTATATATTTAATAAATTAGAATAATAGTAGTAGTAGTGTTTTTAATAGTTCTACTTCTTATATCTTACTATGTCTTGTTTCCCTACTAAAATATAAATTTATTGAGAACATGAACTTTGAAATTAAAGTATTTAATAAATATTAGGTCATTGATGAATATTGTCATACATGAAAGGCTCTTTTACATATGTTAAATAGCACCTTGTAAGTGCTCTCATCTGGTTGCTTGGGTACATTTTTAAAGTGATTCTGTGCAGTATAGACAGTATATTTGAAGAATAGTAGTGTGTGTTTATTTCAAATTACTTTTGTGATCTATCTTCTAAGTTTTAATATATCGGTCAAAAATTAATCAGTGGTAAATCACAATGAGGGTTTAGTGTTTGGAAATAGTAATCAATAAACTTATTTTTAAGGATATATCACTTTTTGAAAGAAAGATATTTCTAAAATATTTTTAGTCAATGGGAGAATAAGATTGCTATTTATAAAGCTTTTGTTTATACTCAAATTTTCAGGAACATATATATTTTGCTAACCACATTATATCAGTACTAGATTTTTACGTAAATGTGTTAACTTGTCCTTTTGGAAGACTATTTTTTCTCCACTCATGATTATATCATACATTCCTTTCTAGAGCATGAAGGGAAAAAGCAAAAGTAGTCATGACTTGCTTAAGGATGATCCACATCTCAGCTCTGTTCCAGCTGTTGAAAGGTTAGCATGGTGCTAGTGTGACCCTAAGTTCTTATTGTCTGGCTCAGATCATTTTCTTGCTTCCTTTGTAGTAAACAGTCAGTTCTCATAAGGCAAATTTTGTCAACCCAACCAAAAAACTAAAGCATTTTGATAATGGGGGTAGTAGAGCTACTAGCATAATGGAGAGAATCACTGTAGCCACATTCACTCTCCTTGCTATCTGTCAACCTCTGCTGAACTAATGAAATTTAAAATTCGCTGTTAAACTTTTAAATCTTGGGATAGTTTGAATACTAGGAAACTGTCTGCTTTAACAATTTAATGTTTAATTGAAAATTTCTTGGCTAACTTTTTCCTTGCATAATTTTTGTCTCAGAATCATGAGTAAGCAAATCAGATTTGAAGGGTTTTGTGAAGAAGTCACCACATTTGGGGCCAATTCACTGAGTATTATTCCTTACATATTTCAGGAGTTATCAGAAAAATTTTGTTGCTTCTCTTTGATAAGGGAAGATGTCTTACTGTTAAATATAATTGCACATGATTCACTGGGCCAGTGTCTCAAAAGGGGACTAAAGTACTATTGTACTCACTATTGTAGCTCATTTTTTAGAATTCCATATTAAAACGATCTTTTCTTAATATCCTTTTATTTGAAGGATTTGGCTTCTTCAGCCTGAATACATCAAGCCAATAGAAGAAATTGTTGTCTGCAGCCTTTTGTTCATGAAAATAACACTATTGGTTGTTTGCTTTTTAAAAAAAATTCTAGTGAATTTGTATTTATGCTAATGGAGCATACCTTTTATTCTATGTATAAAAACAACTTCCCTTTAGAATGTTTCTATTTGCTCTACAATGCCATTCTGAAATTCCTGTGTTGAAGTGTTTTTGAACTATTAATCCCAGCAAAATATTCTAAATTTTTGTATAATTGAATAGTTTTGTTATTTTCATTTTGAAGCTAAAATTTTTTTTCCTTATTTTTTTGTAGTGAAAAAGGGGATGCAGCAGGAGATTCAGATGATGTGAGTATTAATTTTAGTATAAATATAGTTGAACGATTTATAGAAAATTCAAAATCTTTACAAATGATTAAATTATTTTTCCTAAAAGGTAATATGTGTTACCTTTTATAATTATATATGAAAATTTTGAAAAAAATTTGAAAGATTTGAAAAATATGTATTTTGATATTGGAATTTTCCTTCATAGTATGTGTGTGTCTCCTTACAAAATCAGAATCTTACATATGAATTTCTAGCCTGTTTTTTCTCTCTGTCACATAACATAACATGAATACTCAAAATTTAGATGTCATTGATTTTATTTTGTTATGATAAAAGTTTAAATGTTAATGCATGATATCCTACATGATGTATGGGAAATACTTGGATACCAGTCATTTATGGTAGTTTCCTTCTTCATACACACATTTTGGAAGATTCTCTCTCTCAAGACTGTAGTGACCTTTCTTCATTACTTGTACTGGCTGTTAAAGCTGATAAAACAGAAGGCAGAGTTTCCTTTATGTATGAGAGATCAAGTTTTTCAAGTCATTCGTTTACCACTTTATATAAACACCCATTGATCTGTGTGTTGTACAGAAGGAAGTACATAACTGTCCATGCAAGAACACAGCTTCATCTATTACCATAGTCAAAAGAGAGGATTCTCTCTGACTATATATTATAAAGAAATGATGGCTATCTAACCTGGTCAAGAAAACCTTCCAGGAAGAGATGATGCTGTGTTGTGTCTTATAGGAGAATTAGGAGTTAACTAGATCAAAAAAGGAACTGGTGAAGGGTGGGATTCCTCAGAGAACAGCATATGCTAACACATGGTAACAAGGAGAGAGTATACCTTATTTAGGAAGTACAAGCTAAGATTAAAGTTTGAGAAGGAACCTGCCTTGTGAGGAGCAGGGAAGAAGAGTGTTAAAGGTAGAGGGAACTACATGTACAAAAGGCTCTGAAGTAGGAGAGTTTGATGTGTTCCAGGAGCTGAAAGCAAACCAGTGTGACCAGAGCGTCATGACAGGAGGGAGAGTGGGTGAGGTTGGAGTGGGAGGAAGAAGCCAAATATTACAGAGCTTCCTGGGCTATGGGGAGAAGTTTGAATTTCATCCTCAAAATAATGAGAAACAGCTGAAGGATATTAGTTAAAAGGAAGAGTATATGGTCAACTTTGCATTTTAGGAAGATCACTGTTGGCAATATTAGAGAGGACAAATTAGAAGAAATAGGCTGGAGTCAAGGAGATCTATTGGGAAACTATGCCAGGAGGAGAGCTTGATAGAAGACCACAGGTGTGAGATGGGAGAGAGACAGATTTGAAAGAGGTCTAAGAGGTGACTGATTCCATACTATGAGGTGAGGGAGAAGGAGGAGTCTAGGACAACCACAGGGTTTCTGATTTGTGCAACTTGTTAGATGGGTACAAAAGATAGGTGGGGAGGGCTTCCCTGGTGGCGCAGTGGTTGAGAGTCCGCCTGCCGATGCAGGGGATACGGGTTCATGCTCCAGTCCGGGAAGATCCCACATGCCATGGAGCGGCTGGGCCCGTGAGCCATGGTCGCTGAGCCTGCGCATCCGGAGCCTGTGCTCCGCCACGGGAGAGGCCACAACAGTGAGAGGCCCGCGTACCGCAAAAAAAAAAAAAAAGATAGGTGGGGAGAACAATGACAAATAATGTGCTTAATAATGTGCATTTTGAGATTCAGATAACTTGGAGAAATCTGTGTAACATTAATATGGATCTGGAAGATAGGCTCAAGGCCTAATGTAAAATTATGTTCTTATGGTCTTGAGGGAGTGAGGTCATCTAAGGACACTGTATGGTTTTTAATCTGTTTTGTGTCCCAAGATCCTTTGCAATCACTAGGACTGCAGACCTTCTTCCCAGGAAATATATTACATCCACAAACAAACTTTTGTGAATTTGCAGGGCATTTTTTTTTTTTATATCTCCTGAGGACCAAGCATGGAAGACCTAGGTCAGTGGTTATCAAGTTTTAAGGCTAAAGAATTTCTTAAACATCTCATTGAAAACACTCACAATTTCCATCCCTAGAGATCTGGTTCAGTAATACTGAGATGAGGGCTAGGATTTTACATTTTGAGAGCCAATCCATGTTTTATGGCCTGAGGACTAGACTTTGAGAACCACTGCTCTAAGGTCCACAAGCCTCAAGTTAAGAATCCTGCCTCATCATGACTCACCTGGTTAGAGAACCACAAGAGAAAAAGATCCACTTGGGTAGTTTCTTCCTTCTCCTTCTCTACCCTCTTCCCTCCCTCTCTCTCCACCTTTCTCCCTCCATTGCTCGCTCTCTTGATGCTGGGAGCTATTCTGGAAGTTGAAGATTTAGCAATAAGCAAAACAATCCAGAATTTTAGTTCTAATGGACTCCTTCCTCTGATTATAGGAGAGAGACAATAATCACATAAATAATTAAAATGTATAGTATGAGTGATAAATGCTTTGAGGAAAAATAAAATAGGGGAGGGGAATAGAGAGTACTGGAGGTGGGTGGGCGGCTCTTCCATTTTATTCGGGGGATCAAGAAAAGTGTCACCAAAAGGGTGGCATTTGAGCAGAGACCTGAAGGAGATGAAAGAGTCAGCAATGCAGATACATGGAATAGGAGAGTTTCAGGCTGGAGAGAAGAGCAACTCCAAAGTTGGCTAGTGTTGCTGGCCTGGAGTTGTAGGAGATTATGTCAGGGAGGTCCAGATTGTGTAGGGTTTGAGTGAGTTGGGAATCCACTAGAGGGTTTTGAGCTGAGGAGTGATTGCTATGACTTAGATTGTAAGAAGAAATATCAGTTTCTCTACCTCCACCTCTTTTACTTGCATTAATCCCTGGGTGAGGTCAGTATGCTAGCCAACTGCCTCCAAAAGCCACATTTCCTACTGGGAAGGAATAGGAATGTAGATAGACAATATCCTGGGTGATCCAGAGGGAGCATAGTCTGCTGTGCAGAGGAGCTGGGTGTGGATCGAGCAACAACCCTTACTGGGCTATACAGTACTTACATAGCCAGCCTAGAGCAGATCCCAGGGGGTATTCCTGCCTGTAGCAGATTCTTCAAGCCCTCACTAGTTCAAAACAAAACGAAACAAAAAATAAACCTGGTCTAAAATGCAACAAGGAGAGTTTGAGATGGACCTCTGGAAATGAAAGAAGAAAATGGAATGCCCAGCAAATACTCCATTTCAATTTTTACAGGATGGAGAATATGGAAGTGCAGAGCATGACGAATATGTTGATGGTGATGAGAAGGACCTGATAAGAGAAAGAATTGCAAAAAAGTTAAAAAAGGGCACAAGTGCAAATGTTAAGACAGCTGGGGAGAGTGAAGTGGAGAAGAAATCAGTTAGCCGCAGGTGAGTCAAGCGTTGTGCTTCTAAGTATCAGAGTTCTGTTTTTGCTTTTGTTTTTGTTTTTGTTTTTTAATTAATTTTTGTTAGAGTATAGTTGCTTTACAATGTTGTGTTAGTTTCTGCTGTACACCAAAGTGAATCAGCCATACATATACATATATCTCCTCTTTTGGATTTCCTTCCCATCTAGGTAAGTATCAGAGTTTTTGTCATTTTATACTTAATTTTAAATTAAGATTGAGCCCTTTATTCAACTTACTTTCTAAAATACTATTTTCATAATGTTTGATATATATACCAGTCATGCTAAATTAGCCCATTCAGAGGCCTAAAAGAAAATAGACCAATTTTATTTACAGCAATGGTCATGTGAGTCAAATTCCAGTTCATTTCTCTCTGATCTCTTCTTTAAAAGCCTCTAAATTGTTTTTATATTTGGGACAAACAATATATTAGCTAGATGTGGAAGGTTGTGTTTGTTTAAAACCAACAAAAGCAGTAAAGCAACTGTATGGAACAAAAAGAGACATCCTCAGGTTTGAATAAAATTTGTCTAAACTGTTTAAGAAATGTATGGGCCTGAAAACCCTCTTAAATGTCTTTTCAAGTCTGATTTATACTGTCTATCCCCCCTAATCTTAGTGATATCATAAAAGAAATTTCAGCAAATGTCTGAAATCATTAGTGCTTTCAGTCAGTTATACCAGCTTCACTATAGTTTGTGTCATGTTAATTTTTTGTTAAAAAAAACAGAAAAACTTCTAAGAGTCTTAAAAAATTGTAATGTGGTAAAAAAGGATAATTATATTTCAAGGAAAATCACTGCTCAGTCTAAGTTGAATTATAATGGGTATACCTGCCAGCCAGATAGGATGTCAGTGTGAAATCATTATCTATTAAAAAAATCAGTGCTCTTGGTATATATAAGCTGTTCATCTGTATGTGCTTGAAGTACTCCATTATCCTTCAGTCATTTTCTGATTCAAGCAGTAGGATCAGGGACTAGACTAGCCTCCCAGCCTTTTCGGCAAGGAGCCATTCACAGTAGGATTTTACTGAAAATTTGTGGCATTGCTTCTATTTGTAAAGAAACATCTGGAATCTGTTAAAGCTGCTTATCACTTTGGATAGTAAACCTACAAGCAGGTTTCTTGAGTACTTAATATTTATATTGGGGAATGATATTTAACAATATAATTTTCAACAAATTTACATAGAGTAGATTATTTCCCTAATTGTTCTATTGAAAAGTACTTAGGGGTTCAAGAGGAAAAAATCCAAAGCTCTTCTTACCTTCTCTCCTTTCTTTTTTCTCATTGTACTTATTCTGATTTCTTGAGCATTTCTGTCCCTTGCCTCCCTCCTTTTCTAAATGCATCAGTCTCACTCTTTCTTATCCAGTCCACTTTCTGTAAGCCTATACCTTGACTACTGAATGCTGCTGAGCAGAATCACACAGCCGTGGACAAGTCCAGCCTCAGCTGTGCCTCCAGTGCTTCCCTTCAACCTCAGGTTCACTCTCTCTCGTTAGGTCACCTGGCTTCCTGTTCTGTGAAACAAGAGTAACTTCTTCAACTCTTATTCTTTTCACTTTTCACTGTACCTATTCAGACCAATTCTTATCTCCCTCTCTTCTGCTTTAAAGGGAGGAATCCCTCTACCCGTTCAAAATGATTCCATCCTCTTTGCTTTGTCTTTAGTTTTCTCTCTTCACTCATTCCTTTCCTTCAGCTTGTGGATAGACAAGCCTCTGCCAGCATTCGAGAGTGAAAACAAAAACACCACTTCATTATTTCCTGTCCCCACCACCTTAGTTCCCATTTATTTTTAAATACACATCATTTAGCTTTTCCCTCATCACTGCCCTGAAACTACTCTCCCTAAGGCCATGTACTTGACAAATCTAATGGCTACTTTCCAGTTTTTGTTTTTCCTGGTGTCTCTGCTGTGGAATTTGGCAATTTTTGCCTTCTCCCTCTTGAAAACCATCTTCCTCAAGAACCTGCTACTTAAATTGTGACCTGTGGACCAATAGCATTAGTATCTCTTGGAATCTTTTTAGAAATGCCAAGTCTCAGACCCCACCTCACACTTTCTGAATCAGAATCTGTGTTTTAATAGGATCCCCAGGTGACTTGTACATTAAAGTTTGAGAAGCACTTCTCTAGAATACTAATTTTTACCACCAGTGCCACTGGACTAGTTCAAGTTTGTATCATCTTAGCTCCAAGGTCAGCAACTTCTGACTCCCCAGGGTATTCCCATAGCACCTTTTTCATACTTCAGTGATATTATGACATCTGGTTATACATTTTTTTCTTCCTTGTGTACTCTTATACTGTAATTTTCTTAAAGGCAGAGATTATGTCCATTTACCTGTGGTCAAACATCATAGGTACTCAGATGTTTATATAAATGAATGAACAAAAAAAAAAGAGTGAATCCTTCTTTGACAAATCACTTTCTCCTCCAGGTCTTATAAGTAACTTGCTTGTATGTATCACATGAGATTTATTGCTTTGCCTACTATCCGTTGCCTATAATGAGCTCCTTCAGAGACTGTCTTACGTCCTCCAAGTCTTGTATAATAAGCATGTGGTAATTGGTCATTAAAGTTTGTGTAATGAGTGGGTGAATAAATGAATGAATACATTTCTGATTCATTAGAAGAATGGTTTTCACTCCTGACTCCACATTAGATTCACTGGAGAAATGTTGAAAAGAAAAAATACTGATGCCCAGCTCCCAATCCCTAAGATTCTGAATCATTTGGTCTGCAGTGAAGCCTGGGCACATGCATTTTTACTTTTTAACTTTCTGTATAGTTATCTATATCTGTATAGATATAGTCTGTATACTTACAGACTATATCTGTATGAACTATATTTCATAATGCACATATAATAAATACACAGGTTGCTGAATTTTTACAAGCCAAATACATCCCTATACCCATCACCCAGATCAAGAAACAGAAAATTGCCATTACCCACAAGTCTCCCTCTTGCCCTATTCTGGTTATTTCTCCCCTCCTCCCCTGATAGTAACCAGTTTTCTAACTTCCAAGAACATAACATTAATTTAGGGCAATAATACTTTGTAAAATCTCTCCAGATATTCTAATGTGCAGCTAAGGGTTAAGAACCCCAACCCCCACCAAACACTTGCTCTCTTGATTACTTCTGAGGCACAGAATAATGTAAAGGTAGATTTTAAAAATTGTAGGGTCACCTCAGGTCTTTTTTGTAGTCTAACAGAGATAAGACATTTATATCAGTTGAACTCAGTTTAATCTCTGAAAAAGGTGAGAGGGTCAGTATAATGAGAAGTCATTTTAGAAGCAACAAAATGATATTTGAGTTTTCCTAATGTTTTTCAAGATGTGTGCTGGTAAAGATTCAAATCAGTGTCTCTCAATGTTTTCCATATATTTGAGTCACCTTACAAGCCCCACCCCTGATCAAGTCGATCAGAATTTTTCGACCATGAGAAGTTTTAAAAAGCACGGGTTATTCTAATGTGCACTCAAGGTTAACTGAAAGGCGGTAGTTACAGCCTCTTTGGAAGGTCCTGTTTTAAAACTTACTCTAAAGAATCTTTTCTTTGCCTGCAGGTGGAGCTCACCTGCTGCAAGTTAATCATATAAACCAAATTGAGTCGTCTGCCCTACTTGTTTTTAGCATCTGTTTACAGATTTATAATAAATGGCTAAACAGTAAAAATCAGATGTAGCAAGCAGACTGGAGAGTAAAAAAATCAGTGGCTTGCTGTGCTGATTACAGTCATTATGGAAATTCTGTCTTTTATTGTGTAATTTCTGTCATCTCTAATTTTATTGTGATTACTCTTCTAAAGTATTTTCATCAAAATGAAATATAAATCAAAGAAATCTTGACATATACCCTGAAATCGCCATTACTAGTTTTGGTAGTAGTCCTTCAAGGTTAACTAGAGTACGTTAGTTTTGGTATTTGAACAGGTTCTGGTTTGATCAGCTGTGTTGTTTACCTGTCATATTTATTGACTGTGGCATTATTCCTATATCATAAAACAATTCTCTTATTTGGTAAAGTCAAGTAGAATTTGTGTTTTACTCATGAGCTGTGTTACGTTGACTGAATATGAAATATCTTATATGATAGTATCAGAAATTTAAATATAAATATTGAAGTTGAGTTTGAAATCTAATGAGTTGGATTGAACTTTAAATTATGAAGCAAGGGATAATACAATCAGAAATACCTCCTTTGGCCTGGGTGAACACCCAAATGAGCTGCTGCTAATTTTAATCTTTCAAGTCTCCTTTTGTTGAATTTGAAATATGTGACCACGTTTTCTTATGGAACTTTGAATACTTTTTCCCCCCAATATTTCTAGCCTTCTCAAAAATATTAATTAAGCTTTCTCTCAGCCTTAGGGAATTTTTTGAGTCTTAATATACTTTGTATTCTGGTTTCTCTTACTTTATGATCAGACTTTAGGAAGTACAAAGCTGTCTTAATACATAAACTTGGTTAGCTTTAGCAAATTCAAAAAGATTGTGTCATATTTAAGTTTCAAAAATTTAAAAGATAGTACACATATAAAAATGATAGTACAAAATTTAAAAGATAGTACAATAACAAAGGTTGAAGTCCACAGGCATTCTAAAACCCTATTTAAATCATTAGAATCACCATCTCTAAGAAGTCCCCCTCTTTCCTCAGAATTTTTACAAGCAAGGAATGAAATTAACCAGCTAGAGCATTTTTGCTTCCTTTCACCTTGTTGCCCCAAGGTATTGAACTGAAGCAGACAGTAAAAAAAAGAGGAAGAGAAAGAAATGCGAGATCTATACATTGCGTAAGTGGTCTCTGAAAATTTGCAGGTATTATTTCTTTCATATAGAGTAGTAGTGGTCTAAATACTGTATTTTCAGAAAATATTTGGGTTTAACAGCAGATATTAAGCTTTGGAGCAGTCTGGTAGCAGTTAGTTTGCATACTAACTTTTACTAGAACTTGATTTTTCTTTTTTATATGTTTTTTCTTAACCTATCATTCTATTCTCAAATATGTGTTACACTTACTGTCAGTTACTGTGCAAGAACTGCTATATGCCAGACAGTGCCAGGCTCCAGGAACATGAAAAAAAGGAGAAATGGTTTCTGCCCACAAATGTTCACAATATAGCATAAGAAATATAAACAATTACAATCCAGTATGGCATGTGCTCTAATAGAAGTGCATGCAAAATATTATAGATGATAAGTAGGCAATGTATATTTCAGGACAAGATTAAAATACCAGGTTTAAAAAGGGATGAATATAAAATTGCCATTTTTGGGCTTCCCTGGTGGCGCAGTGGTTGAGCGTCTGCCTGCCGATGCAGGGGACACGGGTTCGTGCCCCGGTCTGGGAAGATCCCACATGCCGCAGAGCAGCTAGGCCCGTGAGCCATGGCCGCTGAGCCTGTGCGTCCGGAGCCTGTGCTCCGCAACGGGAGAGGCCACAACAGTGAGAGGCCCGCGTACCGCAAAACAATAAATAAATTAATTAATTAAATAAAAAATAAAATTGCCATTTTTGCAGATCAAGAATAGTCAAATACAGCAATCTCATAAGTTTCATCCTAATGCTAGTACGATAAGCCATTTTTTGGAACCACTATTTAAAAGAAATAACATTTTAGCATTGTCAAGTCCTTTAGTGTTGCATAATCTCCCAATGTAGACTAGGTGGTTTATCCCGTTGTCTTTACCTGTTATGTTTAAAATTTTGGAATAGTAACAATTATAATATAAACCACACCATCATCTGGCATTTCTGGAGAGCTTCCATTTTTCTTCTTTTTAGGTATTTATAGCAAGAATTTTTGGATGTTCTGGGTAAAACTGTTTCTTGGGCTGTTTGAAATAAAATACCACTTTAAAAATGTCCAGTTAGTTCATTGAGAACCTTAATCCATATCCAAGGAATCACTTTCAAAATAAAACAAACAAAAAAATCCTTGAACTTCAGTTATATACTTAGGAAATACAACAACCCTACTGTTTTCACAATTAGATTTTGTTTGGCAGGCAGGAAGCAGTGAAATACATACGTGGGGGAGGTTCTCCTGTCAAAAGGGAGAAGAGCTGTTTGCATCTCTTTAGAGTGTATTGATTTGTGTTACCCTTGAGAGTTACATTCTACTGACCTTGCAGTATCAGTTGTTTATAGGCAACGGAATTATACATTTGAAATGTAATATTGAGATTATGTGCAGAAAAACATTCTTTAAGTTATTCAGCATTTGAGGAAATGTTCTCTACCCTGGAACAAATGTAGTCACACTGAAGAGTTTTGAAACATTCGTTGCTTTCCTACCTTCCTTATCGGTATATTGTGAATTCACCTGTAAATTAAATTGGCAAGTATACTTTGGGTAAAATACAGAAGAGAATAGCCACCCAAGATACCAAGTTCTTGTTTAGCACAAAGTTAAAAGCATATGAAGTTACACAAGGGCCTGAGGAAGGTTTATAGTTATTAGTGATTGTACTCTGTCTGACTCTAGCCTTTCTTTCTGTTCCCTTCTCTAACTGTTCAGGGATTTTATTTCAGGGATCACTTAGCTTTTGCACATTAATTGAATTCCTCCTTTGTACCAGGCACCGTGCTAGGTCCCAGGATGCTCAGATTAGAAAGGCTCAGCCTCTTCTCAAGTTGCTTAGTTTCTAGTAAAGGGGGACAGTCGTATAAGCAAATAAGGGCTGTGAAGTGTTCATAGGTGATCTAGCCAGAGAGTTGTTCTCTTATTCCACAAGTATTTATTGTTCTTCTGCAGTGTGACCAGGCAATACATTTTGCCAAGGCAGTTTATTTCTCTAATTTAACCCCTAGAACAAGGCTACAAGTTACAGTTTATATTATAATTCTCATTTTACAATTGAAAACGGACAAATAAACTGGATTTGAAGAGGATAAGTGGCTTATGGCCCAAAAGTGGCAAAGCCTGTACCTGAACCTGCAATGGTCTGACACCTCTATGGAGCCTAGAGAGGGGTTGGTCAGGGCCAACTCATATGTGTCCAGCTAAAGTGTAAAGTCTCATGTGGAATGTTTCTGGCCAAGGTATAACATCATTTTAGGAGTATGTATTACTCTATATAAATGTAGGGGGTGGATTAGAGGAAGGAGACTGAAGCAGAAAGACAAATTAGTGGATTATTAGATTAGTCCAAGGGAGAGGTAATAAGGATCTAACTAACTAAGGTAGTATCTGTGGGGATGGATTCGAGAGATATTAAGGAGGTAATAGATTGGATGTAGGAGACCTGAAGGAAAAAAATATATTCCAGATGACTCTGTTTTGTGGCTTAGATAACTGGCCAAGTAGTGGTTATAACCATTGAGATGGGAACCCTGGAAAGTCCTAGTGCTTACATCATACATTTTTGTCCTGTTAGTCCTTTCTGTTTTACATCGACGTCCTGACACATAAACATACATCCTGAATTGTTTCTTACTTAATGTTCCCTTTATAAGTCAACTTAGGTTAGGTTATGGTAACAAACAATCCCCATATCTCAGTGGTTTAAAACTAGTGTTTGTTTTCTTGCTGTGGCTACATCCTGCTGGGATCTGTGCATCTGCTCCATGTCATCTTCATTCAAGGGCTGAGGATGAAGGGACGGCCTCTTTCTGAGAGGCATGGCAGGCGGAAAAGAGTGATGATGAATCATATGCTAGTTCTTAAAGCTTCTACTTAGAAGTGGCATAATCACTCCATTTCACTGGCCAGAGCAAATGATATGGCCAAGCCTGATGTCCATATGGTGAAGTATAAACCTTTCACTGAGAGCTTAGAAATAGTAATGCAATCTACTACAGTCTCTGTGCTCTAGCCAGGAATTGCTATAAGTACCTGTGACTGTGTAATAAATTTATTCATCATCTTCCTGGCAGACAAGACAAAAGAGACCTAATAAGGGTTACATAATTGCCATTATCTGAATTTTAAAAAGAAAGGTATCAATTCCTAGTTATTTCAGTCTTTTAAAAAGTATAAAATTCTAAAGGAAATTCTATCTTATCAGTCTTTACACAAGGGGTGGAGAAGAACATAATGATTGTCTTCTACAAGTTTCATAGAAGATGCAGAAACATAACATGCACGTAACATTAAATCATAAATTAAGTCAAATTATCTCAAGTAAAGGGATTTCTATGTAAGGGAATAGAGGAGTTGTGTAGAATCCAGATAAAAGAATTGCACACAGTCCTCACAGGAAAGGAAGTTGTCAGAAACTTATATTTTCTCTCTCCTTCTACAGCCTCAACTCTCTGCTTGCCTTTGTTCATTTGTTCCCTTATCTTCTATAATCTTGTGTTTTCTCTGTAAGGCTCTAGTCTGTTCCCTCTTGCACTTCAGCTCTTCAGAAGTAAATTGACTTGCTTTCTGTGTCCCAAATTCTTGGGAGAGAGAATCTTATTGGCTTGGCTTGGGATAGGTGTCCATTCAGTCTTATTATTGGAGAGGATAATGGTAGCAGAGGGGGAGTTAAAAGCCATGAGATATGTGGGTGTGACAGAAATAAATAGGCCCTCTATCATCTATCCTTCCCTTCTTATTTAGTAAGGAGAACCCAAATTTTTAGCTAGATTCGTGGCTGCCTAGCTAAAAGACATTCACCAGTGTCCTTTGTAGCTAAGGATGGCCTTGTGACCATGTTTTGGCTAGTGAGATAAAACAGAAGTGTGTCAGACTTTCAGGCGGTCTTTTTATAAAGGAAAGAAGGAAGAGGCTAGCCCTCCTTCATCCCTTCCTCCTGCTATCAGCCTGGTACACAGGTTGGAGTTATGGATGGCAGAATGGAGCGGTTGAAGGAGCCTGGGTCCTTGAAGACTTCATGGAATTACAATTCCCGCTTGGATTGCCTATCTAGGACTTTTTCTATGTGAAATAAAATAATCTTAACATTGTTGAAGCCACACTATTTGGGGTTTCTGTTAAGTGTGGCAGATCCTAAACCTAACTGATAGTATAAGGTTGTTTCTTCCAGGGTTGTGAGTAGGGTAGGTTCTCTAAGGTGGGAATGTGGGCAGGGAGGAAATGAATAGCTTCTTCATTATTTCAAATAGCTTTCTTAGCTGGTTTTCTCATTGTTCCTGGAAGAGAATCATCTGAATTAATAGCACCCAACATGTCCACCCCTCTTCTCACTTTTGGCTGATCATGTTGCTCCTTAATTCATTACAGAAACAGAAGTAGCAGGAGAACTTCCTCATTTTCCCACCACCAAATCTACTCATCTACATCTGAATCCATATTCTTTTAACAAAGGCAATCCCTCCACACTCTGCTCTGGTCCTCACTTTCTTACACATTTTGGCCAAGCTGTTATCCACCTTACTCCTGTTGCTCACTTCACACCAGGCATGTTGTTCTTCTTGCTGTTCCACAGACACATGAAGGTCATTCATCTTTCAGGCCTCTGCACTTGGGGTTACCTCAGCTTGAAACGTTCTTCTCTGAGATACTCTTAGTAACCATTCCTTCTCTTCATTCAATTCCTTATTCAGGTATCATCTTATCAGAGAGGCTACCACACTACTTAAAATAACTGCTTCCATCTCTACCAAGGGTACATATCCAAATGGCCTGGGGACAAATTTTAAAAATTTGTTTGACTTTTACAAAATGCATATGCTAGGACTACTCCCCTCGGGGGGCGGTGGGGGGTGGGGAATCTCATTCAGTAGGTCTAACGTGATTTGCTCATTTTTTGAAGCCAGTTAATTAGTGATGAAAATACATGTTACTTAACCTTTTCCTACTGTTGGGAACATAGGTGAATAAAGGTAAATAAGTTTAAAAAGCAAGTTTGGAACTAGATTATCTGTCCTTTTTAGACTCAGACGTTTGTAGAAGACAACAGTCACTCTACTATAGGGAGGCAAGGTTAGAAGGTCTCTTTTCCTAGCCAAAATCACTTTTCCTACAAGTTCTACAACTTTTTAAGAATGACTGATATATTGTTTCATCAACATTAATCTTCTAAACACGTGGATTTTGTTCTATTTTTTTAACCTCACTGCATCTTTGTCTTTATTTAAGCTTGTCTTTTTAAAAGTAGACACAATATAAACTATTCGGTAATGACCTACTTTGAAGAAGAATCTCATAGAATTCACTACATTTCTTTCCTACCTTTTTTCCAATTTTGATATGTAGTAATATTTGATGTCTCCTTCCTCCTTAGTTTTTATTATTTAGATATTGCTATACCATGTGTATCAGTTCATTCAATATAAGTGTACATTTATATTGATTTCAATGTGCATACTATTTAAGTGCACATATGTGAGTGTTAAACCTTAAATAGGTTTTCCATTATTACTTTGAAGTATAGCTTCAGTGGCTTACTAGATTTTTAATGTCATTTTATATTTGATTTATTTTTCAGTAAGCCAATAAAAACAATAAGACTTTTTCTTCCAGGGCTGTGAGTAGGGTAAGTTCTTTCAGGTGGGAATGTGGGCAGAGAGGGAATGAATATAAGCCTTACTTATATTTATTATCTTCTACTCAATTCTTTTTGTTAAAGGTCCTTAATACATTTTTCTAGTATTGCTAATTGCAAATTTTGTGATGTCAACGTAGTTTGCTTTCCATTTTAAAATTTATATTGTTGATTTAGCTGCTTCTTTAAGAATTTTCTTGTTTAAACAGCCTCAAATTTATTATATGATAATGGATAGGATTCTGTTCCTACTGAAAAGTACTTTTCTTATAGTCAAAGGCAGTTATTAATTGGCATGTGAGCTTAAGTACTGAATTATTTCTTTTTGTGTTTTAAATTTGTTCTAGAAATTCATTAGATCAAAGGGATATATGTACTCAGCAGATAGGAAGTTAGATTTGTTCTTTGCTGTATATTTGATTTCCTTGATTCTAAGAAAATGTCTTCTTAACTTCAAAAGTTATATAATGACTTCTTGCCAATTTCTTTTTCCTTTTAGATAAGCATTTACTTTTTTAATTTTATTAATCATTACAAATTAATAGAAAATTTCTGGATATACTTATTTGTTTGCAATATTGACGGTAACTTGAAATGTCTTAAAGACGGGCTTTATGTAAGGGAGTTAAAAAGAAAAACCCTTGGCTTGACTTCAGAGAGTTTAGAAAGATATCATGTAGGCCTCAGACAAAGACTTGAGTGTTATAGTCATCGTATTTTATGTCCTTGCTGCTCTTTGGTAAGATTCAGTTTTAGGTGCAGTTTGTATGCACTTGCCTAGTCAGGTAGAAAAAAAGATATATAGCTGACCTGTGATAAAAGGTGAGAATGTCTAATCCTGATGCTGCTGGAGAGTAGCCCAGAAATTGAAGGCCAGGATAACATTGCAAAGTTATCACCAGTCTTAATTATTTGACTTTATGCTCGTCATTGTACTCTTAGGTAGGATTTATCAGTATCCTAGTGAAGTTTTAAAAATTATGATTTGTACCTTTTATTGTTTTAGCCTATGCTGTATGGTATGCAATGAATTTTGCAACAAAATGTGTTTACATTTTAGTAGATATTTAACAGTCTTTGCTACTAGTTTTGTAGTAAATTAATTAATGATAAAAATACGTTACTTAATGTTTTCCTATATGTTGAAAGTATAGATGAATAAAGGTAAAAAGGTTAAAAAGCAAGTTTGAATCTAGATGATCTGTCTTTTTCAATGTTAGGCTCAGATGTTTGCAGAAGACAATGGTTACTCTACTCTAGGGAGACAAAGTGAGAAGGTCCCTTCTCCTAGCCAAGCTAGCCTTGTTTCTAAGCTGTGCCACTGAATAGCAATGGTTTTCACTAGGAAGAAAGGAACGTAACACCTGTTATAGTACTTACACACAGCCTTCAGCAAAAATTAAACACCTAGGGCCCTGGCCTCCAGAGGTGGGCTACAACCTAAGGATGGTTCAATTGCAGCATCACTGCTTAGGGTCTTTGGTGCTAGGGCCATAAAATGGAGAAATGTTTGAATTAATTAAATTAATTCATGGAGTTTAAGGTAAATAGCCTTTTACATGTATAAAAGCTCCTACTAACTCAAGGTACTTTTCATAAAATACTGATAAATCACTGTTTATTCCACCAAAAAAGCATATAAGGCATATTTGCATATGAGAAAATTAATTTCAGTTTGTTCTTTTAAAAAGTTTTTAAAGTAACATTTTAAGAATGTTTGTAAGTTCATACTGTATGTATTTTTGAATTGTTCTCTTTTAAAACACTGTAACTGTCGAAGTTTAGTATAGATGAACACCTGGCACCTAAACCAGTTTAAAACAAAATGCAAACAATTAAAAAGCAATAAAGCTATAAATCTGATATGGAAATAGATTATGCCAAAGGGATTTACCTCATCTGGGCTCTTTAAGGTTGAAAAACTCCCAGTTTCTAGGCAGAGCAATTGCCCAGCCTTAGTATATTATTGCATGCTACAGCATTCTTTTTCTGCTTCACATTAGTCAAGTTCTGCTTAAGGTAACTTTTTTTCATTGTTGTTAGAGTTCCATTTTCGATTCTTTTGACAGAAAGAAATTCATATATAGAGCTATGATACCTTGAACTAGAAGGGGTACTTAAGTATATGCTGTTTGCCAAATCTAGAGCATTACATACCTATTAACTCTTAAAGAGGAAAACATAATAGATGGCTAGAGAGACAGATTGATGGAACAGAATACAGAGCCCTGAAATAGATTCACACAAATGTAGTCAACTGATTTTTGACAAAAGTGCAAAGACAATTTGATTGAAAAATGCTAGTCTTTTCAACAAATGGTACTAGAATCGAGTTCTATGTGCCCCAGAAATGAACCTTGACACATACCTCACATTTAAATAAAAATTAACTCAAAATGAATCAAAGATCTAAATGTAAAACTTCTAAGCTTCTAAAAGAAACCATAGGAGAAAAATCCATATGAACTTGGGTTTGGTAATGAGTTTTTAGACACAAAAAACATGAAGTACACTGACAGATTTAAAAACTTTGGCTCTGGCCTTCCCAGGTGGCGCAGTAGTTGGAGAGTCCGCCTGCCGATGCAGGGGACGCAGGTTCGTGCCCCGGTCCGGGAAGGTCCCACATGCCGCGGAACGGCTGGGCCCGTGAGCCATGGCCACTGAGCCTGCGCATCCGGAGCCTGTGCTCCGCAACGGGAGAGGCCACAACAGTGAGAGGCCCGCGTACCGCAAAAAACCCAAAAACCAAAAATCAAAAAAGCTTTGGCTCTGCAGAAAATACTATTAAGGGGATGAAAAGACAAGCCACAGACTGGGAAGCAATATTTGCAAATCACATATCTGATAAAAAACTTGTATCCAGAATATATAAAGAAGTCTTAAAACTCAACAATAAGAAAACAAACAAAGCAATTTAAGAAACGGACAAAAGATCTGAACAGATTTCACCAAAGATGTATGAGGCACCAATATATGAAAATATGCTATACGTATATCCTTGGTGAGATAGACAACTATTATAAGCAAAAAAGTATTTAAAAATTTATCTGGGGCTTCCCTGGTGGCGCAGTGGTTGAGAGTCCACCTGCCGATGCAGGGGACGCGGGTTCGTGCCCCGGTCCCGGAAGATCCCACATGCCGCAGAGTGGCTGGTCCCATGAGCCATGACCGCTGAGCCTGCACACCCAGAGCCTGTGCTCCGCAACAGGAAAGGCCACAACAGTGAGAGGCCCGCGTACCGCAAAAACCAACAACAACAACAAAAAATTTCTCTGTATTGTTACTTCACATTTTAGTATATATTGAATAAGGAGCTAGAAGAAAACAAAGATTACAGCTAATTTGTTTTTAAATCTGGAACTTTAATTAATTACTTCTACTGACAGGGAACCTAGAGCTTAGATTCTAATGCTGGCTCTTATTTTTGTAGTTTACACAAAATGTTGAAGTTGTCCACCCAACCACTAGAGCAGAGTGGTATTGCAAAGAGAGCAGGGGAAGAATGGTGAAGCTAGAGAGCTTTCCAATCTTCCCTCAATTGTATTTGCAAAATTTAACTTACTCAGAACTACTCTCCAAGTAATGGACAATCTAGGATTTAAATACAGGTATGTTTGACTCAACTGCCATATTATACCTCCCCTGAGATGAGGCACAAAGAATGAGCTATTAGTAGAATGGTGGACCAAGGATGCAGATGTTCATGCAAGCGGATAGGTGAGAGTTTGATATCCTGATAACTGTGGGAACTTGAGTAAACATGGATGCCCATCTGCATGAATTAATGGTACAAAGTATTAGAGAAGTAGACTAGGGCCAGATCAAGATGGGCTAGGTATGGCATATTTAGAAACTGGACTCTCCTTTAGATGGTGGAGAACAATATAAAGCAAAATTGGAAAGGGAAACGATCAGGTTTTTGACTTAGAAGGATCACTGTGTTAGTAATGTGGAAAATAAACTGGAGAGGGAGCCAAAACTAGAGGTTGAGGAAACTGACCAGGGGACTGCTTTACTAGTCCAAGTCCAGATAAGATACGAAAGCCTGAACTAAGACAGTGTTCTGTTTGCTAGGTAATTTGCATTCAGTAAACATTTTTTCAAACATCTACAGTATGCATGTGGCAGATATAAAGATAAAGAACGATACTCCCTTGCCACAAAAAAGCTTTCAGCTGAGGCAGATATATAGCCATGAACTACAGAACAGGATGAACTCAATATGAAACAGAGGTTCAGAGAAAGTACAGTAACTTCATGGAGGAGGGAGAGATTAATTTTGACTTTAGGGATCAGGAAGTCTGCATGTATGCAAAGTAGATAGCATTAATACCAGTCCCTGAAGAAGGGCTAGAGTTTGAATAAGAGGAAATGGGTGGGAAAGGGTATTTCCAGTAGAGGAAACTGAGAAAAGTACAGAGTGTATTTGAGGAACAATCTGTTGTGACTAGAGGAGAGGATATAGTTGGAAATAAAGCTGGAAAGATAGTTTGGGACCAGATCCTGAGGTACCTTCCAGGATAGTAAAGTGGAAATATAACTCATTTTATTTGATTTTTGTGTTAATTCAAGTGTACAAATAAACATAGATCAACTTCTTTTCTTCAACTAGAGTAAGTCAGTTTGAAAGATTCAAGGTTGGGTGAATATTGGATTTCTACATTTTTGGAAAGGAGCCGTACGGGTAGGAGGGTTTGGTGAGATTACTATAGCAGGTAGTTACGTTTATTTTACTTTTTATCATTTGAAAATGAATGCCTGTAGTAAATGAGGTGGTAGTTTAAGGAGAGAAATGAATCTACCTAATGGCAGGATAAAAACAAATTTATCTGTAGTACTATGCTAAAAATTTTATTTGTATAATGCAAGTTACTCAAGTTTAATGACAACTGTGCTCTATAAAGACTGAGTATGATCCCAGCATTGTTTACTCTAAATAAGATATGAACAAGTCAACATTTCTGAATCTGTTTCCTCATCTGTAATATGTGATTAATACCTGTCCTCCCTATCTCAATAGGATTGTGGTCAGATCAAATGAAATAATGCATGTGAGACAACCTTTAAAACATGATGCCATTGATGGCCCATGATTATAGAGTTTAAAGTGCCTTTGCTACCTCACAATCCAACCCTCTCTATAACAACCGTAGGGCAGCTCACATTCTGGTACTCCTTCCAACCACGGCATATTTTAAAATAAAATGAAAAATTAATTTGTCAGGTAATTGACAATAATTATTAAGCATATATGGCAGCCATAGTAGTATTTAAGGGGATGTATATATCTAAGGGGTATGACACCAACAAAGTAGAAGAGATGAACCCAATCCATGGGAACAAGGTAGAGAGACAAGCCAAGCCTACCTGGAAAGAAAATGAATCACTGCTGTTCTTCATAAACATCCTGGTTATCTGACCTCCCACATCCCTCTAGTAGCTACAGAGAATGTACTCTGTCTGCATCAGATGCGATTAATGCCTAAATCATACTCTGTAAACCATGAACACATGAAATTACTTAAGAAAGTAATACATTAAAAAGTACCAAATGGCGTAGACAGACTGAGTACTCTAAATACATAGGAAATCTCAAGTAAAATATTAAGTCAGATGAGGTTATTTAGTTTTCCTGAAGGTGTATTTTAAGGCAGGTTTATATTGCCAATAGCCAGAACCTAAACTGGAGTAAGTAGATTGTAGGAGTAACTTTGCTAGTAAAAGAAATCTTCTTCTAAGGTAATGCATTTTACTGAAATTGTTAATTACTATTTTTTCTTTCATTTGTTTCATTTTGAATGTTTATAAAAAATGGAAGTATTATTTTTGAGAACATCCTGTTTATAATAAAAACTTAATGACAACTTCATAAAACAAAAATAGCACGTGTCTACAAATGTGATTATGGGCATGTTCACTTAAGGAAACAAATTTAAAAGATAAAATTCTAACTTTAGCTAGTGTATGCAACTGTTTTATTTTAGGATGATAAACGTCCTTGCTGAAAATTCAGCGATGACATTTATTGCTTAGGAAAACATGTTGCTTTATTTTTTCCTTCTATGTGATTTTTTAATACAGCACTTACAGAAACACTTCAAATCTTACTAAACAACACAAACATAAAATGTCACTTTTTAAAATGAAGTATTGTTAATAAACTTTTTCTGTCTACTCTTAACATTGAGGTTCTCCTTGAATATTTATAATATTAGTACTTTAGTATGCCAAGAGTTTTAAGATACAGCTTAAGAGTTTTAAGATGTTGCTTTTAAAGTTTGTTTTTATATACATTAGACTCATTTATGAAGGGAGTATTTTTATGGAGTGACATTACTTGGTTTTGTGCATTTGACAACATAGCAAATGATTGATAAGCAGGGCTGCTGAAGACAGTTGTGCCCATTGTAACCTGAAAAAGGGGGCTCAGCTGTGGAGTGTGAGCATGGGCTGAAATCTAGCTAGAGCTCCACTCAAAGCCTTGTGTACTGGTGAGGGGCCACATCAGCCCCAAGAAATTGGGTGCCTTTTTCTAATCTTTCAGCTGAGAAAAGGTGTTTATTTCCTAGTGGGTTTCCCAGAGGGAATTCACATAGAGGTGCTTTATGTGCTGGCCTGTGGATAAATTTAAGAAGTGAAAGAAAATAAGCAGATAGGTATGGTGATATGTTTTCCCAGTGACATGTAAGGCAACTAGGAGACAGTATATTGCAGTGGGAAGAGCTCTGGGAAAGGGTCTTGGAAACCAGCATGCTAGTCCTTGCACAACTTTTTCCCAGCTGTTTCACCTTGGGTATTCTTTTCTTGAAAACGAAGGGATTGAACTGCCTTCTACCTTCAAGGGTACATCCAGCTTTCAACTTCTATGAACGTTGTATCTGGAGTATGGTAAGCAAGGAGAAGTTGGAGCTGAGAATTTTCCAAATTGGCACAACATATGTCATTAAAAGTCTTTGAGATATCTATTTACATGATCTATAACATATAATAGTCTTAAAATCAAGTAGTCCTCCAGCTTCCTTCTTTCTACTTACTTTCCATTTAATCTCATTCTTCTCTTCTCCTTTTTCTTCTTCTTTTCTGTTCTTTGTTGTTGTTGTTTTCGCTTCTTATTCTGGAAGCTTAGATAGTTGATTTTGGAATTTCTTTTCTAATATAAGCACTTAAAGCTCTAAATTTCCCTCTAACCACTGCTTTATCTTCATCTTACCAATTTTAACATGTTATGGCAGCCAGTTTCATCAGCTATCAACTTGGCTAGGCTATAGACCCTAGATGTTTATTCAAACAGTAATATTGGTGTTGCTATGAAGGTATTCTTTTGAATTTTATTTTATTTTTTATACAGCAGGTTCTTATTAGTTATCTATTTTATACATATTAGTGTATATATGTCAATCCCAATCTCCCAACTCATCACACCACCACCACCACCACCCCGCTTTCCCCCCTTGGTGTCCATACGTTTGTTATCTACATCTGTGTCTCTATTTCTGCCTTGCAAACTGGTTCATCTGTACCATTTTTCTAGATTCCACATAGATGCGATAATATACAGTATCTGTTTTTCTCTTTCTGACTTACTTCATTTGGTATGACAGTCTGTAGGTCCATTCACATCTCTACAAATGACCCAATTTCATTCCTTTTTATGGCTGAGTAATATTCCATGGTATATATGTACCATATCTTCTTTATCCATTCATCTGTCAATGGACATTTAGGTTGTTTCCATGAACTGTAAATACTGCCACAATGAACATTGGGGTGCATGTATCTTTTTGAATTATGGTTTTCTCTGGGTATATGCCCAGTAGTGGGATTGCTGGGTCATATGGTAATCTATTTTTAGTTTTTAAAAGAACCTCCATCTGGGCCTCCCTGGTGGCGCAGTGGTTGAGAGTCCGCCTGCCGATGCAGGGGATACGGGTTCATGCCCCGGTCTGGGAGGATCCCATATGCCGCGGAGCGGCTGGGCCCGTGAGCCATGGCCGCTGGGCCTGCGCATCCGGAGCCTGTGCTCCGCAACGGGAGAGGCCACAACAGTGAGAGGCCCGCATACCGCAAAAAGAAAAAAAAAAAAAAAAAAAAAAAAAAAAACAAAAAACCTCCATCTGTTCTCCATAGTGGCTGTATCAATTTACATTCCCACCAACAGAGCAAGAGGGTTCCCTTTTCTCCACACCCTCTCCAGCATTTGTTGTTTGTAGATTTTGTGGTGATGCCCATTCTAACCAGTGTGAGGTAATAACCTCACTGTAGTTTTGGTTAGCATTTCTCTAATAATTAGTGATGTTGAGCGGCTTTTCATGTGCCTCTTGGCCCTCTGTATGTCTTCTTTGGAGAAATGTCTATTTAGGTCTTCTGCCCATTTTTTGATTGAGTTGTTTGTTTTTTTGATACTGAGCTACATGATCTGTTTTTATATTTTGGAGATAATCCTTTCTCCGTTGATTCATTTGCAAATATTTTCTCCCATTCTGAGGGTTGTCTTTTCATCTTGTTTATAGCTTCCTTTGCTGTGCAAAAGCTTTTAACTTTCATTAGGTCCCATTTGTTTATTTTTGTTCTTATTTCCATATCACTAGTAGGTGGGTCAAAAAAGATCTTGCTCTGATTTATGTCAAAGAGTGTTCTTCCTATGTTTTTCTCTAAGAGTTTTATAGTGTCCGGTCTTACATTTAGGTCTCTAATCCATTTTGAGTTTATTTTTGTGTATGGTGTTAGGGAGTGTTCTAATTTCATTCTTTTACATGTAGCTGTCCAGTTTTCCCAGAACAACTTATTGAAGAGACTGTCTTTTCTCCATTGTATATCCTTGCCTCCTTTGTCATAGATTAGTTGACCATAGGTGTGTGGGTTTATCTCTGGGCTTTCTATCCTGTTCCATTGATCTCTGTTTCTGTTTCTGTGCCAGTACCATATTGTCTTGATTACTGTACCTTTGTAGTATAGTCTGAAGTCAGGGAGTCTGCTTCCTCCAGCTGCTTTTTTTTTTTTTTTTCTCTCAAGATTGCTTTGGCTATTCGGGATCTTTTGTGTCTCCATACAAATTTTAAGATTTTTTTGTTCTAGTTCTGTAAAAAATGCCATTGGTAATTTGATAGAGATTGCATTGAATCTGTAGATTGTTTTGGGTAGTATAGTCATTTTCACAATATTGATACTTCCAGTCCAAGAACATGGTATATCTCTCCATCTGTCTGTGTCATCTTTGATTTCTTTCATCAGTGTCTTACAGTTTTCTGAGTACAGGTCTTTTACCTCCTTAGGTAGGGTTATTCCTAGGTATTTTATTCTTTTTGTTGCAGTGGTGAATGGGATTGTTCCCTTAATTTCTCTTTCTGATCTTTAGTTGTTAGTGTATAGGAATGCAAGAGATTTCTGTGCATTAATTTTGTATTCTGCAACCTTACTATATTCATTGATTAGCTCTAGTAGGTTGCTGGTAGCATCTTTAGGATTATCTATGTATGGTATCATGTCATCTGCGAACAGTAACAGTTTTACTTCTTCTTTTCCAATTTGTATTCCTTTTACTTCTTTTTCTTCTCTGATTGCCGTGGCAGGACTTCCAAAACTATGTTGAATAATAGTGGTGAGAGTGGACATCCTTGTCTCGTTCCTGATCTGAGAGGAAATGCTTTCAGTTTTCCACCATTAAGAAAGATGTTTACTGTGGGTTTGTCATATATGGCCTTTATTATGTTGAGGTAGGTTCCCTCTATGCCCACTTTCTGGAGAGTTTTTATCATAAATGGATATTGAATTTTGTGAAGAGCTTTTGCTGCATCTATTGAGATGATCATATGGTTTTTATTCTTCAGTTTGTTAATATGGTGTATCACATTGATTGATTTGCGTATATTGAAGAATCCTTGCATCCCTGGGATAAATCCCAATTAATCATGGTGTATGATCTTTTTAATGTGTTGTTGGATGCTGTTTGCTGTTTTGTTGAGGATTTTTGCCTCTATATTCATCAGTGATATTGGTCTGTAATTTTCTCTATAGTATCTTTGTCTTGTTTTGCTGTCAGGGTGATAGTGGCCTTGTAGAATGAGTTGGGTAGTGTTCCTTCCTCTGCAATTTTTTGGAAGAGTTTGAGAAGGATGGGTGTTAGCTCTTATCTAAATGTTTGATAGCATTCACCTGTGAAGCCATCTGGCCCTGGACTTTTGTTTGTTGGAAGATTTTTAATCACAGTTTCAATTTAATTACTTGTTATTGGTCTGTTCATATTTTCTATTTCTTCCTGGTTCAGTCTTGGAAGGTTATACCTTTCTAAGAATTTGTCCATTTCTTCCAGGTTGTCCATTTTATTGGCATACAGTTGCTTGTGGTAGTCTCTTAGGATGCTTTGTGTTTCTGCGGTGTCCGTTGTAACTTCTCCTTTTTCATTTCTAATTTTTTTGATTTGAGTCCTCTCCCTCATTTTCTTGATGAGTCTGGCTAATGCTTTATCAATTTTGTTTATCTTCTCAATGAACAAGTCTTTAGTTTTATTGATCTTTGCTATTGTTTTCTTTGTTTCTGTTTCATTTATTTCCATCTGATCTTTATGATTTCTTTACTTCTACTAACTTTGGGTTTTGTTTGTTCTTCTTTCTCTAGTTCCTTTAGGTGTAAGGTTAGATTGTTTATTTGAGATTTTTCTTGTTTCTTGAGGTAGGATTGTATTGCTATAAACTTCCCTCTTAGAACTGCTTTTGCTGCATCCCATAGGTTTTGGATCATTCTGTTTTCATTGTCATTTGTTTCTAGGTATTTTTTGATTTCCTCTTTGATTTCTTCAGTGATCTCCTAGTTATTTAGTAACGTATTGTTTAGCCTCCATGTGTTTGTGGTTTTTTTCCCTGTTATTTATTTCTAATCTCATAGTGTTGTGGTCAGAGAAGATGCTTGGTATGATTTCAATTTTATTAAATTTACTGAGGCTTGATTTGTGACCCAAGATGTGATCTATCCTGGAGAATGTTCTGTGTGCACTTGAGAAGAAAGTGTAATCTGCTTTTTTTGAATGGAATGTCCTATAAGTATCAATTAAATCTATCTGGTCTATTGTGTCATTTAAAGCTTCTGTTTCCTTATTTATTTTCTGTCTGGATGATCTGTCCATTGGTGTAAGTGAGGTATTAAAGTCCCACGCTATTATTGTGTAACTGTCGATTTCCTCTTTATAGCTGTTAGCATTTGCCTTATGTATTGAGGTGCTCCTATGTTGGGTGCATATATATTTATAATTGTTATATCTTCTTCTTAGATTGATCCCTCGATCATTATGTAGTGTCCTTCCTTGTCTCTTGTAACATTCTTTATTTTAAAGTCTATTTTAACTGATATGACTATTGCTACTCCTGCTTTCTTTTGATTTCCATTTTCATGGAATATTTTTTTCTATCCCCTTACTTTCAGTCTGTATGTGTCCCTAGGTCTGAAGTGGGTCTCTTGTTGACAGCATATATATGGGCCTTGTTTTTGTATCCATTCAGGGAGCCTGTGTCTTTTGGTTGGAACATTTAATCTATTCACATTTAAGGTAATTATCAATATGTATGTTCCTATTACCATTTTCTTAATTGTTTTGGGTTGGTTTTGTAGGTCGTTTTCTTCTCTTGTGTTTCCCACTTAGAGAAGTTCCTTTAGCATTTGTTGTAGAGCTAGTTTTGTGGTGCTGAATTCTCTTAGCTTTTGCTTGTCTGTAAAGCTTTTGATTTCTCTGTCGAATCTGAACGAGATCCTTGCCAGGTAGAGTAATCTTGGTTGTAGTTTCTTCCCTTTCATCACTTAAAATATTATCATGCCACTCCCTTCTGTCTTGTAGAATTTCTGCTGAGAAATCAGCTGTTAACCTTATGGGGGTTCCGTTGTATGTTATTTGCCATTTTTCTCTTGTTGCTTTTAATAATTTTTCTTTGTTTTTAATTTTTGTCAGTTTGATTACTGTGTGTCTCGGTATGTTTCTCCTTGGGTTTATCCTGCCTGGAACTCTATGCACTTCCTGGACTTGGGTGGATATTTCCTTTCCATTGTTTAGGACCTTTTCGACTATAATCTCTTCAAATATTTTCTCAGGTCCTTTCTCTCTCTCTTCTTCTGTGACCCCTATAATGGGAATGTTGGTGTGTTTAATGTTGTCCCAGATGTCTCAGGCTGTCTTCATTTCTTTTCCTTCTTTTTTCTTTACTCTGTTCTGTGGCAGTGAATTCCACCATTTTGTCTTCCAGGTCACTTATCTGTTCTTCTGCCTTAGTTATTCTGCTATTGATTCCTTCTAGAGTATTTTTCATTTCAGTTATTGTATTGTTCATCTCTCTCTGTTTGTTCTTTAATTCTTCTAGGTGTTTGTTCTTTAATTTTTCTAGGTCTTTTTTTTTTTTTTTTGCGGTACACAGGCCTCTCACTGTTGTGGCCTCTCCCGTTGCGGAGCACAGGCTTCGGACGCGCAGCCTCAGCAGCCATGGTTCACAGGCCTAGCCGCTCTGCGGCATGTGGGATCTTCCCAGACCGGGGCATGAACCCATGTCCCCTGCATCGGCAGGCGGACTCTCAACCACTGTGCCACCAGGGAAGCCCCTTGTAGGTCTTTTTAAAACATTTCTTGCATCTTCTACCATCTTTGCCTCTATTCTTTTTCCAAGGTCCTGGATCATCTTCCCTATCATTATTCTGAATTCTTTTTCTGGAAGGTTGCCTATCTCCACTTCATTTAGTTGTTTTTCTGGATTTTATCTTGTTCCTTCATCTGGTACGTAGTCCTCTGCCTTTTTACTTTGTCTATCTTTCTGTTAATGTGGTTTTCATTCCACAGGATGCAGGATTGTAATTCCTCTTGCTTCTGCTGTCTTGAAGGTATTCTATAGATATGATTGAAGTCCATAATCAGTGACTTAAAGTAAAGGAGGTTATCCAAGATAATCTAGGGGTCTAATTCAATCAGTTGAAAGGCTGAGGAGCAGAGCTGAGGCCTCCCTGAAGAAGAAATTCTTTGAGTTCTGTTTCTCTGGTTAAACCTGGACTGATACAATTGTGTTTTCAATTTCATTCAGTTCTAATGCTTCCTAATTTCCCTTGTGGCTTCTTTTTTGACCTGTGGGTCATTTAGAAGTGTGCTGTTTATTTTCCAAATATGTGGGAATTTTCCAGATATTTTTCTGTTACTGATGTCTAAATTGATTTCCTTGTGGTCAGAGGACATATTCTGTAAGATTACAGTTATTTTACATGTATTAAGACTTGTTTTTTAGCCCAGGATATGGCTTATCTTGCTGCATGTTCCATGTGAACTTGAAACGAATATGTATCCTGCTGTGGTTTTTTGGAATGTTCTATAAATGACCCCAATATTTTTGATGGCACCTTAGACTTGCATTTTAATGTTTAAATTATACCTGTTAGCTTATAAATTTCTTTGACTGATTAGATTTTTGGAAATGATCCTATTTCTCAGAAACTAAAAGACTGAGTAGTAAGTTCTGACTTTCTACTTCATTAGTTATTTCAATTAATAAGTTAATAGTTATTTTAACTTTGTTTCTTACTACTAGATTATTTGCAGTAGGTCAAAATGTAAGACAACTGTTAGCTTCATGTCTTTCCTTTCAGTTTTATCTTGTATAATACTTTGAAATCTTTCTGTTTCCTCTTGATTATCCAAGAATAAATTTTTTTTTTTTTTTTTTTTTTTTTTTTCCTTTTTGCGGTATGCGGGCCTCTCACTGTTGTGGCCTCTCCCGTTGCGGAGCACAGGCTCCGGATGCGCAGGCCCAGCGGCCATGGCTCACGGGCCCAGCCGCTCCGCGGCATATGGGATCCTCCCAGACCGGGGCACGAACCCGTATCCCCTGCATCGGCAGGCGGACTCTCAACCACTGCGCCACCAGGGAGGCCCAAGAATAAATTTTTAATTGGTAAATTTTCTTGGACTTGTCCTACTTAATTTTCTTCAGATCATTTTGTGTGTGTGTGTGTGTGTGTGTGTGTGTGTGTGTGTGTGGCAATTTTGTTCTCTCACCCTAAGAACAGAAAAAGTACGTGGAAATCAAAAATCAAATCAGTATATTCTTCTTTGGAGCAGGTTTTTCCCATCTTTAAGAAAGCATTATTAGCCAGGGTTAAAATGACCTTTTGAGTTTTCAGTACTTTTCTTTTAAACAAACTCAATGAAAGAAAATAGAAAGTCAAAAGAAAGCAAGTCTTTGGATCCTTTTCTTAACAGATTCCCAGTATTATTCCTTTCAATTATATACTTATTATTTGTGATTAATCTCCAATTCATGTATATAAATTATAAATTTATGTAATGAGTGGGAAAATGGATTAGATAACCTGTTTAAGCTTCAGCGAATTGAGAATACTGCTTAAATTTGAGACTTGGAAAGGGCCTAAGAAGCCATCTGATCTAGAATATCACCTTGCCCCAGAACTCATTTTACTGGAATTTATTCCATGTCATAAACTGTTATACCATGCTTGTGTGGGATTTGTTTTTCCATGTTGTTCCTTTTCCCATTACCACTAGCAATTAAAACTTGACTATAAAAAAGAGACTCATTTGTAGGAATCAAAATGCATTATGTTGTTATAGTAGAAAGAGTATTGCTTTGTAGTCAGAAAAAGAGTATTGCTTTGTAGTCCAGACCCAGGTTGGAATACCAGTAGTGCCATTATTTAGCTTAGTGTCTTTGGATGAATTACTTAATCTGTCTCAGCCTCAGTTTCTTTATTTTAAAATAGGAATAAAAATACCTATTTTACCAGATGGTTATATGATGAGATGAGTTCGTAAGGCATTGGTTGGTAAATCAGCTGGTAGGCATTTAGTAAATCAGTTATTAAAATTACATCAGTCATAATATTTTCTTTTTGTTTTCAAGAAACTTTGTACTTATAATGATATTCTCTAATATATTTTCAGAATCTTTCAGGTGATTCTTTCTGAATACTATTGATTTTACTATTTAGTTTCTTAATTTAAGAAAACATGAATAATGTATCATATGTTTTTTTTAAATAGCTAGGATGAGTCATTTATACTACTTTTGTTTTCCTACTAAGTAGCATATAATCTCCTGTCTCACTTAATCTTTCTATGCCAGATGTTCACAGCACCTAAATAGAATTATGTAAGTTTAAAGGTGGAAGATCCACACCAACTGTCATTCTGTTTCCTCATTTAACAGATAAAACTAGGTAGTCTCACTGAGTTTGAATGTGAATCTGACATACTTTTTCATATACTTCCCTCCGAAAGCTTCTAAACAACTCACCAGTCTACAGCAACATGTTAATTTCTGGAAGCAGCTATTAAGTTCACATTATTTTTCCTCCACTCACTAAATAGTTATTAAAAGGATACAAGCAAGCAAAAGGCCAGGAAGCCACCTAAAGAACTAGTCACAGCTTCTACCAATGGCCATCTGGTATATGATAAATATTCACCCATCGTTAAAGAATGAGTGAATATTGAATCTATGATTATGCAAATGATAATCCCAGTGATTGTGCAAAATGAAAGTGTGATTTTCAGTATTTTTATGTTTATTTAAGATAAATTTGATTAGAAAAGAATAATTAAGCTGTTAATGTGACTTATAAAATGATTTTTCTTGATTTGGGTTTTCTAAAGAGTTGCCTCACCTTTTACCTTTTATGACTCATATGTTTCATTCTTTTTTTGTTAGATTATTTGTTGGGTCCAGGAAATTCAGTCAGTTTCCAACTTTAGAATTATTGGCTCAACATCAGGGTGCTTACTGACTCACAAATGGATCATATTTGCAATTTTATTTGTTTTATTTAGAATTGAAGAAAATTTTCCTATAGAAAGAAGTTGTAACTTATAATTGGTTTTCCTCAATTTGCGAAATTTGGGATGTATTGAAATGCCACAAGGATCAAGAGATAAATATGTAACTTTATTTGTATACATATACAAAAGAGTGTGTATGTGTAAAAATCTATGAAATGCCATTAGAACTACACATAAGGCCGACATACATCATTGCTGAAGATATCCTGACAATAATTTCAATGGCAGGTCTGAGGAAGGAGAATCATTTTAATCAGTTTATTCATCTATTTTTTGTTTACATCTGTTGAGCCTCTGCTGTGTGTTTAGGGCATATTTTAAGAAGCTTATATCTCAGCTGGATCTTCAAAGACAGATAGGATTTGAACATGTGGTATATTACATTATGTTTTGCTTGTATAAGTGTTTGCCTTACATTATGAATATGGCCTGTTTGTGAATCACACATTTAATTTTGTGTTCTTCAGATATTCAGGAGTGCTCACATAGGTTTGCTGGTCATTTGACCCTCGTAGCTTTCTAAGCTACTATTACTACGTTCTGCTTAGTCAGAATACTACTTTTTTTTAATGCTTAACAATAGTTTCTTGAGTTATAGAATTATAATTGCCAAGATTATCTTCATGTTTGCGGTCAGTACATTCTCTTCCCAGTAGGCAAGTAGAGAATCCTACTTCACAAGCAAAACAAAGCTCCAGAAGTTTAGTAGTGAATATAGAAGCAGCCAAGGGCTATTGTTTTCCCTCCATCCCCCTATGTGTGCATGGATACACACACACTCACTTGTATAGAAGAGTGATAGTATAGCTTTGTGCAGCAGTTCTCAACTTTTTGGTCTCAGAATCCTTTATATGCTTAAAAAAGTATTGAGGACCCCAAAGAGCTTTCTTTTTGGGAGGTTGTATCTATCAGTATTTACCTTACTAGAAATTAATACAGAGAAATTTAAAAAAATATTTATTAATATAAATTTAAAATAGCAATAATAAACTTCATTATATTTTAACATAAATAACACATATGTTAGAAAAAAATAACCCTTTTCCCTAAATAAAAACCATTTAGTTAGAAAAGTGGAATTGTTTTACATTTTTGCAAATCTGTTTAATGACTGGCTCAATAGAAGTCATTTGGATTACCATATCTGCTTCTTCATTCAGTCTGTTGCCTGTACTGTGTTGTTTTGTTTAAATTATAGGAGGAAAATATGTTCTTACACAGATATGTACTTTGAGGAGAGACGAGTATTTAAGAATAGCCTTTTCAGTTAATTATGGTTATTCTTCTTTGATAATACACCAAGACTCAACAAGTACTAATTTCTTACAGGTTAAATGCAATATGAAACCAATAAGCCCTTCATAATCTGTTATACATTAAAATCCATTGGTTTTTCTTGCACTTTATATGGATCTTTTACCCATGCATGATTTTGTAATATTATGCATTGGCCATTTGGAAAGTATTGATCCACTGCGTTACGCAGATCTACAAAATGTTGATACAGTTTGGCATACAATTAAAAAAGGAATACATTCATTAATATCATCACTGATCACCAGAGTCTCCCAGAGTAGTCGTAGTGTGGTTCTGAGTTTTCTAAAATTCAGTTTCTTTTCCTTGAAAACTCATATTTTATCATTGTCAACAAATTTGTCATTTTCAATCATTATCCTTGAAGTGAGAAGATCACTTTTTTCCCAGATCAGAATAACCAGTTTGTCAGTTGTTTGTTCAAATAAAAGTGGTGTATTATAAAAACCAAACAAACAAAAAAACACCTGACTGTTTTAGCTCACAATTCAAATGATTGCACGTCATTTGTTGTTTTTCCTCAAAACAACTCTACTTCTTAATGTAGTGAAAGTGCTTTATACATACTTCAGTTTCATCACATAAAATATTGTGCTCAAGGGTTGGAGTTTCATAAAATTAATAATTTTTACTGTTTCATCAAGGATATTCATAAGTGGAACTGTTTAAAAATTTTTTTTCTTTACTGTGAGTGCCCGGCAGTGACAAGTACAATGACTTCTAGCACAGTGTGCTGCCACTGCCTTGATTCATGTTACGGTTCCAGCAGTTTTACCTATAGTTGCTTTTGCACCATGAGTGCAAATGTCAAAACATTGAAAAGAGACAAATCACATCTTAATATTATTACTAAAATAGTTTTGAGGTTGTGGACTCTTTTGAAATGGGTTTTCCAGAGCTTACGAACCATACTTTGACAACTGCTTATGTAGTTCTACCTAGCTATGAGATCTAGAGATCTAGAGCAAGTAATTACTTCAGCTTTATTTGTAAAGTGAGCTTATAATAGTACTGCATTATAAGATTTGTTGGAGGGTATAAGTTAATATATATAAAGCTCTTAGAATACTACGTGGCATAGAGTAAGCCTATGTGTTTGCAAATTATTATTTTGTATTATGCAGATTTATGTATGTATTCCTTTAATTCTGGATATTTGGAAACTCCAGGTTCACCTCACTGCTTTCAAATCAGCTCATACTTAAACCAAACCAAATAGATGACACGTTTTAGTTCTGAAGATGCTCAGAGACAGTTCTTTGTATATTTTGTTTACACTACTTCAGTTTGAAGAGTATACTTTGAATTCCTTCAAAGGCAGTAATAGAGGAGTAAATGCTTCCATCTATGTGCTATAAGTGGATTTTCTTATTTATCAGTTGATCAATGTGTGCTTTTGAGATGATTCCTTCTGCAATTTAAGTGGCCTTAAGAGGTATTTTCAGTGGTGTTAAAGGGGTTGGTGAATTGTTTAGGCCTTCAGTGTTAAATGATAGCACAACTTGTCTAGTCCTGAAGTTAAACAACCATTTGTATTGCTTTCTGTAGGCTTTTGCTTTCAGTTCATACGTTCTTCACAACTTGGATATATTTGAAAGTTGTTAGCTCTGTGACAACATCAAAGTTTTGATTTTTTCTTTCCTCTGGCCTTCACCCAGAGCTTTGTACTAAGAGGCTAATTATCATCTTTGCCACACAGTGTGAGGAAAATGTTGAGTCTCTGAATATAGTCAAAATTAGTCTTTGCTTAATTTAAATTCATCATTTATCCAGAATACACAAGGTATTGTTTGCTTATCTTTTTTGAATATATTTGCCATAACTTCTGATTGAATATAAAATTAGCTTAACCATATTTTTGAGGCCAACAGGAGTCTTTATGCTATTGATCAATCACATCAAATGAAATTATTCTGTTAGAATAACAAATAACAATTATGTGAATTTGTTTAGTTATCACTAAACATGAGATGGGGGATAATCAACTGAATTTTTTTTTTTTTTGGAAGCAACCTCAAAATTTGCTGCTTGCCTTTTTTTAAAGGAAGTCATGCTGTATCATTAATATTCAAATTCTAAAGAAAGTAAAACCAAATTATTTCTTTGAAAAAATTATACATTTATTGAATTACATCTGTTTGCATAAAAGGGTAATAAGTACAGTTTTTTTCTGTCACGTTTGTAACCAGAAACAAACCTCCGTTCTTTTCTTATTCGAACTTTAAGTGAACTCTTCTATAAAGCTCTATTATGTTTCCTCGTTCTATCTCACTATTCTTCTACACATCATAACACAAAAGGAACTTTTTTTTTTTTAACCGAGGGGACTTTGATGTAATTTGCTAGGACCCTACAAAAGGTCTGGAATAATTTTATATTTTGTTTTAACCTCATGTTTATAATTTGGTTTATGGAGTTCTATGAAACGCCTTTCACTCTAAGTTAGACTAGATGATAATCACTCTTCTCAGTCTGGCCAAAAGGTAATGCTCAGTACAGAGACACATTCAAAAGGAAAGTGGAGAGATTTCCAGGCATTTATATCTTAACTTTATTTTTACTGATGTATGTCCTTTCTTGTATTTTCTGCTGTTTGCTTTGATTGAAATTAGTTTCTTTTTAAACTCCAAGGACACATATGTATACCTAGGGTCTAAAAGTTTCCCATTCATATGCTTATACTATGCTGTTTCTTCAGGACTTGTGTACACCTAAGCTCTTAATCCTTTCCCCTGAGCCATCTCCAAAAGCAGGCTTCATATTTGGTGAAGCAAGAATTGTTTCTAAAGATTGTCCTTGGATTCAGCTGTAGAACAGGAAAAGAATTTGCAATTCTGGGAGTTCCCCTAGCTCCCCCAGCCAAAACAACTGAAGGTTTCTGGAGCCTGCATATGTCTCCCTCTAAACAGTACAGAGACACTCTTTTAAAATCTGAACTAACAAAACAGAAATGGAGAACATTATAATAAATGTACATGGTTTTTAGATTTACAAGTAATTTTATTTATTTTGATAAATAAAAAGCTACTCTTTCAGGCACATAGATAGTAGAATGAAGAAACTTTTCTAACAATAGGGTATTTCCACTCAACTTCTTCAGTATGTATTAACATTGTGTCTTTAAATAGTAATCATCTTCCAATATTATAGTTGGAAAATTTACTTTTCAAAAAGTTACTAAATAAATGAATGATAATTTTCTATGTAAAGTAAAAGTCTAAATCACATTTTTAGAGGATTATAGGCTAAATCTGTGTTCCTCCTTCCCATTACATGCCTGTTTATAAAACAGTTGTAATCCTGGCTATGGATATCTTATGCATTCAGACTCTGTAGATTGCTGAATGTTTGGCAAAGATAATTATATGTTTTGGCTTGGGATTTGGAAACAGCAAACTTTTCCACTTTCCATTATGTAAATTAGCAGTGGAAATAGCTGTATATTTCTCTATGATGTTATCTTGCTAAATATAGGTAATGTGGATTCATTTCTATTAGAAGGAATAGTTTGCCACGAATTGATGGTTCAATTTTTGGTATAACTTACATTTTATATTAATATTTTTCATTGTTTGGAAGACCCAGTGTCTTTCAATAATTTATCTTTTCTTCTAAACGTCTATGGAATTATAGCCTCTAGCAAAATTAATCAGACTTCTCTGCTGATTTGTTTTATAGGATATCTTCATATTATTTATTTATTTATTTATTTATTGAAGTATAGTTGATTTATAATATTATATTAGTTTCAAGTATACAGCATAGTGATTCAGTTTTTTTGCAGGTTATATTCTATTATAGGTTATTACAAGATAATGACTATAATTCCCTGTGCTATGCAGTATATCCTGTTGCTTTTTTTTAGAGACCACTGTATTCTTGCCTAAGGAGAAAAGACTTTTTTTGTCCTGATATATGTTGCTTCTATATCTCTTGTTTCTTTGTGAGCCTGTGTTAATTCTTGGTACTGTTGAAATGTGGGCAATCAAACCCAAGCAAAAATTTAAAACTTGCCAGCTTAATTTTGATGATAGATAAAATAGACAGACAGAAATTACTTCATTATTTTCTTCTTGAATTAAGCAATCTAGTTTGTAAATTATATCCTACGTCCCGTTTAACAGATATTTGAGTACTATATTCAAATTAATTATTTAATTATCACATTTAAGGTATTTGACTGAGAGTATATTCTGCTTATCAATTTACAATAATTGAATCTGGTGAACCTTCAGCTAATGGCTTACAATGAAGTTGGAATATTGCTGAGGTACCACTTTGTTTCAAAGTGTTTTTAAGTCCTACACTTTTGAAGTAATCTAATGTTCCTTGGTGGTTCTAGAAGACAATGGACAGGAAAGAGAAAAGAGGTGAATCTGAAACAGTGAGGCACAAATAGCACAGATTGTTTGCTGTGGCTTTGCAGTGCATTGTGTGATATGTTCTATGTTTTTACTTTCATTCAATTGCTAATCAAGAGTTTCCTCTGTGAAGATCTTTTTGCTATTCTTGGAACCACACGGAGTTTTCCCTTTAATAATAATACTGTTTGCTGTGGTCCCAGACATGTGACCTTTAAAAAAAAATAAAGACAAATCATTTTCTTACTTTTAGTGTGTGGTTAGGAGTGAGTTGGCCCATTCACATCAAGCCTAATTTGATGTGAGTTAGTACTAACCTTTGACAAAATCCATGGTTTAAAATTTAGACTAGAAAGAGACAATAAATCTTACTGTTTAAATCACCCAAAAGGGTAGCAGTACTGTTTGTAATGTTTCTCCAGTCTTCGTTCCTAAATCTGTTATTCTGTGATGTAAAGCTTTGGTTGCTTTTCAGTACTTTTAGATTTGTTTGCAGAAGGTGGAGCCCAGAAATGTGCCCATCATTGAATGCTCTAAGTTTAGCTGAGGAAAAGCAAGGCTGCTGTAATATTTGTATTCTAAAAATGTTGTATTTATCTGAGTTACAGGACTGGTTTACATAAATGAGAAAATAAGTTTTTCCCTACACCAGGAAAAGTTTCAAAAGGATGGCTTTTGTGCTTGCCACTTCATACCCACCAAATATTACAAACTAATACTCATGTCTGCAGTGGGCCATTTGTGGGTGTACGTAATTGTGGTTCTCAAGTCATTCAAGCTCAAGACTTTTCCAGGTACAAATGAGAAACCCTTGGAAAATTTGTCTCCCTCTGCACTTCTGGAATGAGGTTTCGCTTTTAAGATTTACAATTTTTGTAATTTAATTTTTTAATTTTTTTGGCATAAAAAAAGACATATCAGAGTCTCACTTTATTTCTGGAAGGAATTCTAATGCCTTTGAGGTGAAATGGCACTATTATAATCTTTATCATATGTAACTACATTTTTGGTTGTTGAACTGGGATTTAAAGATGTTAAAATCTTCAATAGCTTACTTTATTTTAGTTAACTTTTAAAAAGAACTGTACACTGATAAGTTTTTAATGTGACTCCATTGCTTACTTTGGCTACTAAACTGCCAAATGTGGTTTCAAAACTCAGGAGAAGATTTTAATCAGTCTTTTTTTTTCATAAGGAAACCAGAAAAGATTTCAGTGAAGTCATGTTTAACACCTAGTGTTAGTCTTATCTTTTACTCTATAGCAAAACGGCTTGTCCTTAGGCCAACAAGAAAGAAATCCAGGCTTTTTTCCATGTTGGACATTAAAAAAAACACAAACAAAAAAAACCAAACACCACTCCCAGGGATCTTTCTTATTTAGTTTTACAACTTTACAACTTATTTAGTGTGTAATTTTGCTGAACTTATTCCAAAATATAAAATCTGAAGTAGTTGTTGCTGCTTCTAGAAACTCTTTTCCTTTCAAAGTATTTTTGAAGTTGAAAACTTTTAATAGTATTTCCTTTGGAAGACATTTTTAACATTTTCTATCTTTTGAGGCATCATTTCTAAAAAGTTGAAGTATCTCTTAAAAAGCACCTTACCAACACTATGTTTTTCCTAAAGATTCACGAATTATCTACATTTTGTTTCCTGGGCAGGAGTACTCCCTACTTAAGAGTGACTCTCTTCAGTTAATCAAATGAGCATTCTCCACAAGTATAGATCATGTAATTGATATATTCCTGAGTAATATAAGTAACATTACTTATTTAATGGAAGCAATTAGACTGCCTTTGCTGTTTTAGCTTTTCTTTAAGTTAAGTACAGTGTTTTGGGTGGGTTGTAGATTGACAGGAGGATAACATATATACATACATGTGTGCTTTTTAGCTTAAGTTCCCAATTAAATTAACCAAAGATCCAGTATTTTATCAGAAGTAAGGTTAGGGAAGAAGCAGATGCAGCATATCTCAGCATGGCTTCTCTTAGCCCACAGTAGGGATCAGCAGTTGCTAATAACAATACACATGCGAGACAGGGTCCCTGAATCAGGAAAAGTTCATTTATATCTATGTCACTACCCTTTTAGATTCACTATTCTAAAAGAACTAACAATCTGGGAACTATTCCATTTTCATCACTATTCCAGAAGAACTTGAACTAACAATCTGTGGACTTGCTTTTAAGGGAATGTTTATAATTACCAGACTCCTGGTTCTTGAACCAAACTCGGCGTCAGCAAGGACATTTTCTCATCCAGAGGGAGAAAGCAGAGTTAATACACAGGTGTCCTCTGCCTCTTAACTTACAAGTGTTCTGGAAAGACCATTTCCCCCTAAGTATTAAAGCTGAAATTTATAACTTTGAATCTTAGAATAACTTAGTAAGCTTTGATTTTTTTGCATCAGAGAGAAGGAACAGAAGTATGCTAATCTAAATTAGCCAAATTTATACAATAATTTGTTTGGATTTAGAATGAGTTTCATACTCAGATTTGATGTGGTCACACGTGCCTAGGGTACTTATGAAAAATAATGATTCGTATTATGAAAACTTGACTCAAGAGGAACTGAGAAGCTGCCTGGTCTCTCTCTTCTTTGATAGGAAAAGAATCTTTCAAAACAATGTGAGGTGACACCTTAAAATAAAAAACTATTTCTCACAACACGTCTGACACCAAATGTGTGGGTTTTCCACAGTAAGCAGTTCTTCACCAACACTAACTGGGTGTCCTACAATTTAATTGAGCTCTGATACTTACCACACAGAGTTAGCACACACCCTACAGGTTTCATACATGCTTACTCCTCAGCTTCCATTCCCTGCCCAATCACATATTTTCTTATACTATAGCCTTTTTACGCTAAAGTTCCACAAGACTGTCCCCCCACTTCAGGCTATAATTACAAGTTGTGGGTTCCCAGCTTACCCACACTTCTGTCCATCCAACTTGGCTACAAATCTGGGGCTCCCACATCCCCTTTCTCATGTTCAATAGTTTGCCATAACAGCTCACAGGACTCAAGGTAACACTTTTGTTTACCAGTTTATTATAAAGGATTCTTTAAGGGATACAGGTGAACTACCAGATGAAGAGGTACATAGCATGAGATCTGGAAGGGTCCCAAGCACAGGAGCCTCTGTGCCCATGGCGTTTAGAGTGCACCACCTTCCCAGCACATAGATGCTTTCACCTACCTGGAATCTCTCCAAAACCCGTAGTTTAGGGATTTTCATGGAGGCTTCATTACATAGGCATGATTGATTATTAACTCAATCTCCAGCTCCTCCTCCCTCCCCAAAGGATGGAGGGCGAGGCTGAAAGTACCAAGCTTCTAATCACAGTTTGACCTTTCTGGTGCCAGTCTCCATCCTGAAACTATCCAGTTAGCCCACCAACAGTTGCCTCATTAGAACAAAAGATACTCCTATCACCCAGGAAATTCCAAGGAATTTAGGAGCTCTGTATAAGACACTTCTCTCACCCCCCATCATTCAGGAAATTACAAAGGTTTTAGGAGATCTGTGTCAGGGGCAGATCTTATTTCAAAGACCATTTTCATAATTTCAACTCAGTCTTCTTTGTGAACTCCTAACGTCTGTGCCTGACATATACTAGGTGCTCAGGAAGCATTTATTGAATGAGTGAATAAGTGAAGTACTTATATCTATTAAGTAATTTCATTAGGTCCTTAATTAGATGTACAGAGGTTAGAGATGTGAAGACAAAGTCTTGGTCCTTGAAACATTTGTTGAGAAGAAACATTCATTCAGTATTCATCTACTGTACATTGAACTATGTTGGCCTCTGTGAAGATTCCAAGAATGAAGAAAATGAGGGTAAAATAGCTTTAGTAAAAGGCAGTATACTGGGGTAGGGGGCAGAAGTTGGGGAGTTAAGTATTATTGTATAGGCAGTGTTGAAAGAATTCAAGTTGGCTTTTGTGAACAAGGAGAGCTTAACAGAGTAGGTAGCATTTAGCTGGGCCTTAAAAACTGAGTAGGATAAAGACAGGTAGAAGGAGGTCATTCCTTTTTGGAGGGGATTTGAGAAAGTACCTGACAGCAGGACAACACAAGGTCTGGTGAGGGAACTGGGAGAGGCCAACTATCTCCACAGGCAAATACTGGGGAAAGAAGTGTTGGGCTGGAGTGGAGTCTGAGGCAGACTGTTTCAGCTTTCTTTGGAGGGTTATTTAAGGTTTCTGAGTGCTACATTCATAAGATGGATTACAGCAGTGGAAGACTGGAGGTGAAAAGATCAGTTAGGAATCTGGGGCAGTTATACAGGGAAAGATTAAAGCACTTGAAAAGAACATAGAAAGGAAAAGATGGGGGTGGGGGGTGGGGAGTTGATTGTGAAAGAAGAAATGGCAACTAGACATGACAACTGATTGAGTGCCCAAAGGAGATAGAACAAAGAAGAATCCTGACACTGCTTGTAAGGGGCCTGGTAACTGCCTGAGCAGGGCCATCTGTGGCCAGAAGACTGCAAATTATAGATTTTCTCAGACCTAATCTCAAAGGACTCTTTGGGGAGAAAACTACTGCAGATGAGCTCCCTGCCAGGGATGTAGCCCTTCAGGCCTGCCCTCTCCTGAGCCAAATCTCCGAGTCTGGGTCTGGGAGTCAGTGTAGTAGGAACAAGTAACTGAGTGTGCCAGGCGGAGAACTAAACTCTGCAGGGTGTTCAGGGGGACCAGCAGCAGCAGCCGGGCAGGGGAGGAATGACTCCACTGCCCCAGAGCACCGTCCTCACGGGATAATAGATGCAAAGATGGAGCATTCGCAAGCACTGAGCAGAAGGAGTTGGCAGCAAAAGGCATTTGTTGTTGCTCTTGTGTGTGTTTCAACTTTCTCTCTCTTTTCATTAAAAAAAAAAAAAGTAATATGTACTAATTTAAGACATTTTAGAAAACAAAAACAGGTTGAAAAAGAAAAAGTTTTCATCATCTATATAGAGTTGTTAATTTTTTTGGCATAATTTCTGTAAGTCTTTCTGTGGAGCAGGTTTTTTCAGCTGCAAGTAATGGTGTGTGCTATATAAAGCGACAGAGAGCTACTTTAACTGCTTACTATTTGTCAACAAGTAGACAGGAGTCAGATCCTAAAAAGGCTCATGCGTTGTTGGGGAGCTGTTGAGGAGTTTTAAGCAGGGGAGTGCCATGATCAGATTTATGTTGGAGAATGGTTCCTTTGGCCATAGTGTAGACAGTGTAATAGAGGGCCCAAGGCTTGATGCCTGGGAGCCAATTCTGAGACTATTGCAGTAGCCCTGGTCATAAAGGGCTAACCAAGGCATTGGGAGTGGGGAGTAGCAAAGGAACTTGAGAGTTCTATCAGGAGCAACTGACAGGACATGGTGACTGATGAGGTGTGGAGGTGGAAAAGCATGCTATACTTTACCCTTTCTGCTTTATCATATCCCCTCACTTTAAAATTGTCTCAATTAGATGTCCCACAGGACCTTGAAATTCAACATGTCCAAGACAGAAATTGTCACTATTCTTACCAAACTTACTCCCCATCCTAGGTTCCCTCTCTCAGTAACCATGTCCTCACCCACCTAGATGCCCAAGCTACAAATTTGGAAGTCATCCCAGACTCTTTATTTCTGTAATATCTACCTCTACATCTAGTCAGTCCCCAAAACCTACCAGATCTTCCACTTAAATCTTTAAGATCGATTTCTTTACATCTTCATTGTCACTGTACTTGCCAAGTTCTAGTTTTTTTGTTTTTTTTGTTTTTTTTTACTTAGAACAGGGATTGGCAAACTACAGCCTGCAGACTAAATCCATCCTGCCACTTGTTTCTGAATCACCTATTTCTGAAAGTGTTGACCGAAATAAAAACACAATGTGAGAGCTATGAATTTCAATTTTATGTGAGGATTTACTGAGGACTGTAGCCCTGGAGCCTCTCAGATAGCTCTGAGGAACTGCCCCGAAGAGGTGAGGGTAGAGGTCGGCACATATGTGGTTTTGGCAAAGCGGTACATGCAATCAAACACACATCCCAGTAGAAGGTTGCTGCCAGTTACGAAGCACAGATATCTTAGTTAATGATTTTAGTGCTTTTCTAAGTATGGAAAGATGCAAGAAATTCGGTTCATAAAATTTTCTCCTGAAAATATCTAACTATTTGAAGGCCTGTTTTGCCAGTTTTCCCAGAGCACAGAGTACCTCATTCCTGATCTCCACCCTGAATTCCTTTCAGGCTGTGTTGAAGGTCAGCGACTGCAGTGGCTAATGACTCAATCCTTGTAGAATGGGTGGCTAGCGACATTCTTTAAGTTGGCAAAAGTTTTAATAGAACACAGCCACACTCATTTGTTTACATTTTGTCTGTTGCTGCTTTTACACCACAAGGGCAGAGTTGAGTAGTTGTGATCAAGACCATGTGGCCTATAAAGCCTAAAATATTTACTATCTGGTCCTCTACAGAAATATTGCTGGCCCCTGGCTTATAATGTGGTAATATAGCTGGCTTCCCTGCTTTCAGTCTTCCATCTGGCCTTTACCATGTTGAGGGAGTGACTTCCCTAAAACAGTTGTATTCATGTCAACCCCCCTAGCTCATATTTCTTTAATGGCTCCCAACAGCCAACAGAATTCAATCTACAACTCCTTAGCATAGCAGGTGATGAGTTCTAGTATAGTTTTTCAAATCTCAATTCTTCCTCAAAATGCCTTTGCCAATAAACCCTATCTCAGTCAAATCCTTTGTAATGGTTCACTTTAAAGGGATCATTTACATGAGAACAATCTCCATTAATGTTAATGTTATGAAGTTTAATCTTTCAAAGTCTCGTATAAAGATTCTTCGATGAACCTATGTTTTTGTGAGATGATATTTCTTAGAAAACCCCCATCCATTGGTTGTCAGTTGTATATGTCAGTGAAAAGGAAGAGAGTAAATATTATTGCCAGACATTAGCTTTACTTGTTCAACAAAAAACTCTGAAGCTTGCTAAGATTTTTAACACCTCTTCTATTTTCACTTACTTTGTGATTCTGAAAAGACCACTACTACATATTATCAGGAAACTCAGAGAGCCTTTTATGGACTTCCAAATTCACCACAATGGGAGAGTTAAAGATAGCTTTCTACGCAAGAGAAAATAGAATCAAAGTTTTGCTACATAAATAAGAGAACATTCTTTTTAGCATCTCAATTCTAAATAAATCATACTGAGGCTTTTTTTTTTTTTAAGTGCTAAGGCATTTTGTTTGCAAGTTTAGCCTCAGACTCCATTAATGACATATTATAGAAGACATTGGCAGTACCCAAAAATCATTCTTCTTTTTACCCTCTATCCCAATAAAACTTAATACTATGTAAATGTTTTGGTATATGTGCATGTAGTTGAAAGAATTCTAACAGAAGAGAAGAACCTTGTTTTCTAGATTGAAAATGAAAGGAGCTGATGGATTTTGATTTGGGAGAGGTCACAGATGCTTCAAAAAGGAAATTAGTTTCTTGTCTCTTTCTGAACATTAACAGAACTTTTTATAGTACTGGAAAATCAAAATGGAAGTGTAGTTGTAGCCATTCAAGTACCTAATGTAGGTTTTTCTTCTTTTAAATAAAATTCACTGGAAAATTTTTGAGAAATATCAAACTTAATTATATAACTTAATTTAAATGCTAAACAAGGTACAATAAAAATCTTTTCTCATTTTGATTTAAGATTTATTGAACACTTAGTAAGTGCAAGGTAGGTAGATGTTCGTTTACTCAATACTTTGTTGAAAATTTAATTGCATTTAATTTATCATACTTATTTTCATTTCCCTTTTCAGGTAAATTTCAACCCTTTTAGAAGCTAATAAAAATTTCAATTAAGTATGTGAAGCTAGACTTTTCAAAAAAGTTTATAAGCAATTATTTCAGTGCATGGCATAGCCTATCAATATAGTTTAGAGGGCCTCCCTGGTGGCGCAGTGGTTGAGAGTCCGCCTGCCGATGCAGGGGATACGGGTTCGTGCCCCGGTCTGGGAGGATCCCATATGCCGCGGAGCGGCTGGGCCCGTGAGCCATGGCCGCTGGGCCTGCGCATCCGGAGCCTGTGCTCCGCAACGGGAGAGGCCACAACAGTGAGAGGCCCGCATACCGCAAAAAGAAAAAAAAAAAAAAAAAAATATATATATATATAGTTTAGAGAGCATAGTCTATCCGAATAATTTAGAAGACATGATAATGTTACCTAAATTACTTTCCTTAATTCCTGAAATAAACTTTCACAACTACTGAAATACAGGAGATTTCCTCAGAGATGAAAACATAAGTAATTGGTTAGAGTGCTTCAGTAATTTAGATGGGCTGCTAACAAATACATAGTATCAGTTTATGTTTACACAAATGAGCCCAATCATCACAGTGACAAAAAAGTCTTAATCACTTTAGACTGTGTGTAAGTGCTGAACAGCTAAAATCTCCAACACAAATGAAAATTAAATAAATGGCTACTAATAAGATACTATACTTTTGTCACAACCTTCGGGCTAAAGCACTTTGCTAACAGCATTTATAGAAGTCTGGGAGCTACTTGGAGGAAGGACAGAAGAGCCAAATGGAGTTTCAGGTTCTGGCTGCTGGTGATTCAAGAAGAAAAGCCCTGTTGGTGATTAAAGGCTTGCATTTTCAAATAGAAGGAAAACCTAAAATTATAAATGATTTCAAATGAATTAGCATTCCTTTGAACTTCTAATCAGAACTTTTTGAACTCTATTTTAAGAGAAAATGACTTGGAATTATATGGGTCCTATTACCTGTCCTTCAGGGCAACAGACTAATGAACTTGCTAGCAAAGAAATTAGAGACTATGGTATTATGGCATTGTCTCCAACCCCTTTATACTGAAAGGTGTTCATATGAAAGAACTAGGTTATTTCTGTCCTCTCTAGAATTCCTAAAGGCAGAGCCAGAATTAATGAATGAAGGTTACTAGGAAGCAGCTTTGGGTTCAACAATAAATAAAAACTTTGTAACAGGTAGACCAAGCCCAAAATGGGTTGGGGTTGCCATATCACAGAGCGGTACAATTTTCCAAATGACAACTAATGGCCCTTTGCCATTTGTGCTGGGGTGGGGTGTGGGTGGGGAGGGAGTGGTCTTTTTATTTTTGAGTATAAGAAATGAACTTTAAGGCTCCTTTTGATACAAACAATGAACCCCCGCTTTCCTCTGAGGGAGCAGTGCAAAACTTCTGGACCTTATTTCAGCATATCATCAAGAAGTTAATTGACTTATTAAATATTTACTGAGCACTGTCATATGCAAAGTATTGACATAATTTTGGCCCCCTTCCCTTAGAATTCACTTTTTAATTTTTTAAATGTGGTAAAACACAGAGAACATAAAATTTACCATCCTAACCCTTTTAAGTGTACAAATCAGTGAAGTATATTCATGTTGTATAACCAATCTCCAGAACATTTTCATCTTGCAAAATTGAATGTCTATACCCATTAAACAGCTCCCCACTTTCCCTTCCTCCCAGGTTCCTGGCAGCCATGATTCTACTTTCTGTCTCTATGATTTTGACTACTGTAGATACCTCATATAGGTAGTATCATACAGTAGTTGTCTTTTTGTGACTGGCTTATTTCACTTAGCATAATGTCCTGAAGGTTTATCCATGTTATGTGTCAAGAGTTTCCTTCTTTTTTAAGACTGAATAATATTCCATTGTATTTATGCTTCACATTTTGTTTATCCATTCATCCATCAGCGGACACTTGGGTTGCTATTGCGAATAATGCTGTTAGGAACATGAGTGTGTAAATATCTCTTTGAGATCCTGCTTTCAGTTCTTTGGGTATATACCCACAAGTAGGATTGCTGGGTCATAAAGTAATTCTACTGCCATACTATTTTCCATAGTGCTAAACCATTTTACATTCCCACCAACAGTACACAAGGGTTCTGATTTCTTTACATCCTTGCCAACACTTGTTATTTTCTGTTTGTCTGGTATTTTTGATAGTAGCCATTCTAATGGGTGTGAGGAGTCCTGATCATTTTGACTTCAGTGCCTTGTCCACATGTGCTTCCTACACATAGCACTTACTTTGTAAAAATTCATGCTTGAGATGTACTAAAACTTTATATTATATTTTCATAAAGTGTTCATTTTATAAAGTTGATCTCGGATAAAGATTATTAATGGAGTCAATATTCTGTGCTTTAGGATAAAATAAGGAAGACACATCTTAGTTCTTCTTACAGCGGTAGCTCTATTAATATTACAGTTTTCAGCACTGGTGTTAACTTACATGTGTTATTCTCATAAATACCCATCAATGTCCTAGCTTAAGGTCATAAACCATCCCTGGTTTTAGCAGTCTGCTTCACTCTTTTATTCTAGCAATTTTTAAATAACACTTGTGAAAGACAAACGTACTGATTTCTCCACAAGAAAACTATTCACTGTATCTAGGAATTAAGGTTTTTGGAGTTTTTTTAATAAAAGAGTCTTGTCAAGAAAAGAATCTGGTTTACCACATTTGGAGCTGTGGTGTTTAGTTTTTCTCTTCTCCTTTCTTCCCCTGCAGTGCCTACAGGCTGATATGAGATCACTGGTACTTTGAGCCAAGTTTATAGTTAGTGTGGTCATGTTTAAACTTTTGCTATCTTGAATAAATGCTTGGTAACCTTAGTATTAATGGTCTAACAATTAGCAGTTGTTGGCCTTTTGAAAAAGAGGTTTATTGTTGTCATATTTGAAAAAAAATGATTTGGGAATAAATAAGTAAGAGAGCTGAAAGTTTTCACTCCTAAATAATTATGGCAGAAGAATGTTTTCCATAGTATTTTGTTAGCAATGGGTGAAATCAACATTCTCAGAGACTTTTGTGTTTGCAAGTAGAAAATATATATCTTTCTCTGAACATGTTGGCATAATAAATAGGTACTTTGTAGCTATTTAACCTTGTATAGGTAGTGTTGACGTAGAGCAGGGCTCTGTTCTATGTTTAAAATGAGGAGCTTTCAATTAATTTATTGCTTCTTTGAGAGCAGTATAAGAAATGTGTAAGGTATAGTTATACTCTATTTATGAATCAAAACCAAGTACTATGAGGCTCAAACAAGTGGAACGTCTTCTGACCTCCCAGGGATAAATGTTTATTGAATAATAACCGAAGCAAGGCCTACACAGTGAGCAGTTGGGAATAATGTGGTAATAATGTACCTACTTAAATAGTGTTCCGTCATGACCATTTCACAAATAATATTTGGTTGAACACAAAAAGATTCTTCAGAAAGCTTCTTCAGGTTCTTTTTATTTTAACAGGACAAGACAAATGAGGGTATGCAAGTACGACTAACTATCAGATTGAACACATGGGAGTAACCTTTTTTATTCAGACATTTTCCCTCACACTTGCTTTTATAGAAGAAACTTCTTTCTTGATTTAATGCAGTCTTGTTTTAGGTCTCCGAGGAATAAGCAAAGAAAGAAAAAGGCTATTTGTAAGAAATCCATAATATGAGCAGGTCAAACATAAATTTGGCTATCAGGAAGAAGCTTGGCTTACAGGGAATTATTAACATCACCATCCCCTTTAGGCCAAAAGCTTACAGATTGTTCTTTTTGGATGCAGATTCTGTAGTTTTTTAGATGACTGCAATCTCCAACATTAACAATTTTTTTAAACAGATATCTCACATTCTCTTAAGCAAAAAGTGCCCTTTAATGAGCCAATTACATTACTTGCACACACCACCTAACATCAGTACTTATAGACACAGTTGATTTGTTCTAATTGTCTTAACTTTTTTCATACTAATATATTTATGCTTTAATTAAAGCTTTTGTAGAGTATATTTTCAAAAGCAAATAAAAAGTTTTCCTAATTAGAAGAAATATTATAAAGCATTTACTGTAAAACGTAGAGTTAGCTCTCTAACCTTTTCTCATAACTATTTCCTGTATTTATATTTTGAGAGCTGTTATGCCACTTTCATACTTATCTTAAAGAAATTTAATGTATATATATGTTTCCTAGATTTTAGTCTGAATTTTTAATAGTTTGGCAATAGTTTCAACAAGTTTTTGTTTTTGTTGAAACAGAGCAGAATATTTGGGGTAAGAAATTTGTGAGGTTCTCTTATTGCTCTAGTTGTAAAAAGTACTTCCAGGAAGAGTTAGGGACTTGGATCATTCAGGGATATCATGTTCATTAGAAGAAAAGGAGATCATATTAAGTCAGTGGTAGTTTTAAGAGGTAGACATTGTTAAAGATAAGCATTTGAAGGAATATTTGGAGGCAGTAGAAACTGACTTATTCTTAGTTGTCTTTTCATAGCCTTTCTGTATAATCAACCCCATTTTTTATAATTCCAAAAATCAAATTTACATTAAGTTTTATTATTCCTGTAAATGATCTCCATATAGTAACACTTTGTGATGGACCAGATGCTGCTAGCTAATGTAACTAGTCCAGGTTGAAAATATAAGTATGTTGATAAAGACCTATAAATGTGTAAAAGCCTATAAAGAGTAGTAATATTTTAGTGGCAAAGAGAAAAGTGTCAGTTGACAATGCATCTTCCAGTCCTTTCTTTCTGAGAAGGTATCAGATTAGGGACTTTGTAAGCTCTGACTTGATGTAAGTTTTGAGTAAGTTAATAGCTGGGTGATATACTGTTTTAAAGAATAAAGTCTAGGCAGCACCATTTATTACCAGTTTAAATTTCAGTATCCAGTTCATTCAACACTGCCTAATATATTGACTGTCCTTCATTTTTCACTACATTTACTCACTGACTGGTGTTCTACCACTGTCCCAAAAAAGACAAAAACAAATGCCTATGTGTGGGCAGAATGCGCTCAGTCAGGATTTCACCTTATGGTTACCAGGTTTAAGAAATCGAGCAATACAAAGCCTATAAAATGGAACCCTTGACAGGGACCTACTGTTAGGTAACTTAAGGATCACACCCACAGAGGAGCTGTTAGCAGCTTTTGGCATCCTGGAGGGTATATTGAGTGCCTGATCCATGTGAATACCCAATTTGTTGACTTTGAAAAAAGGAGTCTAGATAATATTCAATATATTTGTACAAATAAGGTAACATTGCTAAAATACTAGAAGTCAGATTCAAAATAACCTTTGTGACCACCTAGAGGGGTGGGATACGGAGGGTGGGAGGGAGACACAAGAGGGAGGAGATATGGGGATATACGTACATGTATAGCTGATTCACTTTGTTATAAAGCAGAAACTAACACACCATTGTAAAGCAATTATACTCCAATAAAGATGTTAAAAAAATAACCTTAATAAGTCAGAAAAAAAAAAGACTTAAAAAAGGAAAGCCCACTTAGGTCTGATGTTTTAAAGTAGTGGAGGAAATCATGGACCAGAAATCAGTGACAGATCTACATCTCCTATTGGAAATTCATCTTGGGCCTCATTATGTTTTCTTCTGGATTTAATAAATGGTTATTAGAATTATGATTGCACTTTACATAATTTCAGCATCAATTGCACTTTAAAGGGATAGCAAGGACTTCTACAAAATTAAAAATTTCTACATATCAAAAGACATCATTAAAAAAATGAATAGGTGATCACAGATTTGGAGAAATATTTATAACATGTATATTTGATAAAGACTTGTCTCTAGAATCTTACCATTCAAAAATAAGAAGTCAGTTTTTCAAATGAGGAAAGGACTTGAACCAGACGTTTTACAGGAAGACAAATGAGCGGCCAATAAGCACATAAAAAAGTGTTCAACATCATTTTCAAGGAAACAAAATTAAACCACTATGAGGTAACACCCACTTGATTGACTAAAATTAAAAAGAAAAAAAAAGACGGAGAAAACATAATTTTAGCAAGGCTGCAGCAAACCAGAACTGTTAAACACCAATCGCTGGTGGGAGTATAAAATATGATAAGCAATTTGAGAGTTTTTAATAAGGTTCAGCATACATGTACCCTGTGTCCCATCATGCCCAGGTGTTTATCAAAGAGATATGAAAGCATTTATCCACAAAAAGACTTGTACATGTGCATTCATAACAGCTATATTCATAATAACCAAAACTAGAAGCAACCCAAATTTACATTAACAGGATAGAGGTAAACAAACTGTGTGTATTCATGATGTAATACTACTCAGCAATAAAAAGAAACAAACTACTGATACGTACTATAGTAGTTTCTATGAATCTCAGAAAACACTTTGTTCTCTGTGAAAGAAGCCTGACACCAAAGAGAACATACTGTGTGATTCCATTTGTGTGAATTGTTAGAACATGCACATCTAATCTATGGTGATAGAAAACAGAACAGTGGTTGTGGGCAGGGCATGGGGAGGTATCAGGGATGGCAGAGATTATGTGCAAAAGGGTACAAGGGAACTTTCTAAGATGATGAAAACATTCTAGGAGCTTGGGCTACACAGGTGTAAACATCTGTCAAAACTTATTGAATTGTGTACACTTAAGATACAGTTCATTACACTGTGTCTAAATTATACCTCAAAGAAAAGAAGAAATTTAATAAGATAGCAAGACCTGATTAGAATTCAGAGTAGCATAGCAACGTCACTAAAGTGATGGGAAGTAGACCTACCAGGAATGATAAAGTTACCTGAGTGACTTCGTCTAAGGAAAGTTTGTCTAAGAAAGATACTACTATATGTTCAAGCAATAAGAAGGCAACATATTCTAGAAGCAGAATCAGATGATTTCTTAAGATCCTTTCCTATTAGGATCCTATTATTGTTGTAGGTATTTATTCTGTCTCAGGGACTATACTGAGTCCTTTATGTTGATTTTCTTAATCTTCGTGAGACCTTTTCCAGAGAGTATGAAAGTTTAAAAATGTTATTGTTCATTTAATTTTGACTTCTGAAACTGTAGTGTCAACATTTTATTGTTGGTAAAGTTAAAATGTAACAATAACAAGTATTTATTGGGCACATTTTTTTTAACATCTTTACTGGAGTATAATTGCTTTTCAATGGTGTATTAGTTTCTGCTTTATAACAAAGTGAATCAGCTATACATGTACATATATCCCCATATCTCCACCCTCTTGCATCTCCCACCCACCCTCCCTATCCTACCCCTCTAGGTGGACACAAAGCACCGAGCTGATCTCCCTGTGCTACCTGCATGTGATTTTAAAGCACACCACCATGGTGTGATGGATGTCATCAGATAAAGCTGAAGTGCTAGTCTAGACTCCAGGTTTTTAGGCTAGAGTTTCAATTTTTATCTTTGGTTGTTTTGACTGTTTTATTTTAAATATGTTCAATGCAAGGCTCTCAATGAGGAGTCTTTTGTTTTGGTTTTTAATGTTGTTAATAGTAACAGCATCAATCTTTCTAGCTTAAAATTTCACATCAGATTTTTGAGTGACTATTTTACATATATAACAGTATGTTTTAAACTGTCGTAATATAAACAGTTGTATTTCCTCTTAACTTCAAATACTTTGATCCAACTCTTTGTGGGCACCATTTGGAATGATTAATAATGGTGAATTTCTTCAAAGGATATCATTGCTAACTTATGAGTACTGTTGGTATGTTATCAATATCTATTGCTGTGTGGAACTATCCCAAAACTTAGTGACTAAAACAAGAAATTGTAATTCTTCCAGTCAGGAATTTGGATAGGGTACAAAGGTGATGATTCATTCTGTTCTACTCTATCTGGAGCCTTAGCTGGCATTGCTTAATTGGCTAACGACTGCCTGGGACAGCCCATGGCATGGCTCAACTGGAGTCGTATGTCTGGGGCCTTGATTCTGCCTGTCAGACCAGTTCCTCAGTTCTTTTCTCCATGTATGACCTCTCCACACACGCTAGCTTGGTTTTTCTTACAACATGAGGGTCTCAGGTTCCAAGAGGGCATATTCCAGATTACAAACCCTAATGTTCAAGTAATTATCAAGCCTCTTTTATCACATTTTCTGGTGTCTTATTGGCCTAAGTAAGTTTCACAGTCAAGGCCAGAGTCAGTGTGGGAAGGGACTACACAAGGATATGAATACTGGGAGTTGTGGTTTACTGGGAGCCACCAATATAGCAGTTTACTAGAAGAGCTTAGCACACTTCTGAGTTCATATCAGGTACTTGGTACTTATTGATTGTAAAATCAAGTACATTTTTTGCATATGCTTTTTCTGTTATTGTTTATACGAATTGTTTTATTTTGCTACATTAACCATTAATATATGAATAAGGTTAGAAAAATACAGGGACTTGAATAGGTGACTATTTTAATGAATATCCGTGAATAGAGGTCCTTCTATTTGCATAATTTAGCAGCAGAGATAATACCAGATCCCAGCTGCCATTATGCTGCCTTATATTACACCTCCATACAATATTTGCATCTCTGTAAGAATTTAGGTAACTAAAGTATCGTTCTCATTATTTTCCAGGAGGATGTTCAATGTCATGCTATTTGAAGGCTAAATATCATAATGATTTAATATAGTGTCTTGCAATATTATTATATAATACCTTGTAATAGCCTATGCATCTTGGTATGAAGGTTTAAAAGTCCATCTTAGGGAAATGTTTTATGTGCAGAGCACAGAGTACAAGACATCAAATAGGTTTGGTGTATAATTTCAAGTTCTTGGAGGCATATAACAGAAACCCTTTCAGTTAATTTAAGCCACAAATGAACATATCAGAAACGCATCAGCACACTGATGAAACTGATGTGAAGGCTGCAGAGCCAGGCTGAGGCAGGATGCAAGGCACAGTCTAGGTTCCCCCAGCAGGCTGTTCCTTCTGGCAGCATTACTACTATGTATTTGCCACCACAGGTACAGCGCAGTCCCATACGATATTCACCACTATGTTACTGGGCTCTATGCCACTATGGCCAGCTCAAATAATCTTTTTGAAACTTTTTATTATAAAAAATATAGGCACACCAGGAAGTAAGAGATAACAGTACAGAAAAAAATAACCCATGTATCTGTCACCTGGATTTAACAGTTATTAGTAGTTTGCCTTATTTGCTTTAAAAATCTTTAGCAAAGAAATAAATTACAGAAGTCATGATGTTTTACCTTAAAAAAAAGAACTTAGGTAACCGTAATACCACTCTTGTATCTAATAAAATTAATAATAATTTTCTAATAATCATCTAATCCCTGGTCCACATTCAGATTTTCCCAGTCATCCCCCAGATATCTCTCACAGCTCTTCTATACACATCAGGAATCAGTCAAGATTCATATGTTGAATTTTACTGTTAGTGTCTTTAGTGTCCCCCACACTCTTTTTTTTTCTCATACTATTCACTGTTGAAGAGACCTGGGGCAGGTCTTATAGATTCACCTTCTAGATTTGCCAGATTTTTTTTATTATATGGTATCATGTAACTTGTTCCTCTATCCTTTCTATTTTCTGCTAACTGAAAGTTAGATCTAAAAGTATGGTTCAAATTAAATACTCTTGGGATGGGTGATATTGTGAATTTCCTAAACTGTCACATCAGGGGGGCATATGATATCTGGTTATCTCTTGCTTACTCAAGACTGATGAAATAATTTCAGGTATTTATAGCCAGTCTACTCTGTTGTAAAGTTATGTTTTTCCTAGTATATATTCTATGAGGTGATACTTTGGTATCACATGAGGATCTAGTATTCCATAAAACATTTATGTAAAGATTTTCACATCCATTGGTGATTCTTGTCCTGAATCAGTTACTTCAATAGAAGTTGCAAAATAATGATTTTCTTTTTCTATCATTCCTTCTATATTTATTAGCTTGCATTCTTTTATAAAGAAGAGCTTTCACTCATTAGCTGAGGCTTTTGTTTACTTTGTGATATTGTTACTATTGAAAAGGCAGGCTAAATCCTTATTTCTTTCTTTTCATTACCAAATTTTCTAGCAACAAGTATAATAGTCACTTCTAAAGATGGCAAATGAGTTTTTTGTTTGTTTGTCTTGGCTTTCTTTTTATGAGTGTTATTTATGACTCATGGATTTTTATAAATTGATGAATCTGTCCAGTTATTATCTTCTTGGAATATTAATCTTAAAATAATAATATATCTAGAATCATTTTCTAAAAAGCTCCACTTACTTCGAAGTCTTCCAGATACAGTACATCTGTCATGTATTGTGACTATAAGAAAATCAATCTGGATTTAAAATACTTGGAACTAAAAACAAGTCATTATGACCAAAGCATGTTAGAAAGGCTTAGTTAAAATAATCACAAACATACATAACAAATACTTCAAAATTTCCTGGAACTTGAGACCACTGTCTGTCAGGAAGCTTTCTTAGTTAGAGCCTCAGTTTATTCATCCATGGAACAGATGATAAGCCCATGCCCTGCCCACTCTCTGAGACTTCAGTAAGATTATGTGTGTACACAAACTTTGCTGGTATAATTTGAATATGTGATTCAGAGACCAAGGCCAGTGATTTTTTTTTTTTAAATGTTGAGCCTTCTTTTACTTTATTTATTTATTTATTTATTTTGGCTGTATTGGGTCTTCATTTCTGTGCGAGGGCTTTCTCTATTTGTGGCAAGTGGGGGCCACTCTTCATCGCGGTGTGCCAGCCTCTCACTATCGCGGCCTCTCTTGTTGCGGAGCACAGGCTCCAGACGCACAGGCTCAATAGTTGTGGCTCATGGGCCTAGTTGCTCCACGGCATGTGGGATCTTTCCAGACCAGGGCTCGAACCCGTGTCCCCTGCATTAGCAGGCAGATTCTCAACCACTGCGCCACCAGGGAAGCCCAAGGCCAGTGATTTTTATCTCCAAGTTATCACGTTAACTTTTAGAACCCCCCAGAAGTATAATTCCCAATTAGCAAATGACAAGAGGAAATTATTCACTGGTTGATTCTTATTATATATGGTCCAAAGTAGGAAAAAAATACCAGAGAAAAATTACTAGGCTATGAGTATCATATTGATAGCTTATGTTTACTTAAGGCTTACAATGTACTGAAGCAGTAAAAAGCACTTTACAATTATCTCATTTGTTCTTCACAACATCCTTATAAAGTAAGTACTATTATTATTCTCATTTCCAGATGAGGAAATTGAGGCTTAGAAAACTTAAGTTACCTACCCCAGGTCATACAGCTAGAGTGTGACTGACCTAGAATTTAAATCCCAGCAGCCTGTCTCTAGAGCCAACACTTTTGATAGGAATGGAGTTCAATCTATAGATTAATATGAAGAGTATTGCTATCTTAATATTAAGTCTTCGGATACATGAATATGGGAAGTTTTCCCAATTATTTATGTCTTCTTTAATTTCTTTGAACAATGTTCTCTAGTCTTCACTATACAAGCCTTGTACTTCTTTAGTTAAATTTATTCCTTAGTAATCTATTTTTGATGCTACTATAAATGGAATTTTTTCCTTATTTTCATTTTTCAATAGTTCATTGCTAATATATAGAAATATAATAGATTTTTGTATATTGATTGTATCCTGCAATCCTGCAGAGTTTGTTTATTAGTTCTAATATTATTTTTATGGATTCCTTATGATTTTCTACATGAAATCATGTCACCTCCAATTTGGCTGTCTTTTATTTCTTTTTCTTTCTTAATTGTAATGGCTAAATCTCCAATACAATATTGAATAGAAGTGGCAAGAGCAAATAATATAGTCTTGTTCCTGATCTTAGGGGAAGGCATTCAGCCTTTAAACTTTAGGTATGATGTTAGCTGTGAGTTTTATGTAGACACTATCAGGTTGAAGATGTTCCCTTATATTTCTAGTTAAGTGTTTTTATCATGAAAGCATTTTGGATTTTTCAAATGCCTTTTCTGCTTTTATTAAGATTAAAATATGGGTTTTGTCCTTTATTCCATTGATATGGCATATTAAATTAATTGGTTTTTAGATGTTAAACCAACCTTGCGTTCCTGGGATAAATCTTACTTAATGATGGTTATAATTCTTTTTATCTGTTACTGGGTTCAGTTTGCTAGTATTTTGTTGAGGATTTTTTTTTTTTTTTTTTTTTTTTTGCGGTACGCGGGCCTCTCACTGTTGTGGCCTCTCCCGCTGCGGAGCACAGGCTCCGGACACGCAGGCTCAGCGGCCATGGCTCACGGGCCCAACCGCTCCGCAGCATGTGGGATCTTCCCGGACCGGGGCACGAACCCGTATCCCCTGCATCGGCAGGCAGACTCTCAACCACTGCACCACCAGGGAAGCCCCTTGTTGAGGATTTTAGATACAGATTTTAGAATCTGTATCCACAAAAAGTTTTGATCTGAAATTTTCTTGTGATAGCTTTGTCTAGTGTTGGTATCGAGGTAATACTGGTCTCACAGAATGAGTTAGGAAGTGTTCCTACCTCTTCTATTTTCAGGAAATGTTTATAAAGAGCTGGTATTAATTCTTCTTTAAATATTTATAAGAATTCACCAATGAAAACATCCTGGGTTTTACTTTTTCAATTACTAATTCAGTCTCTTTACTTGTTATAGGTTGTTTCAGATTTTCTATTTATTCTTGTTTTGGTTTCAGTATTTTTTTCTTTCTAGGAATTTGTCCATCTCATCTAGGTTATCTAATTTGTTGATGTACAATTGTTCATAGCATTCCCTTATAATCCTTTTTAATTCTGTAAAGTCAGTAGTGATATCCCCTTTTTCATTTCTGATTTCAATAATTTGAGGTTTTTCTCTTTTTTCCCTTGGTCAATCTAGCTAATTGTCAATTTTGTTGATCTTTTCAGGAACCAACTTTTGGGTTAGGTGATTTTCTCTACTTTTTTATCCTCTATTTCATTAAGTTCTGCTCTGGTCTTTATCATTTCCTTCCTTCTGCTTGATTTAGTTTTAGTTTGCTTTTCTTTTTCCAGTTCTATATTATTGATTTGACATCTTTTTTAATATGGTCATTTACAACTGTAAATTTCCCTCCAAATGTTGTTTAGCTGCATCCCACCAGTTTAGGTATGTTGTATTTTCATTTCCATTAATCTCAAAGTACTTTAATTTCCCTGGGACTTATTTGATTCATTGGTTGCTTAGGAGTGTGTTGTTTAATTTCCATATATTTGTGAATTTCCCAAATTTCTGTTATTGATTTCTAATTTCATTCCATGTGTTTGGAGAACATACTTTGTATGATTTCACTTCTTTAACTTAACTACACTGAGGCTTGTTTCATGGCCTAGCATATGGTCTATCCTGAGAATGTTTTATATACACTTGAGAAAAATGTGTATTTTGCTCTTGTTGGGTGAGGTGTTCTATAGATTAGAGCCCATACTTTTGATCACTCACTACAAGACATGAGAAGGATTGTAGGAAAAATCTATGACACTTTTGCTTTGACATTTCTACTGAAGTACTTTATAAACATTTCACAAACCTAAGGATTATGGATAAATAGAATTTAGTAGCTTCTAGCAATGAAGGGAAACACTTTGGGTTAGTCTGAAGAATGGAAGAAAAAGAGAATCAACATTTGTTGAAAATTACCAGCAATACTATGGGCATTACTCCTTTTTACATATGAGGAAGCAGGCTTGGGGATTTTGTATAAACTTTTCTAATGTCACACAGCTCATGAGTTTTTGAGTCAGGATTTGAACCCACGTATTTCTGACTGCAAAGCTTCTGAACTTATCATATAGAACTTACAGATGGGAATACATGTGAAACTTGCTTTTGGTATTATTGCTGTTGTTATTGTAAATAGATATAAAGTTTCAAGAGATAGTCAGTGTGAATTTGCACTTTAACAAGAATAAGTTTCTATTTTATTAGCACACTTTTCATGTGGATGCTGACAGGAGATGAAATCTCCTAATAAAGCAGTCAGTGATTTATCATTAACTTATTCCTAACAGCTGGGAGAGCAGAGCTAATCAGAATCTGAACCATGTGGTAAGATCACAGAGTCCAAGTTTATAGACTAAATCAGGGGTCCTGGGGTTTTTTTTATCAAGAAAGCATTGTTAGGCATTAGGACAGACCTCCAGTGTGAATTATAAGGAATTACCCTGATTATCAAATCAGTGGGACATGAGAAAGTAATCTCCACCATAATATTCCAGCACTTTTTAAGTAGACTTGATGTGTGAAGTGTGAACCATACTCCACTGAATGACAGCGATCCCACGCAAAGATTCCTATAGCATAGTGAGAGTAGGAGGTTATTTTTAATGCAGAACATTAGGACTTACCTCTAAGCCTAACCTCCTCTCACCCAGAGCTAGGGAAGCTCCTCAAAGGGAGAGGAGGAGGAAAGTACTTTAGGAGATGCCTCCAGAGCCTATTTGTTATGGTTCTTTGTTCTGTTTTTGACATTAGTTTTAGATATTCACTGCTATGTCACATGCCAGATTTGTGTCCTTTTGAACCAGCAGTAGTATTATAGTGCCAGTTCTGAATGCACATCATAAAACCAGAGGGCAGTAACATCCATAAAGCTAATGGTAATGTTGAAAATTCATCAAGAAATTACCAAGACTCTAGAAGACTACTCTCCCCACCCCAAATTTATTACCCTCTTTTAATCCACATATTAGAAAAGTCATTCTGAAAACTCTCCATGTTAACTGCAACAGTGAAGGAGCATTAAGCATGTAGAGGGACACCTGTGTTCCTCTGGCCCCTAGAAAATTGTTTATTGAGGACCTTGCTTGAGAGCAAAATTATGTGTACATACTTATCCACCATTTCCCAGTTGCCTCTGAAATTTTTAGTGATCCCAACTATAGATACTGAAGTTTGATCAAATGTAAAGTAACTCATTCTGTTCATCAGTTGACCTAGGCTTATTTTCAAAGCTAAGCTAATATTAACAAAATTTGATTTGCATATGTGACATTTGTTTGAGCCATTTGTTCTCAAAGTGTGGTCTTCAGACCAGCAGCATGAACTTCCCCGGGGACTTGTTGTAAACGGAAATCTCAGACCCCACCTCAAACTTATGGAGGCAGGAAGCCGGGGAGTAGAGACCAGCATCTCTTTTAACAAAGCCCTCAGCTGATTCTGATGTATGCTAACATTTTAGAACCACTATATTCCGTTGAAAATACTTTCCACCTGCCCCCAGTGTTATCTTAAGTGGTGTTTAAGCTCCTATGTCCAGTCAGACTCTTTTGGTGTTGAGGGTGCAAAATGTATGAAATATGTCATTTTTATTCTCCCAGGTTTATAGTTGTAGTTTTAGTTATAGTACACTATCTTCCAGGTAAGCTGAAATGTTACCTCATTTGCTTTGCTGTTTCTTGCCTCATTATCTCTGCATATATCATTCCCTCTATCCAATTCCCCACAGCATTCCTTCTGTCCAGTCTTCACTTGTAAAAATAAAACCCCTTTAGAGTTTGATGTGGGGTCTAAATGAGATAGTATATATGGATGTACTTATTAGCATAGCACTTGGAACATATTTGGAATAGACAAAAAGATAAAAGTAACACAGTTACTTCTATGATAGAATTTGTCTTGCAGATAGGAAAATCTAAACATTGTGTAAGCATTCAAATATGCCACACTCTCTCTTCTCTTCTTGACTTCTTGACTTTTGATCATATTACTTTATTGATTATAATTTTTTAATCAATTTACTCCATAAGAGAAAATTTTGGTTTATTGACAGAATTAAGGACAAATACTGAATCTTGCCACACATCTCATATTAGTTTAACGAAAAGCAGTAGGGGTACATGAAGGCCAAATGTACACCTTATTCTATAAAATGGTAGCTTTTATTCATGAATCATGAATCAAGCCTAAATTAAGAACTCATGTAAATATAAATAAAACATCTTTTCCATTTAGACTGAGCTAGTTTGGATTTCACATTAGCTAAATTAAAAATATGTTTTTATTAGGTGCAAGTAGTTTCCAAAGTGCTTTTCCTGGCTCACATCTTGTCCTTATTTTCTTGAAGGGTTGCTCTAGCACAGTTCAAGCAAATTTTTTGGTCCTGTTTGTCTGCCAGGTGGTAACAGAGTAGGAAACCTACAGAGAGGTTAAGTCTATATAGACTTGCAGAAAAGAAAAACTGGCCTTTTCTGCATCAGTAGCCTGGGAATGAGTCGGCCCTTGCATCCAGCCACTAATGCTCTGAGGATGCCACTTGTTTTCAACTAAATACCAGCTAGGGTTTTGGAAGTAGAGAATCTGCAGATTAATTTAGAGCACACAACGTAAGTGAGAGTTTTTACAAAAGTCAGGAAGCCCAAATTGATAGCCCCTGCTGTGGCTCAGTGCCTATTGTATCCATAATACTTGCATGCTGTACTGTGTATGTTATGTAGCTAGAGAGGAAAGAAAACTAGTGAGGGTTTTTTCTCTAAATTTAGAGCTTTACTGTTTACTGTTAAAAACATTATAAAACCTTTCCTCTTCTCCCCTTATTGTCTTCTTGCTTTTCCCCCCATTCCCTGCCCCCATGGCTCTTAGGATAGGAAAGAAGCTTTTAAAAAAATGTTAAGGTCTATGTTCATTCTCCAAAACACCCTCTTAGTGGCATAGTGGCTGTGGAACAAAAGCATATCTCAGTGTAGGTCCCAAAGTTTTCAGTTTTGAGAGGTGAGATCAAATTTGAGCAAAAAGTTTTTGACTAATTTGGGTTTGTAATTTTATCAAATTCGTACATTAAGTTTATTTATCCATAGTGACGGAAAATAAAAATGCAGTGGAAATTTTAAGAAACCTTTTCTTAAAGTCTCAATACTGCCATTGTGATAGTAAACTTAATACTTAGTACAAACTGTAATATGCCCTATGATAGAATTTGTCTTGCAGATAGGAAAATCTAAACATTGTGTAAGCATTCAAATATGCCACACTCTCTCTTCTCTTCTTGACTAACATACTCTATTAATAAGCTCTAAGACATTTGAGATTATGCAGTGAGACTGTTGTGGAAATCAAAAAGTTCTAACAAATGGATTCTTCAATTGGTAAAAATGATGCATTAAGTGTGCTGGACATCAGAGAAGTTTCAGTTGATTAAATTTAACTTCTTAGTTGTAATTTTAAATTGTTTTTATTTTAAAGAAGTTCAGGGAAGGAACATTAAATCATAATACTTACCAAAGATATTCAGGGAAAATTATTAGAAATATTCCCCCTGAAAAAGAAACTTTTCTTTTTCTAAACAGAAATAGGTTTATCTTTAGAATCAGCATTGAGAGTTTATAAAATCATTAAGTCACATGGTATTATACTCTACAGAGCTAATCATTGTTTTCATTCAGTAAATTTACTTTCAAATCTTTCTGTTTTTGTTTTTGTGTGTTGGTATGCACACACAAACACATGGTTTTATAAAAATTGAATGATACTTTGTCTTCATTATGTAATCTATATTATATAGTGTAATTATTTTAAGTAGACATTTCCCATTTTTAACGGTGTTATAATAAACAGCTAGCACATTCTTTTTTTTTTGCACTTGTCCAGGTGCTTGAACACTTTGCAGTCCTTAGGATGAATGCCTGGAATTGCTGAACTCAGGTTACATACATTTAGTATTGATACATGTTGTCAGTGATTAAGAGAAAGGAATTATTTTTTAGTGTTAAATGTACTTTTTTCACCTACCAGAATGAAGAAAAATTGCCGCGCTAGGCAATTTAGAAGAAAAATTAGCGCCACCAGCAATTTAGTTCAATTTAACATATTTACTGAATGCTGAATACTGCTTATGTGTCAGATTCTGTGCTAGTTATATTAAGGTTGTAAAAGTGAAGTGACTTGGACTTCCCTGGTGGTGCAGTGATTAAGAATCCTCCTGCCAATGCAGGGGACATGGGTTTGAGGCCTGGTCTGGGAAGATCTCACATGCCCCAGAGCAACTAAACCTGTGCACCACAACTACCGAGCCTGTGCTCTAGAGCCTGCAAGCCACAACTACTGAAGCCCACATGCCTAGAGCCCGTGCTCTGCAACAAGAGAAGCCACCGCAATGAGAAGCCCGTGCACTGCAACAAAGCGTAGCCCCTGCTCACTGCAACTAAAGCCCACATGCAGCAACGAAGACCCAATGCAGCCAAAAATAGATAAATAAATTTATTTTTTTTTAAAAGTGAAGTGACTTAGTTTTATTGGACTAATGGAGATTACAAAGAAGTAACAGGCAGTTAAAATATGATATGGTAAGTGTGACAGTAAGGATAAATATAGGGAGCTTGTGTACCAGTATCAGGAGTTCAGAAGTCTTTGTGGGGAAAGTGACATGAAAGCTGAGATCTGAGCATAAATGTATGTGGAGGAAGGATGTAAGAGGGACGAGTATTTTAGGCCATGAGGAGTAGGTGTCAAAGATTATGACACGTTCTATGAACTAATAGGATTTTAGAATATGTGAAATGCACAACGGGAGCAAGGCACCAGAGCTAGAGCTTAATAATAAAACAGGTCTGAAATCATGAAAAACCTTGTAATAGAGTTAATGAATATGGACTTTGAAAATTAAGGGGTGCTGCATAGCAAGAAAGCAGTGAGATCAAATTTGAACTTTAAAAAATTATCCTGGCTCTAGTTCAGAGAGTGATTTGAAGTCAAGCAAACCACAGCCCCAAGGTCAAAAGGATATGGTGGGCTTGATTTAGGAATGCATCTGTACCAGAAGGGTGCAAGCTTGCCAATTATACCAGGCAGTAAGGAAGGGCAATTTTCAAAGTCAGGTAAGCAAAAGCATCGTTTATCTAATGGTTCTTCTCTCCTGAAAAAACACACAAAGTACTTCCCGGAGGACTTGGGAACTCCCACCCATGCAGTGAGGAGAGTCTGAAATTAGATTTAGAAAAACAGGGTATATTAGTAATATCATCATCGTGGTCAGTATCATCACCACCACCATCTCTTGTAGTTATTATCAGAAAGGCTACACTTAGGTATACTTGATTATAGACCTAAAACAGAGTGACTCATTCTTGAGTGTAATAGAAGCTCATAATATACTTTTTGTCTTCATCATAAATGGTTCAGGAGGCATGTGAAGTGGGCTTGTAGATGAAGGAGGGACCTCAACATCTCTGCATGCATTGGATAAGAAAGGCAGGGACAGTAGTCCCTAAACTTAAAATGTGAAAAGTTTCAGTGATTTAAGAGGATCATCTACAGGCAACTCCGTTTGTAAAACACTGTATAAAACTTAATGGTTCTCTAGAAGCCAATTTATATAATTCTAATCCATACTGATAAAAGTCTAGATGAATGCCAGAAAAACTTTTGCCTCAATTTCTTTTCCTTATATAATCCATACCATGTACTGTACTTAAAATCATTTGTTTATGTTTTCATTCTTTTACATAATGTTGAAATCATTTTGATGTCAGGAAAGCAAACTTAACAAGGCAAGAATACTGTGGGAAATAGTAAATCTTTAATAAATAATTTACATAATGCTTTTCTGTCACTGAGTAACTACGACCTTCACAAAAACGACCTCATCCTTTTTAGGTAGACATTATTTTATCTGATGTCGTTTTCTTAGTTATTTTTATCCTATGTGCTACATTTGAGATGTCCTTCTTCTCACAAAATTTCTCCTCTTTCCTAGCTCCCACACCTCCCTGTGGTGGTTTCCAGGATTAGTATTCTGATACCACTTCTCCCTTAATTTATGCCTATTTTTATTTAGCATATACTACAGAGCATACTCACAGTGTCAGATACTGTGATAAATGTAGCTCACTAAATTTTCTTTAGTGACTTTAGTTTTTTGTAAAAATGATGCCTGCTCATAAAAAATTAAGGCAGTATACCAGAGAGAGAAGAAAATAGGAAACCCAAAATGACAACTCAACTAAAAACATCTGGAAATAACTATCATTAACAGTAAGTAAACATTATTCCAACCATCTCTTGAACTCAGGACCAGAGAGAAGTACTGGGGTAAGAGAGATAGTGGTGAACAATGAATTCATTTAAATAGAAAACTAAGACTGTACAACTGAAAATTTTGTGCATAGATGCTGTGGACATTGACAATTTAAAAACACTAATATAACCCAAATGAAGGAAGGAAAAGTTGGAAAAAATGTTAAGTATACTAATTTCCTCAACCTTTAGGACAGTTTAATCAGTATAAACTAAAATTAAATCATGTAGTTTAAAAAAGTGACTCCATTCTCTTAATATTTTCATAACATGTTTTCGTAAAATGGAGAAATTTCTTAGGAAACCTCTTGAGACAAAGAAGCATTTATATAAAACTTAGAAATTTCTTGGTCTACTTCCATTTAGTATTTTTGTGTTAAATTCAAGTAAAATAAAATATAATATTCTCTTTTAATAAAATTATCTATTTAACCTTGCTTTTCTTTCTTCTTGGATCACTAAGAGATGTGAGGACACAGGGCAAACCGCTGCCCCCCAAGATTGGAGGGACAGACAGGTGAATACAGGGAATTTAGTTTATCTGAGAACAAGCAGAAATTGCATGGGAACCAGTGCTGGGATAGGAAACCTGAACTATAATTGACAAGTTGCTGGAGGCTCAGTGTGGCTAAGTTTGAGAGTTAAAAACTCCAGGGACACCCGGTAATAGGGGGGACCCCACAATATTGTGAGATTTACCTCTGAGAACTTAACTAGGTTCTCACAGTAAATCTCACAGAAATAAATCCCCTACTACTTCCTTCAGGGGGAGAGGAAAAGGAACCATTTTGACTTATGCCAGAGCACTCTGTTCTTTTTGTTTTCCTTCAGGGAAAACCAGTTACCCAGAGCTCAACCTGCTGTGGGTTATCAGAGCTTAATGGACCTGGGAGAAGGGAAATAACCAACTTCAGCTGGCTCTAACCCTCCATGTTGGAGAATTGAAACACCCAACTGCAGCCCATTCTAACCATCCTGCCCCCACCTAAGGGAGGAGAAAAAACCTGAGAAACATTTGTGAAGTTCACAGTCCAGAGGCGTAGTATCACTAAAAGACTTGAGGCCTAATCATAGGACCATAGGACACATCCCCTTTCCCCATACCTCACTACCATATTACTAAAGTCCTATTTACAGCAGTACCTTTTACCAGTCCATAATGTCTGGCTATCAAGAAAAAATTATAAGGCATACCAAAAGGCAAAACACAATTTGAAGAGATAAAGCAAACATCAGAACCAGACATGGCAGGGATGTTGGAATTATCAGACTGGGAATTTAAAACAACTATGATTAATATGCTAAGGGCTCTAATGGATAAAGTAGACAGCATGAAAGAACAGATAGGCAATGTTAGCAGAGAGATGAAAATCTTAAGAACCAAAAGAAATGCTACAGATCAAAAACACTGTAAGAGAAATGAAGAATGCCTTTGATGGGCTTATTAGCAGACTGGACTCAGAGGAAAGAATCTCTGAGCTAGAGGATATTTCAATAGAATCCTTAAAAACTGAAAAGTGAAGAGAACAAAGACTGAACAAACAGAACAGAACATCCAAGGACTGCGGAACAATTACAAAAGGTGTAACATACACATGTTGGGAATACTGTACTTCTCTTAATGAGACCTAATGACCATACACATTTTTTGACAGTCATATCACAGTGTTGACTCAGATTGTGCTGTCAACTAAATGCCTCACAGTCTTTTTCATTCTTGCTGCTGCTGTTACTCCTCCTACCTCCTGGACCCATTCATATACCCTCTACCTGTAATTGGTTTGTCTTCTACTTTGTATTCAATGCAGCATCATATGCCAAAATATGGTAAGGACCTAGTGTACAGTATCTTAGTAGAAACATATCTCAAAACTAACTTTGACCTGTTATTTAGCATTCTCGGAATAGTTGCACTAGTAAAGACTAATTCATAATCATTTTTGCTTAAGCAGCCAGGCATTATTTGTTCTCTGCTTTAATGGCTGTAATGAAAGACATCATTTATGTCTTAGGTTGCATAAGTCCATGACTACTTTATTCTCACAATATGGCAGTCTACTTTCTCTGTCAAAGAAAAAGGTGAACTTAATTTGAAGTGATTTATCCTTATTAATTTCTGCTGGTTGTTTTATGGTGCTCTGCATTTTGACTATGATATGTCTACATTTGGATTTTCCTTTTATTTATCCTGCTTGAATTTATTGAGCTTCCTGAATCTGAAGACTAATGTTTTTTATCAGTTTTAGAAAATTCTCAGACATTATTGTCTCCATTTCATTCTCTCTATTTTCTCTTTCTGCAGTCCCACTTATACATGTGGTGGACCTTCTCACTCTGTCTTCCATTTCTTCTAATCTCCCATAGTCGTTGATGTTTTTCTCTCTGTGTTTTGCATCCTGTGTTATGCGTGTTTTCAGATATGTGTGTTTTTAGTGAGCTAAGCTATGCATTTTTTCAGATATGCGTGTTTTTAGTGCGCTAAGCTATGCATTTAAAGGTTTTTTGTTTTTTTGTTTTTTTAATGTACTTTATTCAGCACTCCTAGGTATTTGTAAGAGAGTTTTCAGGTTTTACCTGGTATGCTGCCTTACTGGAATTGGAAATCTCATTTGTTTTTCATATTGAGTTAATATCATTTTGTAAAGTTGGATTATGGAATAGACATATGGCTAAAGACCGAATTTCTGCCACAACAGATTTACTCCACTTCTGTCAAATATCAGCTAAGCCAAGTTCTTGCTGTGAAATAACATGTTTGATTCAGAACTTATTACTTGGTGTTTAGAGAGAATAACAATATCACCTATGGTTATCATGGATATTTTATGATTTGGTGCAGGATTTACTCTTTAGTCTGTTTTGGAAAAGACAATAAGATTTTCTAAGATTTGAAGGAGGTCTTGCAAAGATTAATGACAATCTATATCAAACGTCTCAACTTTTTATTTAAAAAGAAATGTGATCTTCCATATGAAAGGAGTAAGATTGTAAGTCTAAAGGCCAGATGCAGGTTCATTTAAATTCTTCCTTCTTTTCAAATTTCAGTGTACTTATGGATAGGGATTGTGTACTTATGGGTAGAGATTATAGTCTTTCTTTTCCTACATATTGAAGTAACAATATAAAGGACATGTGGAACATTATCTCTCATATTAAATTTTATCTCCTGATAGATGCTTCCAGGATCACTTAGTTAAAATAATATAGGTTCTCTGTTAATCTTCCTCTTAGAAATTATAAATGTGTGTGTATATATATATATGTGTGTATATATATATATATATATATACATTTCCTTGTTGACTTATTTACTCCTTAACTTCTCAACTAGACTATAATGAATGAAAATAAGCAATTCCATTCCAAGTGTTTAGTGACCAGAATTAAGGTATAAGAATTTTGTAATTTTTAGGGTTTTTTTCTAGTTATGTTTCTTATTTTCATAGTATATGATATTTAATCCAAGCAGTACATCAAACAGAAAAACTTATCAGTAAGCTTTTGAAATCTATGCATCCATGAGAAAAACGGAGGGGTTTGCCTTTTTGATCTCTTTAGTTAGCCTGAGGTCTCATTTTGTCAGTAATTGATTCTGTAAATAGTAAGAATAGAAGTAGTGTTGGTGCTGGAGAGGAAAATGATAATGATAATAATAGAAGAAGCAGGCTCATGTTGAGCACATATTTGGGCCTAGCACCATGTTAAGTACACTAAGTAATTTCCATGGAATCATGTTTCCTCCTTACAACCTTACTTTTATTCTCATTTCAAGATGAGAAAACAGGGCCTCCCTGGTGGCGCAGTGGTTGAGAGTCCGCCTGCCGATGCAGGGGATACGGGTTCGTGCCCCGGTCTGGGAGGATCCCATATGCCGCGGAGCGGCTGGGCCCGTGAGCCATGGCCGCTGAGCCTGTGCGTCCGGAGCCTGTGCTCCGCAACGGGAGAGGCCACAACAGTGAGAGGCCCACGTACAGCAAAAAAAAAAAAAAAAAAAAAAAAAAAAAAAAAAAAAGATGAGAAAACAGACTTAGATTGGTTAACTTAGTTGTCTAAGACCATACTGCTAATAATAGGTAGAACACACAAATCAGGGGTTCCATGATTTAATTTTTTTTAATTTCCTGTATATATTTTCAAAATTAATGTATAAACTATAGCATATTGAAATACTTTCCTGATACATGTTTAACTTGCATCTCTGCTCCTGCTGATGATACCATACTAAAAATCGTGCCATACATTTTTAGTTTTAATACTTATGATGGGCTTTTATTACAGCTATTTTATGATTTCATCAACAGCCAAGCTGTTGTTTCATTACAAACAGATTTGGTATCTTTGTGATTAAAGCGACAGACTAAAAACCATGAAGGCTGTACTGTTTGGCTTGCAATCATTTCCATGTGTTATGAATTCTTATCAGATGTTGGGAAATAGCAGGCTTAAGCTAACTGCAAGTACTACATCCATGGTCCAAGAAACAGTGATCTGTAATGGACATGTGTTTAGCCGTCAGCTTGCTTAACAAAGTCTCTAAGCAAATTCATTTACCATCGTATGTATTAAGGAGATATGTATACATAGTCCATTTCATTTTTGTAGATTAAAGTTCTCTTCAAAAGCATGTCAAATACTCAGATCTTGATAACTTTACCTTTTTTTTTTTTTGAAAGTGAATGTTAGAGGAGGTCAGTGTTTGAGTTCACCACCCTTATATTAAGATAATATTTCTCATGCCATAAGAAAAAAGAACAGATATAACTCAAAATTTTCCTAAGGCACATTCCTGGAAACTGGAGAAAATGAGAAAAGCATCTGGGAAAAAATTAAAACTGACTGAAAATCCTGCAGGATACTTGTCACTGACATTTTAAATCCTCAATCTCAAGTTGAAAAGCTGTACAATTAAAAAAACAATTGCAAGATTTTTAACTTTTATAAAGTACTATAAACAGTCCAATATAAATATACTGTAGGTATAAAAACTTTCCTGCGTAGTTACTTATTCATAGTGTCTTCTGTTGTTCAGCTTAAAAATAAGGTACTCAAGTCTAAATGTACTTTTCATTCAGTGGGCAGTAAGCACATTAAGTGAAAAACTGCATAAAGAATTAGGATGTCTTTATCATATTTACAGTGTTGTTACTGACTTAGGCAATATTGAAAAAAAAACTGTTACCATCTCTATACTTCAACTTCTTTGTGTCTAAGGTGAAGACTATATTCAGCATCTCACCATTTCCTTAGATTATGGACTTTAAGATCCTAAATCCAGAGGACTTGAAATAGAATGATCTGCAGAGTATAATCACTTTTTACATTTATAATTGTGATTATGCATTTCAGAAATATTAATTTACACCTACCTCAGACTATTCGTAGGTGATGATAAACTGAGGCAAAGGAGGATTAATTGCTTTCCTGTGGCCATATAATGATGTTGGGTCTAGGTGTTCTGATAAACATGTCTCCTTTTTTTATACAAAAGTTGTATTTACTCTTTTGGAATGGACATTGGCCATAAGAAGATAAAACAACCCATCAATGAGATTAGAGTATGCATCTTTAATAGTATAGTAACTAGTATCATTTTCCTTAAAATGATTGATTTTTATTTAAAGTTTTAATTCTTTAAATTGCTTATGTAATTTAATAGTCATGAGTTGGTTGTAGTATATTTTATTTAAAAAAAAAACAAAACTGGGCTTCCCTGGTGGCACAGTGGTTGAGAGTCCCCCTGCCGATACAGGGGACACGGGTTCGTGCCCTGGTCTGGGAAGATCCCACATGCCGCGGAGCGGCTGGGCCCCTGAGCCATGGCCACTGAGCCTGCGCATCCGGAGCCTGTGCTCCGCAGCGGGAGAGACCACAACAGTGAGAGGCCCGCATACAGCAAAAAAAACAAACAAAAAATAAATAAATAAACTGCCTTCTAAGCACCTAATAGTGCTCTTAACTCATTTTAATCCTTAATCTTTGCATCAGCTTTGTTATAATAATAGGCTGAATATAGTCAGGATTTACAGATGAGAAAACTGAGGTACAGTGAGCTTGACAACTTTGCCCCAAAGCTGTGCTCTAGTGCCATTTTCTCCATGAAGCCTTGAAAAATGAGGAAGACTTTAGTTGGCAGTAATAGGGGGAAAAGAATTTTAGGTAATGGAAATGGCATGAACAAGGCGTATATGTGCTGAAGCTCAAAGTTTGCCAAGGTAATTATGACTAGTGTGTTTTGACTGAAATTTAGAGTAACTGTAGAGGATCTGTGATAGATAAAGTTGAAAAAGCAGTTTGAAGGTAGCTCATAAGAGGGACTTGAATGCTTGGGAAAGAAATTAGTACACAATTCAGTAGGACTTAGGGAGTTAAAAAGATTAGGGGGTAGAATTGTAGGATTTGGCCTAAGTGTGCAAAATGAATGGAAGAAAGGTCAGACCAGAAGCACGTAGACCAAGTAGGAGACTGTGGTCATAGTGAAGTCACGAAAGCCTAAACAGCTGTCACTAACCACAGAAAGAAAGAGACTTTGTAAAGGAGGAAGAATGTGGCTACTAAACAGCTGTAGAGAGTAAGAGAACAATATTAGAAAATGGGCCTGACAACCAGCGTTCTGGTGGCTTATCAAAGAAAGGAGAGAAAAAATGAGGTGGTGTTTTTTGAGTAGCCAAAATGATCAGTCTGACTTTTAAAATGGTAAATTTGTGGATTTGTGGGATACTAATTGAAGTATCCATCTGGCAGTTGGAAATGTGAATTTAAGCTTGAAAGTGGAAATGTGTAAAGAGCATAGGCTAATGACCTTGCTTTTACACTTTGACTGCATTAAGAAAATAGAATTGAAATCCTGAACATGGATGAAATTTCTAAAGAAGAGAAGAAAAAAAGAGAGGGTTGAGACTAGGCTACTAAGAAGCACCTAAATTTGAGAAGCAGGAGGTGGAAGAGTAAAAGCCAGTGGAAACAGAGAAAGAATATCCAAAAGGTAGAACGAGATCAGGCATGGCACTAGGTCTGAGGTCGCAAAAGGTTAGAGGTCAGGGGTCAACAAAGTTGGATTCTTCTGAAGGTTTAAGTTATGATCTACAGGGAAGCCATTGAAGTTTGTGAAGAAGATACTTCTTCTAGGACAGCAGTTTAAGGAATGTGTGGGTTACAGGTAAGGTATTAAAATAGGTGGATAGTGGATACAATGAAGACAAGAGCCATTGAGAAATTGGTTGTAAAAAAAAAAAAAGAAATGGACTCTCAAAGATATGGAAAAAATGGAAGGACAACATTCTCACCTGGGCTCCTCACAAATACCTAGCATTTAGACTTTGCCCCAGGCTCTCTTCCTAGCTCTATCTTTTGTTTCTAATCCCCTGTCCCCCTTTAAATCATCTATGCTATAGCATAATGTTTTAACGTGCACCCTATGTTTTACCATCTCCCGTATTTAAGACACACTGCTTGGATGCTTTTCATTGTATCTCCTCTTGGCCAACTTCTACTCATCTTTTGGGGTCCACTTCAAATGCCTCCTCTATGAAGCCGTCCCTTATTTAGTGTATAGTATTCTTTCCTCAGAATTTCAAAATGCTTCAGTCATTTCTTTGTCATGGCAGTTATTGCCAGTTATTATGTACTGTTGTTATTATTTATGTACATGATTCATCTCTCTCCTTGGAATTTAGGCTCCTTGGAGACTTTCTCAAGGTTTCAATTATACCATAATGAAAAGAGCATAGACTTAGAATTCAGACAATCTCATTTTCAGTTTCTAGCTCTTTCACTTTCTGATACATTGTGTGACTTCAGGCTTAGTATTTAAGCTCTGTAAGCCTCAGCCTTCTTCCCTATAAAATGCCTATATCACAGGTTATTGAGAAGATTAAGTGGTAAGGGAGGTAACTGATTTAAAGAACCTAGCAAAGTTAGATTCCTTTCCCTCCTTATTCATCTTGATTTCTGTGTCATCACTCAGAATGGTACAGTACGGATATTAGATGCTCCAGAAACTGCTGAATGAATTAGTAATTTCTTTGCTATTACTAAGTATATAAAGGCTACTATAGTTTCTAGGCTCCTGATATTTTATTGGGATGATGTTTTTAAGGAATTCTTCTTTTCATTGGAACAGAGTATACTACAGATTTACCAGATTAAAAATATATACAATGCAGAATTATTTGATGGATAATGGTGATGTCATACAAACCATGTTAAAATTCAAATGAATCCAAATTAGACACCTACCTATTAGGAAAAATTAATTAGCTTAGAGTTAATAATAGCTTATAGAAGCTATTTCTTTTACCATACAAGTAGAAACTAGGCTTTGAGAGAGCCAAAAAGATGCTGCCTAGACTCAAGCAAGCCCATAGTTTGTATGATTGTTTTGTAAGCAGTATAAGGTGACATATACTCCAGCCTTACAATTTTCATTCTCATTTAACAGATTCAAATATATTCTATTACCAGTGGATAAAATTATATTCCAGAGAATGTAAGATTGGGAACCCTAAAACTAGACTGTTATCTAAAGACTAGGTTAAAAACTTGCACTTCATTCCAAGAGTTATGGATTCCACAAGTACTAACAAATGGTGTTGTTTGAATAATCTGAAAGATTTTGACAATGTTGTAAATTTTTAATTACTTGAAAAATTCAGTATAATGAAAACATACTTTAATAATCTGTAAAGACCTAAACCTTCTCTGTCTCACTTTGTCTTTTTTGAGTTCTTATTCATCACTGTTCAGTTTGTATATTATTATGGCTACTTTAATAGTGTATCTAAATCTTTTACTATTTAAGGATAGATTTTCAGAAGCTGGCATTACACATTCATTGCCCTTTTTAAAAATTACAAACAGGGTTGATCTCCATATGGAGTAGAGGTAGCATTCGTTTATAATAAATAATATAATAAGGAAATATTCCTACTTGACAAACGGCCCTTAACGGTAGTACTGTTTCAAACATAAGATCTAAATAATAATAGCCATCATTTGTTGAACATGTATTGAATGTCCAATATTTCAGATACCTTACTCTGATTTTATAGTTGAGGAAGCTGAGTCTCAGAGAAGTTAAATAATTGTTGTTAGGTCTCCCAGACAATAAGTGATGGAGTTGGCTTTTAAGTCAGGACTTTCTGAACCCTAAGTTAATCTTTTTAATGACTGTGCTCTACTGACTCTACAGTAGTTATACTCTCATTGCCTCTCATTCTTTGCATACTTCAGATCTCTCTAATAACTAGTTTGTTCAGCTATGATGTAGCATTTCTTCTTCATCTTTCAAAATAATCTTCCCCTCAAGGTCTTAGTCTTCAGAAAATATCATCTGAGTTTCCTGAATTACTTACCAAAGTAAAAATTTTTTAAACTAGTATAATAAAAAGATAAGGGTATTTAGTGGATGGAGCAAAGATGTGGTTGCTATTCTCTGTTTTCACATAATGTAGAGAGATAGGAAGTAATTACATTTATCAGAGAAATAGATCATGAGAGCCTAAACTAGGCATTGATGATGAGAGTCAAGAAGAGCAGTTACATGTGAGAGAGATTGGAAGATGACATACCTCTATGGTAATTCAGTGAAAGGGAGGCTGAACAGTCCCAGGGCAAGTGCAGAGTTTGGTCATTAGGAGGAAAATGGTTTCACAATCAAATAGGGACTTCAGGAGAAGGGACAGATTTGGCCAGGAAGGAGATGGCTTGGAGTTTTGACATAGAGAGTTTGTAATTCTTGTGACATCTAGCCTCAAGCATCCATCTAGATCTAAGCCCTTGACATGTGACTAGTTTGAATTGAGATGTCCTGTAAGTGTTAAATATACACTGCACTTGGAAGAGTTAGTACAAAAAAAAATGTAAAATATTAATATTCTCATATTGGTTGTATGTTGAAATAATAATATCTTGGATATTTTGAGTTATTGAGTTAAATAAAATATGTTTTTAAAATTAATTTAACCCATTTCTTTTCACCATTTTTTTTTAATGTGGCTGCTAGGAAACTTAAAATTGTATGTGTCTTACCTTATATTTCTGTTGGACAGCACTAATGTACACAGAGATTTGTAATAGATAGTTAGAAATGTAGGGCAAAATGTTTAGATTTGGAAATAATCCATTTTAAAAATGATAGCTTATGTTATAAGATTAGATAAAAATGCTGGCGTACAGGGTATAGAAATGAGAAAGATGCCAACATTTATAGGATGAGAAGAGAAAGAGTAATTCAGAGGAGAATTAGAGAATCAAGACTCTAAAGTGCTACATAGTCTGATAGAATTTCAGAAAGAAGTAGTTCTTATCACTGAATGATAGAAAGGCCAAAGAGGAAGAGGAGGACTGAGAAAAGGACATTGAATTTGATTGATATAGAAGCAGTTTCAATAGAGTATAAGAAGGATAGATTGCAAGAGATTAAGAAGTTAGAGGTTGATGAATTAGACTTTGTATATAAACTATTCTTTCAAGCTAGGAGTTCACTTGTAAAGATAGCAATCTCTAGATTGGAGCAGAGTACAGGGAAATTTGAGCATGCTGTTGGCTGAATGAAAGGATTAGTGAAGTAGGAGCGCTTGAAGTTATAAGAAAGAGAAGATAATTTCTATAGTAAGATCCTAATGCATTGGGTCACAAACCTGAGTTCATGTTAGAGTCACCTGGGTAACTTGTCACAGGAGCAAATTCCTAGGCAACATCCCACATCTAAAGAAATAATATTTTCTGGAGATGTGTCTCCCCAAACATGTTTTAACAAGTTCTTCTAGGTGATTATGATGTATCCATCAGGCCAAACAAATCAAGAAAATTAAGGGTTCTGGTGAGGACATCAGTGAAATGACTGACCATAGCATCCAGAATGGATAGAGAGACAACTGCGTTAGAATAACACTAGTGGACTGTGAACTACGATTAAGGAGTTGGCTTTCATTATTAAAAGAGTGAGCATAGGTTTAGTAGGAATGAAAGACTGAGAAAGCTAAAAACATAGTGGATTTTGATCAGAGAGGGAAGTTTCAGAATTGAGGACCTTGGAGGCCAAGGTGTGTGTGTTTGATATGGAAAAAAAGGTGAAAAGAACTGAGTCATGCACATTGTAAGACCTATCAGTTTGGTGACTCTAATACAGGACAGAAGTAAAAAAGTATGAGATTTGGGGTTTAGGAGGAAGCACTAAAGGCTGAATCAGTAGGGAACTCTTTAGACTTAGGATTTTGCTAAACCTTGATTATCTTTAGAGAACATTCCAGAATGGGGTGCCTCCTTGGGCTACCGTGTTCTTAGTCTCCGTGACCCACTCTAGCTTGTGGAAAATAGAGTGGGTGCCTGACATTCACAAATATAAAATGCATAGTTTTAACTATTCACAAGTGACCCTCAGGGTTAATGACATGGGCAGTTAATAATTTTTTCCAAGGCTTGAATTTGAATCTCCTGCCCTAAAAGTGGCCTGTAGAAACCAGTCACTTAACAAATGACTTGCAGTGAAGCCAACAACTTACATCTCCATTTGCCTTTAACATATGATTGTATTAATTATCAAAATACCTCAGCCTGATAGGTTTCACAGGAGAGGAAATTATTTGGCAAATTGTGATATCAAATGGGTTAAAAATTAATTGAGTTTAAAAAAAATTAGCACTGCTCCTAGCATATAATAGTTGCTTAATAAGTGGTAGTTATTGGTGCCAGTTCAGGAATTCAACAAGTTTCGAAGCCAAATGTTTTTGTGTATGCCCAGGTTTAGTGAATAGTATTTATATTAAAAAGTTTGTTTTGATTTGGAATCTCCATGAGTTATTAAACTGAAACTAGAATGTTAAATTTGCAAGTAAATTAGAGGGAGAACAATAGTTCATTTATCACTTACCAACTGTTTGATATATTTGAAGGGGGCTATATTTCATAGTAACTCATATTATATTGCTATTATGAAAATCACAACTTTTAATATATCCTTTAAGTATGTTTCCATACCATAAATACATATACACAGAAACAAAATGAATTACATTATTCACTTTGTTTTTCTTAGAGATTTAGTGTACCTGACAACTAGATTTAGTTGTTTCTGCTAAACAACTTTCTCTTTCGGTCTATTATATACTTATAAAATTTTTTTGCTTTATAGCGAAGAACTCAGAAAAGAAGCAAGACAATTAAAGCGGGAACTCTTAGCAGCAAAACAAAAGAAAGTGGAAAATGCAGCAAAGCAAGCAGAAAAAAGAAGTGAAGGTAAGGGCAGTTATCAAGCTTATATTTTCACTTGGCACTTATTCCCTCTCTCCTGAGTTGAGTTTTGTTGTTGTTGCTTAATGCTTTCTCTGGCCAGTTAGCCGATAAAATTAAGTTTCACTTAGGACTTTTGTCTGAGAATGAAATTCAATCAAACATGATCGTAACTAGTGTTCCTTAATAAACAGAGTACTTCACATCAAGCAAAACTTAAATGTTGCCATAGCACATATCTAGAAGTACACAGGATAGAATGTCCATTTTTACACTGCATACCCTTTAAAACATTTAAGAAAAGTGTTTAGGCCCTATATGTGAGACTTGTATAGACATTTTTCATATGTTGGTTTGAATAGTATTAAATGCAAATTCTTGTTTTTTGTTGGTTTTTGGTTTTGCTCTTATGTTTAGCTACAGAAAATCTAAAGTATTGATAAAACTGATCAAAAGCTGATCAAAATAATATCCTGCTTTTTATACAGGTTAAATATTTCTTTATTGTACTGTGATTTTTTTAATAAAGCTCAAGAATAGCTTCACAAAAGCTTTTTTACTGAAGATCTTTAGTTTAAAACTGTTTCAGCTATAAAACATGTAATATTCAATTTCCAAAATAACAATTGGAACTCTCGAATCCGTCTTCTTTTTACAATAATAACATACATTGTAGATTCAGTGAACATGATCAGAAATTTGATTGTTACCTTTAATAATGTACACTAAATTTGGCTTAACAAATTTGCTTTGTGCATATATCTTGTGTAGCCTCATGCTTTTGGAAAGCATGAATATTTTTATCTACTAGGTTCTATAGCAGTCACTGGAGATATATCAAAGCATAAGATGTAATATCTAGCCTTAAAGAATACGTATTCCAATACAGAACGGTGGTACAGCATTTGGCCATAGGCATTATTATTTATTTTAAGTAGCACAAGTAATACCACATAACTAAAGCTCATAGTTCTTAGATTATTTGTACCATGTCCCCAGTGACTATTATAGTAAAGGCAGGTACTTGATGTAGAACTTAGAATCACCAAAATATGTTTGAGTGAAACAAATTATTAAAAAGTTAACTCACCAGAATGACACAAATTATAAACGGAATTTGAAGGAAAGGATAAACTTATATGTGACTAGATCATATGGGTAAAATGTAACCCAGATTAGAAAGAAGCTATATTGGCAATATTGAGATTTGAAAGAGTACAAGATATCAAATATTGTATTTGAAAGAATACAGTGAGGATTATTTAATTTTAAGTTTATATATAATTTTCCCAGGGGACTGTTTCTTATAATTAAAAAACATTTTAAATATATGAAAGTAATTCCTTTTAACTGGAAAGATGTTTTATTTTAATTTTTTATTCATTTTTGAGCTAGTAATTATTATTCTCCCACCCCATCTGAAGAGCCATGATGGACTAGGGCTATGAAGTTGGCAGTGGATGGTTTTGCCTTCGTACATAGTTCATGATCTACTAGTAGGAGTGAGAGAATTGCAGTAGGAAATTACCGAAATAGAGTTGTATGGTTAAGGCCTGTATTAGACAAAAACAGTGCTGTGTTGATTTATTTGTCTGCCTTTGAAATACTTAATACAATTAAGTAAAGAAAGATTTGAATTTTAAAAGAATGATTTCTTAACACACACACAGAAAGAAGATTCTTCTGGAGCTTATTTCAGTCTATTTATATGAAAGTTAGCCAGGTTAAAAATCTTTTTATTTCATAATTAGAAAGAGAATTATATACTACTTTTACAGTCATATATATATTACTTTTCTGAATTTAATTTTTCTTATATCATCTAGAAATACCTGGATTTTCCCTAAATCTGAGAGACAGTTAAAATTAACTTCCCCAAAAAAACGATCATTTGGTTGCTCTCGTTTTTCTTCTAGTCTCAGAATGGTCCATGTTATTTATTTTTTTATTGTTTTATTTTGACTTACAGAGAAGTTACAAAAATTGACAGTTTCCAGATACCTTTAATGTTAAGGTCTTGTGTAACCATAGTACAATGATCAAAACCAAGCAATTAATATTAACACAGCACTATTACTAACTGCAGACCTTATTAGAATTTCACCAGTTTCCCCACCTGTGCCTTTGTCTGTTCTGTGATTCCTTCCAGAATTCCATATTGCATTTAGTCATCATGTCTCCTTAGTCTCTTCTGATTTGTGACGGTTCCTCAATCCTTTCTTGTCTTTCATGAACTTGACACTGGTTAGATATTTTGTAGAATGTCTCAGTTGAGTTTGTCTCATGTTTTCTCATGATTAGATTGAGGCTACGCATTTTGGGGGAAGATTGCCACATAAGTGGCATGTCCTTCCCAGTGCAGTGTACCGGAGGTAACAAGATGTCTGTTGTCTTTTTATTGGTGATATTACCATGATCACTTGGTTAAGGTGGTTTCTGCTTAGTTGCTACACTGTTAAGTTACTCTTTTTCCCTTTGAGAATATAAGTACTGGAGGGGAAGATACTTCGCAACTATACAAATATCCTGTTTCTTTTCAAGCTTCCTTACACTAATTTTAGCATCCATTGATGGATATTGCCTATAAGCAACAGTTATTTACTGTGGTGTTCTAATGGTGACTATTTCCCTGATTAGTACTACTTTTATTACTTGAAATTCTTCACTAAGAAGAATTTACTATTTTTAATACAAATTCTGACAGTAATACTAGGTGCTCATTATATGAAACATTAATGGTTGTACGAATGCTTTGGAATATTATATTTCAAAGTAAACAGGAAAGTATTAAGACTCAATGTCAGTTACTAGCAGTGAGGTTATTTAAGCCTTAGTGACTCCATTTTCTTATCATAAATCCAGGGATAAAATGCCTTGTGCATCCTTCAAGTTGCTTGTAAGAAGTAAATTAGGCAATGAGAAGACCTTTAATAAATTTACAGTGCCAAATAAAAATAATAATTTTACATTTGTAAGAGAAAAATATAACTATTCATGGTTTCATTTTGTTTCCTATCCAAATCTACAGATTGGAAATATGAATTTTTTAAGCCTATTTTTTAAATTAATTGATTTATTTATTTTTGGCTGCATTGGGTCTTCGTTGCTGCACGTGGGCTTTCTCTAGTTGTGGCAAGCTGGGGCTACTCTTCGTTGTGGTGTGTGGGCTTCTCATTGCAGTGGCTCCTCTTGTTGCAGAGCACGGGCTCTAGGCCCGCGGGCTTCAGTAGTTGTGGCACGTGGGCTCAGTAGTTGTGGCTCGCCGGCTCTAGAGTGCAGATTCAGTATTTGTGGCGCATGGGCTTAGTTGCTCCATGGCATGTGGGATCTTCCCAGACCAGGGATTGAACCCGTGTCCTCTGCACTGGTAAGTGGATTCTTAACCACTGTGCTACCAGGGAAGTCCTGAAAATATGAATTTTAATACTGTATTAGAGTTAAAGCCTATAATCAATATGGTTACATATAAATATGACATAAATTAAAATCTCAAAATAAGGTTTCCTTAACTGTGTTTTCACAGTTGCATTTTTATAATCATATTCTTTCTTAAAAGGTATGCGTGCATGCACTTAGGTACATTCTTAAGTAAAGCTTCCAGTAGTATTATTTCCTGATTCTATGAATTAATCTGGCAGGTCTAACACTTGCTGACTACTGCAACTTTATTTTAGAATTTAAAGTATTATTCTTACATTAAAAGCACTTGGAAAGAAACCCATAAGTACAAGAAAGCTTTGTGTTCTAATGTCCATGCATTAATTTACCTAGTTTTGTCCTTGCATGAATGGAGGTCTCCCATTTAGCCAGGTGCTCTAATAGATGTGATACTTTTTCAGGGCTTCTGTCATCTTAGGAAATCACCTTTGATCAGGGAGTAATATTCCTTTGGTTTTATAATGTTTATCCAGGGGCTTCTCTGGTGGCGCAGTGGTTGAGAGTCCACCTGCCGATGCAGGGGACACGGGTTCGTGCCCCAGTCCGGGAAGATCCCACGTGCCACGGAGAGGCTAGGCTCGTGAGCCGTGGCCACAGAGCCTGTGCATCCGGTGCCTGTGCTCCGCAGTGGGAGAGGCCACAACAGTGAGAGGCCCACGTACCGCAAAAAAAAAAAAAAAAAAAATCTTTATCCATAGCCAGATTTGTATAGATAATTAGGAATTTATATTCTGACCATAGTTCTGCTTCTAAATCTATTCTATTATCTGAGACAAGTTACTTTGAAATCAGGATCCATCTGTTTCTCCATATAGAAATTCTAAGATAAATAAGGTGTGCTATTTTAATTTTTTTAATGTTTTGCTGTATTTACTCTTTATTAATTCCTTCAGTTCCATTATGATAAAAAATAAAATAATTAAAAGTAATTTGAAAGAAAGATTGTAACTTTTACATCAATAAATACTTTGGGCCCCATACAATTAAACAGTCCAAAATACATTGCCATTTGATATTACCTGATTGTAGTGATAGTGCCATGAGTATATGCACATGTCCAAACCCATCAAACTGTACACGTTCAAACATGTACAGCTCATTTGTATGCCAATTATGCCTCAACAAAGCTGCCCCCTAAGAAAGAATATTGATCTACAACCCAGAAACCTCTTACCATCTCTGCCCTAGTATGAAAGCATATACTTATAGTTGAGTCAATGTATTCATCTTTTTAACACCAATGTAGTAAAAAGCTTCTCTATGTAGTAAAAATGTATATGGGACCATCCATTTTTCTCTTCAGTCTTCCCAGTAAAGCTCAGGATCTGCTATTTCTTTTTTTTTTTTTTTTTTTTTTTTTTGTGCGGTACGCGGGCCTCTCACTGTTGTGGTCTCTCCCGTTGCGGAGCACAGGCTCCGGACGCGCAGGCTCAGCGGCCATGGCTCACGAACCCAGCCGCTCTGCGGCATGTGGGATCCTCCCGGACCGGGGCACGAACCCGCGTCCCCTGCATCGTCAGGCGGACCCTCAACCACTGCGCCACCAGGGAAGCCCTGCTATTTCTTATATCACAAAGATATTTTCAGATAATAAATATAATTATGCCTCTGTGTATGGAGAAAAGCACTACAAAAATATAACCTCATAATTATTGCTGTTGCTTTGCCACCTATTTACTTTTTAAAGGCCTCAGATAATGTATAAAGAAGGCTTCAGTAAAATGAAAGAAATAGAATGTGAAGGAATACAGACATTATTATAGTCATATAATGAGAATTTTAATAGCAGCATGAAATTTGTCTCTAAAATTCAAAAAAAATTACATTTCTTAGTTGAATACAAAATCTGCAGTAGGCTCTAACATCCCAATTTAAATAAACAAGGAATGTGGTGTTTTACTTTAGATACCAGCAATGTCAAAAGAGATGTACTGCAGGACAATCCTGTTTACAGCCTGGGAGTCTCTTTAGTCCCACTGTAAATCATCCAGGCCTGTGCATAGGATTTTTGTAGGGGGTAATAAATTTTGAATAAGATTGATAGTTAATTGGAGATAGTTGGTTTCCTGTGTTGGCTCTGTCAAGTTCTTTAATAAACTATATAATCCTTTTTGTTAAATTATGTCTCTAAGTCCTTTCCAGATTTCTTTAAGTTTCATCATATCAAAACCAGCACCAAAGTGAACATAGTCACATAGAGAGAGATACAGGTTTGGACTTATTCTCTAATCAGCTCTAGGGAGATAAAGTGTCAGATCCTCTTTTCAAAGTTCCAAGCACACAATACCTGCTCTATGACTAGCGCCAGAAATTAGAGGAGGAAGAGCAATCTGAGCTTGTAAATCAAGAAACAATTTTAAAGCCTCTTCATGAAACACATCCCTGAGGTGCTTAGTACCTCTCAAATTGCACTGTGCCATTTCAGGTCTCTTCAAACTATCTTTTTAATGCTGGATTAAGTCAGACTAGGGCCTCTCAGACTTGATAGGTTGTTAAAGTATATAGTTTTTGACTACTTTTCATCTATCTAACATATAATGTTAAACTAGCTTAATCTTAGTTTTTATAAGAAACAGAAACCCTTCTGGAATGTTAGCTCTATGTTGTGCCTGATACCATGTAGAATTAATTCCTCTCTGAGCAAACTGGTCCTGTTTTCCAAAGCAGTTAGCTCTCCTCAGGGAGCCTTAAGTCACCATTTTTTTCCTGGAGGCTGGAAGTATCAGACCTATTTTTCCCATAGTCTACTCTTAATATATTGCTAACTTTTAATGTTATTTACATGGAAAAGTGAAAGTATATTTGCCCTTGACTCATAGAAAGCCTCTCAGTCCAGCCATCAATAATACTCTATTTATTCTTACTTTGGGCATGGTGCTAATAAACTGATTATCTGGTTCTAAGTTAAAAACAGATTAAAGAATAATAAAAGTGTGGGACAGTACTCTTTAAAAGGGTAAACTTGATGGTATGTAAAGTGTACCTCAAGGATTAGAAAATAAATAAATAAACAAGCAAAGGAAAACCTAGGGCAGGGACTGCCCTGTGGATCTTTCTAGCCTACTATTTTATAAGACTAAAAATAATATAAAATTTTTTAAAGCGAGAGAGAAAGCCATGGCTAGGGACATCCATTTAGGTAACAATAAGAGGTGATACATGACCACTTGACATTAGGTAAGGAAACACAAGAACATAGTAGTGGAATATTATAGATATATTTGCTGTAGATGATCCTTCATTATATTCTGAAAGCAGGTCAGTATTCAAATAATTGATACTCATTATACTGATCCTGATTCATTAAGAAAAGCCTAGATGTTATTTATTATTATTTAATAAGGCAGAGAATAGGCAATTGTTCTAACCTAATTAGTAAAAAAAAGTTTTTAATTATTTTAATCAGTTAAAGATAAGATTCTCTTACCTGAAATATGTAATTGTGTGGAACACCTCATTTACTAGAAGTCCTAGAAAAATGAAGCTTCCCTTTGTAGCCAGGACAGTCTCTCAAGTGAAATTTTATTGAATGCATTTTACTACCTTTATGTGCCTGAAAGCATGCTTTATTTTTAACAGTTAAGTTTTTCAAAAATATAATTTTTAAAATAATAAAGACTTTTAAAGGGGTAAAGCAAGTTTAAAGATGTACATACCCTCACAATTAGACCAAGAATTTAATCTTTTGATACAGTGAGTAAGAGATGATCATCTTTAATGTGAGAGTCCATAAAGTACTTTGTTCTTTTTTGTCCATCTCAAACTTTTCACTAGCTATTGTGAACAAATCTTGCTGAGCTTTACTTTGATAACCATATGTTATGGGCATATTTAATTTTATTGTCTTGCATTCTGTGCCATCTTGCGACCTCCTAGTAGTCACTTAGGGCTCATCTCTTGCTACTTTTAAAAACCAATGTGTTAGGGGTAGCTCTTTGCTGCCTTCACTGTCTTAATATAATTTTTTTAATAAGCGTTCTTTCTACCTGGTGACTGATATAATTCCAATGTGTGAAATTTGACAAAAGCCTTAAGCTATATTTTTAGTAACTGCAATTTGTCTTCTTTTTATTAATATCGATGCCATTCCTAACCCATTAAAAATAGGTTTGCTAATTGATACAGGTAGGTATTAACCTTTGGGCATAACAGTCTCTTTAAAAAAAAAAAACACCTGTATTATTTCTTCCAATTGTAAAAGTAACATATGTCCTTTGCAAAAATATCAGAAATGTAGAAAAGCATAAAGGAGAAAAAGAAAGATCACCCCATAATACTTCTTCCAAAGACAGCCATGGTTAACTCTGTGATATTTATTTTTCTGGACTTTTTAATCTTCATGCCAGAAACACACGTGTATTATTTTCCATAATGTTATTTTATCATAAGCTTTTCATAATATGCTTTTTTTTCAAACTTTCCAAGTGAAATTGACTGTTAACTCTTAAATGGACAAATTGCTTTTAGAGGTATTTCTTCCTCTTAACTCTCTCATGTCTGACAGACTAAGATTTAGAAGATGATGGATACAAAAACTGTATAAATGTAAATGAGAGATGAAAAATTCCCACGGTTTTCAGCTCTAGGGTTTAGAAGATGTGAGGGCACCGACACTCAGGGTCTACATCTCCATCACTGATGGGAATTATTTATACCTCTCATAAATTAAAACAAAATGCGAAAATACTGACTGACATTGCCTGGTAGCCTGCCGTCTTGTCATTTCTCAAGTGGCCACTGATAAATCTGCAAGGAAACTTTGTAATCAGATTAGATATTTGGAACCTGAATTGAAATAATTGTAAATTTGTCCACTTTAGAAAATAAAAGAGGTGAGGGCTGTGTATGTGTGCGTGCACATGTTTTTTGTTTTGTTTGGGTATTTAAATTGTCTCAAGGGGGGGAACTAATACCATCATTAAAAGTTTGATTATAACCAGCAATCCCATTTGGGAATGGAGTTGTTAACTATTCCAGACTGCTGTCAAGACCTTATTTTAAGTAAGATGTTTTTCTTTTATGTGACATTTTCTGAGGCTTTGCCAAAAATGACATCAAACATATAATTCATTTGAGTGCTGAGTTTCTTCAACATCTTGCAGCACTTAATCAAATTTGAAAAAGATATTCTTTTCACAACTTTATAGTGTAAACCTGTGAATATGTTGCATAAAAACTTACTTTGGACAATTTAATCTGTGTGGTATTAGGTTGATTTTTTTTTAATGATTAATGCAATATGCTGACAGTTTTAAATGGTTATATTTTCAAAATTCTTCACATAAACTCCTGGCAGATGGTTCAGATGCAGCTTTTGAGTATTAGTAATTTTTCATGCAAAAAACAGATAATCCATAAGTTGTAATAGCTACATTAAAAATTTTGAAATGCCAGAAAAGATGAAGAGAATAATGAAGTTCTCAGAACTAAGAACATGTCAAAATATTAAGAATCATTAAGAATCTATTTGAAGTACAAAAGTATATACTGATTTTTTTAAAGGCCACACTAGTGTGTAAGCTTATTTAAAACATGCTGCAGTATGTTTAAAATGTGAAAGTAGGCTTGCCTTAAGCAATGTCTTGAGCATCAGAAACTTCTATTTTGAGTATACTCTACATCACATAGTTCTGTGCAGTCACAGAGTTTTGGTCCTGAAAGGAGAATCCAGCCCTACCCCTCTATTATATATAGGAAACCAAAGGCCAGCCAATTAAGGGGCTTACCCAAAATCACACAGTAAAGTAGTAGGACTAGAACGGAGGTACCCAGGTTTCCAGTCCAGTGTTCTTTCCACAACTCCATTCTTCAATTTGATCCAATCTTGAATAGGTACAGTGTAAATTTTTAATTGTCATTTATTAAAATCCACTTTGGTTTTAGTGCGAGTAATTGTTTCTTTTAAAACCTTCTCAACAAACGTAGAGTCCTTTAAAGAGCACATAATTATTATACTTGTTGCGCCTTTTCAAAGACTAAACATATAATTTTGGAATGAATGACAAAAATTGTAATGTTGTAGAAAATGTCCATTTCTAACAACATAGCGGACTAAGAATCCAAACTGATCCTCCCACTAAAAACAACTAAAAATGTTAGATATACTATAAAAACATCTTCTCATATGCTCCTATGAACTTAAAAAAAAAAAAAAACAAGAAATACTCAAACCAGGGAATAAGTAAAAGTGTGAACTAAAAAAAGTAAGTGGGGAACCAGGTCTAGCTTTAACTCTAGTGACATTTGCTAAACTGGGTGAACTGGAGCACTGTTTTTTGAGGTCTCACCAAGAGAGAATGTAAAACCTAAGGTCTTCCTGAGGTAGGGGCTCTCTAATAGAAGACTGTCCCATGTAATTGGGGGCCTAAAGGATCTCATCATTAGTGGCAGGGAGACTTAAACAGAGTCACCTTACCCATCAGAGGACTACAAGGAAAACTTCCTGTCTTAAATCATGGCACAGAGTATTTTGGGACAAGAGCATTTCCTAAGAAGTCTAGCCACAGGCAGTCTTCCCATCAGTTTGGAGTGCCAATTCACCACGCTTGGGTGGCTTCAAAATCCTCCAGCCAAGAAGTTAGTTGGGAGTAGTCCTGGATTCCTAGTGCCCACATAAGTCTGATAGAAGCAAACATAAATCCTTTCAGGAGGAAACTGCTTTCATCCCCTGTTCTTAAAATTCAAAAGAAAATGAGTAGCTCTGAATGAAAGCACACACAAACACACACCAATCCAGGCACCCTGACAAAAAGCTAATAGAAAAAACAGAGAATAGAATCAGACTCACAAATTCTTCAGACTTTATTCAGACACTAAATGTTAAGTAAGTGTATGTAATATATTTGAAGAAATGGTAAGTTTAAAATATAAAGAACAAATGAATTTTAAAACTAACTAGGTAAATTTCCTGGAAATAAAAAATGTAATAGTTGACATTAAAAATTCAGGAGGTTTTTTAGCAAATTAGACACAACTAAAAAGAACGTGAGTGAACTGAAAGATAGAATTGAAAACATTATTTTGGGCTTCCCTGGTGGCGCGGTGGTTAAGAATCCGCCTGCCAATGCAGGGGACACGGATTCAAGCTCTGGTCTGGGAAGATCCCACATGCTGCAGAGCAACTGAGCCCATGTGCCACAACTACTGAGCCCACGAGCCACAACTACTGAAGCCCACGTGCCTAGAGCCTGTGCTCTGCAACAAGGGAAGCCACCGCAATGAGAAGCCTGTGCACCGCAGCCCCTGCTGGCCATAACTAGAGAAAGCCCGCGTGCAGCCATGAAGACCCAACACAGTCAAAATTGAATAAATAGATAAATTTATTAAAAAGAAAAACAAAACGTTATGTAGAATTCAGCCCAAGAGATAGGAGACCTGGAAGAAGAGAAAGAAAATCTAATAAATGTCTAATCAAATTCTAGGAGGAGACCAAAGGGCAAATAGAGGCAATAGTTGAAGAGATGATAGATGAAAATTCTCTTTAATGAAAGAGATCAATTCACAGAGTAAAGAAGTTTTTTTTTTTAATGAATAGAGGATAAAAAAAATAAAAATAAATACAGATCTTGGGACTTCCCTGGTGGTCCAGTGGTTAAGAATCTGCCTTCCAATTCAGGGGACGCGGGTTCGATCTCTGGTGGGGGAACTAAGATCCCACGTGCCACGGGGCAACTAAACCTGCGCACTGCAACTACTGAGCTCATGTGCCTTAACTAGAGAGCCTGCTTGCCGTAACTAAGACTCGACACTGCCAAAAATATAAATAAATATTTTTTAAAAAATACAGATCTAGACACATCATGACAATACTTTATAGCATTCAGCACAGAGACCTTAAAAGCAGCAGCAAAGACATCTTTAAAAAAGCAAGAACTGATTTCTCAACAGCAGCGAGTGAGGACGTAAGACAGGATATTATCTTCAGTGTACTGAGGGAAAATATTCTTCAGAGAAACAAAAACGGAGAGACTTTGCTACCTGTATACCTTCACTAAAAGAAATTCTAGGACATACTTTAGGCAAAAGGTAGGTGAGTCCACATGGAAAATCTGTACTGCAAAGAGAAAGGAATGTGGAAAGTGGTAGGTATATGAGTAAATCTAAATAAATGTTGAATGAATAAAATAACAATAATGTGTTAAAAATGAAGATAAAATTAAAATACATAATAACAATATAAGTTTGAGGAGCAGATAAAAGAAGTTTGGAAAAGCATTCTGTGGTCCTTGTATTGGTTCTTATTTGGGAAGAAGGTAAAGATACAAATTAACTTTAGACTTTAACACAGTAAATATGCATGTTAATATTTTATTTTATTTATTTATTTATTTTTTGCGGTACGCGGGCCTCTCACTGTTGTGGCCTCTCCCGTTGCGGAGCACAGGCTCCGGACGCGCAGGCTCAGCAGCCATGGCTCACGGGCCCAGCCGCTCTGCGGCACGTGGGATCTTCCCGGACCGGGGCACGAACCCGTGTCCCCTGCATCAGCAGGCGGACTCTCAACCACTGCGCCACCAGGGAAGCCCTGCATGTTAATATTTTAAAGAAAACTACTAAAAGAATTGGAAAAGGTCATAACTTCCAAACTGGTAGAGAAAAAGATGGATTAAGGAAAAATTGAACCCAAAAGGAGAGAAGAAAAAAGAGAAAACAAAATGTAGTCTGGACAGGATATTAAAAATAATGGTACAAAATCAGATAGGAGAAATAAAATAAAGATATACTAGTAATTATATTGAAATAATGCAAAAGGTCAAATACTTTAAAAGACCAAGATTTTCAAACTGGATTGAAAAAAGAAATTTAATCATGTACTACTTACCTGAGAAACATCTTAAATATATTGTACAATCAAATCTTTAAGGCAAAGTGTATTATTAGGCATAAAGAGGGTCTCTACCTAATAACAAAAATTTCAATTTACCAGGAAGATTTAACAGTCCTAAACCTGAATGGACCCAATAACACAGACTCAAAATGTATGAAGCAAAAATTGATAGACCTATAATAAGAAGTAAATAAGTTCATCATAGTGGGAGATTTTACTACTTTTTTCTCAGTAACTGATTTAAAAAGCATACAGAAAAATTAATGAAACTATAGATGATTTGGACTACACAGTTAACTTACTTGATATAATGCACCTAAAGAGAATATTGCGATGAACAGCTTCAGAATGCACACTCTTTTCCAGCACTCTTGAAGAAAGAAAGATTTCAGATGACTGTTTTCAGACAAACTACCTTCTCTGACAAAATGCAGTTTTTAAGAATTAGTAACGACTGATTTTAAACAGTTACTGATTTCCAAATATGTTGATGTGTCCACCGCTGTACTTAGAAGGAAAATCATAGCTTCAGACACTTATATTTTAGGAAATTACTAAAAATACTTCCCATGTAAAGAAGCTTTAGAAAAGAAAAAAAACAGGCAAAATTAACCCAATGAAGTAGAAAGAAGGAACTAATAAAGAGCAGGAATCAGTAAAATGGAAAACAGTTTTTTTTTTTAACTGTTAAACTTTTTGTGGCTTCTCTTGTTGCGGAGCACTGGCTCTAGACACACGTGCTTCAGTCATCCTAGCTCTCGGGCTTAGTTGCTCCACGGTATGTGGGATCTTCACAGACCAGGGCTCAAACCCGTGTCCCCTGCATTGGCAAGCAGATTCTCAACCACTGCGCCACCAGGGAAGTACCAGAAAACAGTTTTTACAAAACAGGGTTGCAATAATAAATTACTACTCGTATAACTTCTTAGTCCCTTACACATAGATAACCAGGAAATTGATTTGATTTTGTTGTATTAGACATTTGTCACTTGCTCTTTATTGGATGTCCTTCCAGTCCAGAGAAAATAAGATCTACTTACTTTGTACAAGGAGTTCCATAGGGGAAGTTTCTATTAACAGTGCTGCTTTTATTAGCTACAAAAGAAGTTGCTGTTAAAAAGAGTGGGAGAGAGAAGCAGACAGACAGAAACTCTAAAATACAGTGTTTAGGTAAGATTGGGGATTATTTCTCTCATGCAGACCATCCAGGAGTAAACACTTCAGGGCCAGCAGGTGATTCAAGGACCAAAGTTTCTTTCATCTTGTTTTTCTGCCATTTCCGAGGGTATTTTCATTGTCCACATTGCCCACCTTCATGTCTGTGTTCTAGCAAGTGGGAAGAGGAAAGATTAAGTACCAGACAAATGCTTCATCTTAAAGATGATCCAAAAGTTGCACATAGCACTTTCACTCATATCATATTATCCTGAAATCACATGGCCATGCCTTGCTCTACAAAAGGCTAGACTACAGTTAGGTGCCCAAATGCCTGGCTAGAATTTAGTGTCAGGAGTGGGGAGATGAGGGTTGGTTCTATCACTAAAAGGTAAAAGGAGAGAATGAATTCATGGAAAAAATTAGCAGATTCTGTTACATAATGTAAGCCAAGGCTTAGGAAGAACAAAGAGGCAGGTAGTCTGTTTGGTCAGGAAAAGCCTGACCGAGTATCTGAGCCAGGTTTTGAGAGATAAGTAAGATTTCACCATAAAATGAAGGGCAGTAAGTAGAGCAGTAGTTGGAAGGGTGCCCTGCCAGGCAGGAGTCACAGCTGATTCATCTCCTCCCTATGCTTGATACTTGACACAGTGACTGGCAAAATAATAGGCCTTCAACAAATATTTAATGAAGGAATGAATGAAATTGACTTTTCTGTCTAAATGGATAATTATATAATTTATAATGTAAGGGGAAAGGAAAATAAGAATGAAAGAAACTCAAGATAATTTTTGGAGCATGCATCCATGTTAAAATGAAGAGTACAGATGAACAAATAAACAAATTAACTTCAGATAGTAAGGGCTAAGAAAATAATATAAAACAGGGCAATGTAATATAGTGACTGGAGGGCTACTTTAAATTGGGTGGGTATCAGAAAGGACCCAGTCACAGACAGAATCCACAAACATTAATTTGAACACAGAAAAAAATTTTTTTTTCTTTAACAGCTTTATTGAGGAATAATTTAAAGTGAACAGTTTGACATGTTTTGACATTTGTATACACCTGTTAAACCTTCACCACAATCAAGATAATGAACATATTCTTCAAGGTCCAACATGTTTTCATGCCCCTTGGTAATCCCCTCACCAATCCCCAGACAACCACTTAAGTCCTTCCTATCACTATAAAACATTTTATATTTTCTAGAATTTTATTTAAATAGAATTGTGTACTGTATGTACCCTTTTTTGGTATGGCTTCTTTCACTCAGCATAAGTATTTTGAGATTTATCCGTGTTATTGTGTATATCAATAATTTATTCCTTTTATACTAAATAGTAGCCCATGATATAGATATGCCACAAATTTTTATATAGCCATATGCTTTTATTTCTCTTGGATAAATATCTTGAAGTGGAATGTCTAGATCATGTGATAGGTGTATATTTTGAATGTTTAACTTTTTAAAGACTGCCAAACTGTTTTCCAAACTAGTTGTGCCATTTTACATTCCTGCAAGTAGTGTGTGAGATATTCTGTTACTCCACATCCTCATTAGCAATGATATGGTCACTTTTAACTTTAGTCATTCTAATAGTTTGTAATGTTACCTTGTGGTTTAATTTGCATTCCTCTAATTAATAATGATGTTAAACATCTTTTCATATGTTTATTTGCCATCAGTATATATTCTTTAGTGAAAAGTCTATTTAAATGTTTTGCACATTTTTACCGTGTTGTTCATCTTTTACTGGATTTTGAGCTCTTTATGTACACTGGATACAAGTCCTTTATCAGATACATGATTTGAAAATATTTTCTCCCAGACAGTGACTTAATTTTTCATTCTCTTAACAATTTCTTTCAAAAACAAAACTCTTAAATTTTGATGAAGCCTAACTTATTTTTTTTCAATTTTGGATTGAGTTTTTGGTGTTGAGTGTAAGAAATCTTTGCCTTAGTTTTTTATGACTGGCTTCTTTCAATTAGCATATTTTCAAGGTATCCATGTTGTATCATGTATCAGTACTTTATTCCTTTTTACTGACAAATAATATTACATTAACTAGATATACCACATTTTAAAAAATGAATTAATTAATTAATTTTTGGCTGTGTTGGGTTTTCGTTTCTGTGCAAGGGCTTTCTCTAGTTGCGGCAAGCGGGGGCCTCTCACTATCGCGGCCTCTCTTGCTGCGGAGCACAGGCTCCAGACGCGCAGGCTCAGTAGTCGTGGCTCACGGGCCTAGTTGCTCTGCGGCATGTGGGATCTTCCCAGACCAGGGCTCGAACCCGTGTCCCCTGCATTGGCAGGCAGATTCTCAACCACTGCGCCACCAGGGAAGCCCTAGATATACCACATTTTGTTTATCTGCTAATCAGTTGAAAGACCTTTGAGTTTTTCCCACTTCTTGGCTATTATGAATAGTGTTTCTGTGAACATTCTTATACATTAACTTTGCTTTAAGCCTTCACCAGTGGTCTCCTCAAAGCCTATTGTGCTTCTACAAACAGTTTCTTCAGGATTTTTGAAACTTTTATTGACAAATTCCTCAAAGTCCTTCCAGCTTCTGTCCCCTATAAGGTTCTAAACCCACTCACATGAATTTAACTTTAGGATTTTGTTAGGGCAGCACCCCACTTCCAGAATCTTTTCAGTGTATGTGTTACAATAAATACAAGATTACACACACAGACAGGCGCACGCGCGCGCACACACACACACACACACACACGCAAGAGATCCTAACAACAAAGTAGAAATTCCTATCCATTAGATACTTTTATTCTTTTGGTTTCCAACTATGTGTTTTTCAGCATCCTTCTCCTGTCAGCCCCCTAACCATCTTCACCTGACTCAGTTTAATGACAACTGCAAACGTAATAGCAGCTACCATTTCGTGGATGCCTACCATGTGCCAGGCTCTACAGGCTCTATATTAGAAGCTTTATATATTATTTACTTGAATTTAGTTCTCACACAGAAACCCTATTTGGTTGGATATTACTATCCCCATTTTGTAGGTAAAGAAACTGAAGCTCAGGGAGATTAATTTAGCCCATTCCATACAGTTGTAGAACTAGCAGAATCTGAATGTTTGGGTGTTTCCATTGTATTAACCTGCAAGAGAAAGTCTGTGCTCTTTTCAACTCTTCACCTGCTTCTCTGGAAGGTTTTTGAAGGTTTTGCTCTCCTTTCTTCTCACTGATTGAAAAAGAGCACAGTTCAAGCACCATTTTCTTATACCTTTGGCTGTCTCTTTTATATAGTATTCAAACAATGCAACTCAAATATGCCCACTAAAACTTTTCCCTTTCAACAATGAAATTATATTTTATAGAGTAATTTTACAAGATTTTCCATGTTAGCTTAACTGTTTTCAAAAAATTTACTAAAGAAGCTAAGATATATGATCAGGAAGACGCCCAACTACAGTTTAAACCACAGGATAGGATACTGAGATAGCACACAAAATGGAACAAGGCACTGAACAGCCAAACTTCAGGAAGGGCAGGAAGACCAAAGGCCTTGGGTGCAGGATGTCTTAGACTCTTACCTGGATCTATCATCAGACAACTCACCCTAGCTTCTTTCTAGCTTTCTTGAGCACCTACCTCCCAGAAGTCAGACACTGATTGATTAGTCATGTGTCACTCTGTCATCAGGGGCAGGATCTGTTATCAGAGGAAGGGGTCAGAAATACACTAGGCAAACAAAAAGCATACCTACAGGGGCTTCCCTGGTGGCGCAGTGGTCGAGAGTCCGCCTGCCAATGCAGGGGACATGGGTTCGTGCCCCGGTCCGGGAAGATCCCACATGCCGCGGAGCGGCTGGGCCCATGAGCCATGGCCGCTGAGCCTGTGTGTCCAGAGCCTGTGCTCCACAACGGAAGAGGCTACAAAAGTGAGAGGCCCGCGTACCACAAAAAAAAAAAAAAGCATACCTACAACACTTGGCCTCTCTTAGCCTCAGTTTCCTCTTCTGTGAAATGGGTATATTTGTTTATTGTAAGGTTTAAGTATGTAAAGTATACAGTATCTTTGGTGGTAGCTCTGGTGGCAGTAGTGATAGTGGCAGGAATGGTATAGAGGATTTGCTCTGTGTTGGAAGGTGATCTTCAGGTTCAGGACCTCAAGTGGTATTTTGGGGGTGTTAATAGAGATGTTCTCCCCCTTTTACCATGAGTTAGCCAAAGAGATAGTCAAAGCCCTTATAAGGCTTATGTTCTCATTCCTCCAGAAAATTGGCTCTGTTCCCTCATATATATGACTTGGCACTGGGAGACTAGTTTTGCATTGCTTTGTGATATTCAGCTCTTCCCCTGAATTCCCTCTGCTTCCATACATGTGCCCAACCAAGGCATCGCCCATCTTCTGTAGTCCACTTCATGTAATTGTGACTAGAGGAGACCACACTGAGGTGCTACAGCCTTTCAGCATTAGTTGGCATATTTCCTTGTTCCAAAGTGGGTATCTAGCAGTTTCTTCTTTATATGCATTATTACATTGACCTCAAGTGCTTTAGAAAACGGAATTCTGTTAATTTTGTCATGGAAAGGACAAAGGCCCTTAATCTGATGTGATCTTTAATTTTATGTATCAACTTGATAGGGCCACAGGGTGCCCAGTATTCAGTCAAATGTTATTCTGGGTGTGTCTGTAAGGGTGTTTTTGGATGATATTAGCAGTTGAATCGATAGACAAGTAAAGCAGATTGCTCTCCCTAGTGTATGTAGATGGCACTCGTCCATCAGTTCAAGGCTTGAATATAACAAAAAGGCTGATTTTTCTGAGAGTAAGCGGGAACTCGAACTCCTTCTGTCTGATTACCTTGAGCTGGGACACTACTCTTTTCCTGCCTTCAGAATCAAACTGAAACATCAGCTCTTCTTGAGTTTCAAACCTGTGACTTTTAGATGGGAACTTAAACCATCAGCTCTCCTGGCTCTTAGAACTTCAGCCTCAGACTGGATTTCTAGCTTGCCAACTGCAGGTTTGGGACTTTTTAGCGTCCGTAATCTTGTGAGCCAGTTCCTCATACTAAATCTGTTACTATGTATGATCCTATTGGTTCTGTTTTTCTAGAGAACCCAGACTAATACAACTGGTAAATTCAAAACAAAACAAAAAACCCTTTCATATTTTTCCAACTGAGTGTTTGTTTTTCAGCATCCTAGTCTCAGTTCAAAAAAGGAAGGAAGGAGGAGAGAAGTCTTTAAATAATAGAGCTCATTTTTTTTACCTTGAAGTTATCTAGATATTATTCTAATAAGACTAAAAAATGAAAATAAGACCAGTTGGTATTAATATTTTTCTCGAATTTAACAGGTGTATTGCAGTCTTACCTTGGATCTTTTCTGCTTGTTTCTTCTTGGTTTCAATTTAATAATAATGTCTTTCACTTCCTCTCTTAAACGGTTGTATAATATTACTGCTCTGTTCCACAGAGTTTCTACCACAGTTCCGCCCACTTTTCTTCCCATCCACCCCACCTCCATCCCTCAGTGGTTGCGTACTGAACATGAGCAAAATCATTCTTCCAGGGTTTGTAAAGCCCTTTGGGATTATTGAGAATGAATGGTGTTATATAAATGTCATATTGTTTCATAACAGTTCTTAAAACAATGAGATAATGTCTGTTAAAGGATTTTAAGTTCCATGGAGAAGTGCAGAGCATAAAAGCAAGTCATTTTTATTATATTATATCCATATATTTTTGCTGTACAATTTAAAACATTATTCTGTCCTCTAAAGATATAAATGGTTTGTTTGAGCATATGTGTGCACATGCTGCTGACTATATAGAAATAAATTACTAGATTTTGATTTTGTTGCTTCATTTTGTCATTTGGGTACAGTAAATTTGTCACTATAAAAGCTGGCTGGGGTAAAAGTAGAAATTAAAGCAGTCTCTTTTTAAGATTAAATATGGTATTTATCTCTTAATTTAAAGCTTTGTACTTATGCAATACTGAATGTTTTTCTATATATATAATGATATACTGAGTTTTACAAAGACTTCAGTGAAGTCAGTTATTTAAAATAATTCCCAAATCCCTTTTTCTATCTGAGCTTCAGACCCACATTTCCAACTCCCTTTTTAAACACATTCACTTAAAACTAATAGTGACCAAAATTAAGTGTATTTTCTTCTCCACAAAAACAATCCCCTGACCTAATTTCCCTGCTACTATTATTAATGGCACCAGTGTTCTTCTAGTCAGGCAAGTTAAGAAATCTCAGTATCATCTTTGGCTTCTTCCACTTCTTTACTCATCCCTCATCTCTACTCACCCTTCATCCCTACCCCTATAGGCAACCCTGTACATTTCTTTCTTTTTTTTTTTTTTTTGCGGTACACGGGCCTCTCACTGTCGTGGCCTCTCCCGTTGCGGAGCACAGGCTCCGGACGTGCAGGCTCAGCGGCCATGGCTCACGGGCCCAGCCACTCCGCGGCACGTTGGATCTTCCCGGACCAGGGCACGAACCTGTGTCCCCTGCATCGGCAGGCGGACTCTCAACCACTGCGCCACCAGGGAAGCCCAACCCCGTACATTTTTTACCTGTCCTTTCAGTTATGTTACCTCATCCATTGCTCTAGGTGTGTCTCTCACTACCTCTTACTAAAATATTGTCATTAATTCCTAGTTGGTTTCCTTATTCCAGTTAGTGCTACACCTGTGGAGTTAAGACACATGGACCTGAGGTTTAATCCTAGCTTCGTCTCATATTAGTTGTTTTCCTTAGGAAATTTACTTAAACTCTCTGAACCTCAGTTTCTTTATCTTGAAAATAACTTACTTCACGGGTTAATTCACTGAATAATTCACTTGGATGATATATTGTTCTAGTCTATACTTTATTGGTTTCATGGCTCAAGAACCAGTCAAGCTACCTTAAGTAAAAGGGAGGTTTTTGTAAGCATACAGTGGAATCTCATGAATACCCAAAGACAGAAACCGAAGAGAATGTGACCAGAAACTGAAGTTGTTCTCCTTCCAGAGATATGTAATCTCCTTTCCTCTTTGTATCTCTGCTTTTCTTTCTTTCTACATCTGCCCTGTAACTCTTCTTTCTATACAGTCTTCTCTTTTTATTATCCTTTAGAATTCTGTGTTGCACACAGTCTCATAATGACCACTCCAACTCTGAATATGCACATCCTTTTGCCTACCACCAACTGGTGCAGCCTCACCATATTTTCAAGAAAGGAATCTGATTGGCCTATCACATATTTTGACTATCTACACAAGTCATAGCCCCTTGTGAGAATGCATGGCTCACATGCCACCCCAGACTCTAGCTTCTGAGGCTAATAGAAGGAGCAGCAGTTGTGGACAAGAAAGATTCTATTAAAAGTGGATATGGACAAGCTGCTAATGATTGGCATCTATACAAATTTTAGCATAGTATGCTCAATGAGTTGTAGTTATTATTTTTATATACCAAAATAAACTAAAGTTAAGCCCTGATTTTCTGTCTCCCTCTCTCTCTTTCTTAGACACATATATACACATACATATGAAAACACACAAAACTAAAAATTTGTAGTTAGCAACATGGGCCTGGAGCCATCAAATATGAGTTTGAGCTATAAATCTGTTTTTTAAGACCTATGTGATCTTGGACAAATTTCTTTCTCTATCCTTCAGTTTCTTCACCTGTAAAATGGAAATGACATTCTATCAGTTGGTAATCTTATGGGTTCAAATAGTTAACCATGCTTATTCTAAAAAGCTTATATTGGAGCTATAGGTAGAACTGATTTCAGGTACAGCTTTATCAGAGCCTAAAATGATATCAAGTAGACCTTGGTTTTCTCTATGTCTCCATCTTTTGATTCTGCTTTCATATCCCCACCCCAAACCCCATGTACACATGCTTATTTGTGCTATTCAGGCTTTCCCCCTCATGGGTTTGAATAGTCATATCAACTCCTCACATCTTCCCTGATTCTAATCCAGTGGATAAAAGATGCTTGCCTTTTTTCCAGAGGTCTCAACATGTGCCCATCCTGAAATGATTACTGTAGCTATAGAATTAAAGGCTCTGATTCACCAGTCCTGAGTCACATGCCGTTTCTCAAGGCAGAGATAGAGTCAGCATCCCTAGAGTCACATGGACTCAGGCGTGCAGGGAGGGGTATGTCCACCACAGTGGTAATACAACTTTCCATGATTGTCCAGATGATTAAATCAGATAAGGTAAGCAAAATCCTTTGATCTGTGCCCATCCTGTTCTCTAGAAAACTATATGCAGAGTCCTCAGGATCTGCTATAAAACAGATTTGAAGTCCTTTCTTCCATTATCTCCCCAGATTCCATTTTCTCCCCCAGCTGCCCTCATGGATCCTTGACCACAGCCCACCCTTTCCTGTCTATGTCATATTGCTTTTGCAATTCTATTGCACCATTCTTCCACCATTTTAGTCTATGGAATTTTTGTCCTTCGTGCCCCATCTCAAACACTCCACCTCTTGAGAACCTTTCCCAAACTCCCTTAGACTCTAATCAAAATCCCATAAAAGATGTGGTTACTGGTTCACCAGTCTTCATTTCTAGCTCCACACCTCAGGCACATTTCAAAATACATTTCCCTGTATATCTCAGTGAATTTCTTTGATACTTACTATATTCTGCCTTGTATTAATCTTATGTATCAATCTATATCATATATACTGAAGGCTCACAATAAATAATTCTTTCATTGAATTAAACATAATTTCAAGTAAATATACATAACTTTTGAAACTTTAAACCATTTATTTTACTCAAGACAATATTTTAATCTTACTTTAATATGGAATTTTATAAACTCTTGACTCTATATCTTAGATATTTAGCAATGATCTAATAAACCAAATACATAGTCAATTCCTAGTAGTCCACAGGGCTGATATTATTTATATCATATAAACCTTTTTTCCTAGGCTTGCTCTTTCCTTTATATGCATTAGTATTCTATATTTGATTTTCTGTTTATTAATCCATATTTGTTGAGTACCTACTATATTTTAAACATTCGAGGCTCTGAGGAGAAAGCAAAGAACAAAACGATGAAGTATCTGTTCTCATGGAACTTACATTCCATTTGGGCATGGGGTGAGCTGGGATAGGCAGTAAAAGAAGTAAATATACAATATAATGTTAGGTAATGACAATTCTACTAATTTTAAGTTGCCAGAAAGTTTGTTTGTTCGATCGTTTGTTTGTTTTTAAAATCTCTGTGTTGTAAGACTGGTAAAGTGTTGGAAAAGAAATTATTAGATGGCAGACTTCAAATAAAAGAAGGAAAAGAGCATATTATACTACTTCCTTCACAGAGTTATCTCACAGAATGTCTTTTCAATTTCTTTAACTTTCTCACTTTTTAATCTCTCTCTGAGCTGGGATTCACCACCATTTTATATTATGAGCAGTCAGCTTCCTTTGATTTTTTTTTGCTCTAAAAAGCAAGAGGCATTCCTAAAAACTGTTCTCAAAGAATGGTGTTTTACTCTGTAATATCAGTGTTTATTGAACATTAACCTTTAAGTCACTTCATTCTTTTAAGTAGTTAGAATGGTGAATAGAATTCTTTAGATAGTTAATACTACTACCAGCTTAAAATAACATGTAGATAGCCTTCCACTATTGACCTACTTCTGAAAAGAGTAGTCTTAAATCCTGCCTCCTCTTTTTACAACTTCTAATTATTTATTGGGATCTAGGTTCTTAACTACAAAACTGTACCAAAATCGTCCTTTTCTTTTTTAATTGCAGTATAGTTGATTTACAATATTGTGTTAGTTTCAAGTATACAGCAATGTGGTTCAGTTTATATATATATATATATATATATATATATATATATATATATATATATATATACACACACACATATATATATATGTACACACATATATATATTTACAGATTATTTTCCATTATAGCTTATTACAAGATATTGAATATAGTTCCCTGTGCTATACTGTAACTCCTTGTTGCTTATCTATTTTATGTGTAATAGTTTGAATCTGTTAATCCCACACTCCTAATTTATTCCTCCCTGCCTCCCTTTTCCCTTAGTTAACCATGTTTGTTTTCTGTTTTTGTGAATCTATTTCGGTTTGTGAGTCTGTTTCTGTTTTTATATTCATTAGTATTATTTTTTAGATTCCACATATAAGTAATATCATATAATATTTGTCTTTTTGTATCTGACATACTTCATTTAGTATAATATTCTCTAGGTCCATCCATGTTGCTGCAAGTGGCAGTATTTCATCCTTTTTTATGGCTAAGTAATATTCTATTATGTATGTATACCACATTTTCTTAAGCCAGTTGTCCGTTGATGGGCACTTAGGTTGCTTTCATGTCTTGGCTGTTGTAAATAGTGCTGCTATGAACATTGTGGTGCTCTGCATTTGTCTTTTGATATGGTTTTGACTTTAGGAAATATACTCATGTTCTATGTATTTTAAAAGTTAAATCAAATCAACAAGCAAGGGAAGGAAAAAAAAAGAACTAAAACTGAGTGTAAACAGAAACAAATAAACCCAACTATATGTCAAATGAATAACATTACACTGATGGGGAATAAAAGAAAGAGAAAATTAATTCAAACTTTGAACTTAGTATTTTGACTATATTATCTTTGGTCTGGGGGGAAAATCAGAATAGCATACAAATCTTGAACTCTTTTTTTTTTTTTTTTTGTGGTATGCGGGCCTCTCACTGTTGTGGCCTCTCCCATTGCGGAGCACAGGCTCCGGATGTGCAGGCTCAGCAGCCATGGCTCATGGGCCCAGCCGCTCCGCAGCATGTGGGATCTTCCCGGACCGGGGCACGAACCGTGTACCCTGCATCGGCAGGCGGACTCTCAACCACTGCGCCACCAGGGAAGCCCTTGAACTCTTCTTAGTAGGTTTTATTTTTGTTGTGCTATAGACCTATTAATTATAAAAGTATGTTTATGAATGAGAGATTTAGTTAATTAATACATATGTCGATGTTGTAGGGAGCCAGAGTTCTCATTACAAAAGAAAGGAGATAAAAATACAGAATGAAGGAAGATGAGGAAACACTTTGGGGGAGGGATTGGATCTGCATAAACTCATGATTTCATGTATATATGAAATTTCATATATACGTGTATATACATATACACGTATATATGTAATTCCTACTTCCGATTGCTAAAAAAGCCCTAAAAGCATGGAATCAATAGCAATGAGCACACCTGGCCCCCACATATTGGTTTCTAATACTATTTCCCACTGAAAGGAACCAGGGCTCTTTGGAGAAATGGAGTATTCCCAAGCCTGGAACACCTGTTATGCAGGCAGGTGTCAAGAAGTCATAGGAGGCATCTTGAAAGGTCCCTCCCCACTCCCAGATCAAATGTGGAATAATTTGAGCTGCAACTAGTTAAGGATATACAACTCAAGAACACAAAGATAAACAACCCAATTTAAAAATAGGCGAGGACTTCCCTGGTGGCACAGTGGTTAAGAATCCGCCTGCCAATGCAGGGGACACGGGTTCAAGCCCTGGTCTGAGAATATCCCACATGCTGCAGAGCAGCTAAGCCCATGCACCACAACTGCTGAGCCTGCACTCTAGAGCCCATGAGCCACAACTACTGAGCCCCTGTGCCACAACTACTGAAGCCCGTGTGCCTAGAGCCCTTGCTCTGCAAAAAGAGAAGCCACCGCAATGAGAAGCCTGTGCACCGCAATGAAGAGCAGCCCCCTCTCACAACTAAACGAAAGCTCATGCGCAGCAATGAAGACCCAATGCAGCCAAAAATTTAAAAATAAAATAAAATAAATAAAAATAAATAAATAAAAATAGGCAAAACCCTTATCCTAAGAAGATAACACAAGCAGCCAGTAAGATGAAAAATGCTCAACATCACTAGCTGTCAGGGAAATGCAAATCAAAACCACAGTGAGATACTACTTCACACCCGCTGGGATGGCTATAAATTTTAAGTGAAATGAAGGAAGGGAAGGAGGGAAAGAAGGAGAGAGAAAGGAAGAAAAAGAAGTGTTTGGCAAGGATATGGAAAAATTGGAACCCTCATACATTGCTGGTGGGATTGTAAAATGGTGCAGCCACTGTGGAAAAAATTTAACAGTTCCTCAAAAAGTTAAGCATTGAATTACCGGACGACCCAGCAATCTCATTCCTAGGTATATACCTAAGAGAATTGAAAACAAGAGTTCAAACAAAAACTTGTACACAATTGTTCACAGCAGTATTATTCATAATAGCCAAAAAGTGGAAACAACCCAAAAAAAACAACCTAACAAAATGTGGTATATCCATACAATGAAATGTAGTTCAACCATAAAAAGGAGTGAAGTACTGATTCATGCTACAACCTGGATAAATCTTGAAAACATTATGCTAAATGAAAGAAGCCAAACACAAAAGGTCACATAGTATATGATTCCATTTACATGGAGTGTCAAGAATAGGCAAATCCATAAAGACAAAAAGATTAGTGCTTGCCCGGGGTTGCAGGGAGATGAAAATTGTGACTTATTGCTGAGAGTGTTTCTGCTAACAGGTACCATTTCTTTTTGGGGTGGTGGAAATGTTCTGGGATTATGTAGTGGTGATGGTTGTACATTATTATGATTGTACTAAAAAACACTGACCTATACACTTACAAGTGGTGAATTTTATGTGAATTTTACCTTAATAAGAAAATGTAAAAAATAGTAATTTAGAACGGGAATGAAATTTAAACTATTAGGAAAAAATTAAAATCTGTGGGTCGATAATGCTATAAATGAATAAATAAGTGCTTAGAAGAGAAGGGAAATCTCCTTGTAGTAACATGCCAACCAGTAGATGTGAAAGGAGCAGTAGAATTGGAAAATTAGTATTTTCATAGTCAAGATTGGTTTGGCCAAAAATTATCAAAGGATACTAAATGTAGGGGGCATATTTGATGAAGAGCAGTATATTTTCATGATCTTAAAGTATCTCCCTGCTGATTGCTTATTAGTTGCAATATGAAATATATACATTATTTTTCTCTAGAGTAGAGAAATAAGATATCACCTTGACTGGATCATCAGAATTAACCTCAGCAATAAGGGGCACCACATATCTCCTAACAATACTCTGAGACGGACACGAAGTCCCTTGTATGGCTCTAGCCAGGGATGCATAACCTGAATTCTAATAAGGGAGCATCAGACAAACCCAAACTTGTTTTCTGGGTATTTTGTTTGTTTGTTTGTTTTTGTTTTTGGCTGCATTAGGTCTTCATTGCTGTGCACGGGCTTCCTCTAGTTGCAGTGAGCAGGGGCTACTCTTTGTTGCAGTGCGTGGGCTTCTCATTGCAATGGCTTCTCTTATTGTGGATCTTGGGCTGTAGGCGCGCAGGCTTCAGTAGTTGTGGCTCGTGGGCTCTAGAGCGCAGGCTCGGTAGTTGTGGCACACGGGCGTAGTTGCTCCGCGGCATGTGGGATCTTCCTGGACCAGGGATCAAACCTGTGTCCCCTGCAGTAGCAGGCAGATTCTTAACCACTGAGCCACCAGGGAAGTCCACCCAAACTTGTTTATTAAAAAAACAACTGCCCTGTATTCTTCCAAAAATGTCCATATTATAAAATACAAAAAAAGTCTGAGGAGACTAAAGAGACATTGAATTAAATGCAGTACATGATCTTGGACTGGCTCTTGGAACAAAGGAAAAAAATAACACTAAAAAAGGACATTATTGGGGCACTGGACAAAATCGGAATGTGGATGGTATATTCAAGTATTACATCAACATTATATTTTCTGAATTTGATAATCATGCTTTAGTTACATAAGAGATTACCCTTGTTCTTGTGAATTACAAACTGAAATATTAAGGACTAAAGGGCCGTGATGTATGGCAGGTAGGAGGTGTCAGAGCCCTGATTCAACTGATGTATGTTCTTAGCAAATACACAGTACACAAACCATGTTCAGCATAATATGAACACCTTCAGCTCCTCTGGATATTGAGATTTTTCTCCAAAGTGGTTTTACCAACTTATACTCTCAACAGCTAATAGAAGTGTTTCTTAAAGTTCTTAATTTATAAAATTAAAAAGCAACTCATCCATTAAGTTTTTCTGGAAAGTTTACAGACCTCTAAAACCTGCACGTCTGAAAACCACTTCCTTACATGACACTGTTTAGAGGAACATGCTTTATAGAATCTTAAGGCTGGAATCACCACTTCCTTACTTGACACTGTTTAGAAGAACATGCTTTTATAGGATTATAAGGCTGGGATCCTTGGCCTTTAAAAGGCCTAGCTATAGGAAGTTTTCGTGAATTCATCTGGATCCAAACTCTTCTATCAACCGTCCAGGCATGAAATCTCAGTAACCTTTGATCACTCTTGTCTCTCCCTTACCTTTTCCCCTCCTCTCACCCTGATTCCTCACTCTGTGCCTGTGCCATGTTCAGCCAATCAATAGGGCTTATGTACTCACCCGTTGTGGGATCTCTCATCCGTCCTGTTGTAGTCCTATAGGTTAGTTTAGGTTCTTAACACATCTTTCTTGGCACTGTTATAAGAAACCTAAAGTGGTCTTTTCCTCTAGAATCTCCCAGAAGTAATCCATTCTATATACTCCTACTAGAATGATCTTCTTAATATAATTATTGTATTATTCCTCTGCTCACAAACCTTCCATGGTGTCTTATCTAAGTATAAAATCATCTACTTCTGTTATCCATAATCTTGCTTTTAAATGGTTTACCATCTTATTCCCTATTACCGCCCTATGTTCTATCAGTAGAACATAGATAGTCTGGGGTGGAGCTGAAGAATTTACATTTCTATGAAGTTTTCAGGGGAAGCTGATACTGCAAGTCCAGTCTGGGTACCACACTGAGAACCACCACTCTAGCTGATCTGTAGGTCCTGGCATGGGGTATTACAAATGAGCTGCTCATTGGATATACGTTGAATAAAATTAAATCTCTTTTTTAAAACCTAGAAAAAAGTGATTTTCCAAAGGTCCCAGGGACTAAGCATTCAAATCATAAGAAATGGTTACTTCTTTTGAAAATTTTAAATTTACAGAAAAGTAACAAGAACACTACAGTGAACCCTTATACATCTTTCACCTTGATTTGCCTGTAGTTTACATTTTCTTACATTTGCAATATGTATGTATATATGTGTGAATGAATAAATGCATGTATGTTGTATGTATACCTAATGTCTTTTTCTTGAACTATTTGATTGTTCCTGCTGTACTATCAATCAGAAGTATGATTTTACAGAATTCTCAGATAGATGTGGGCTTCATTACTCTGAGTTTGGGGATGGGCAACCTTTGGGAGGTGGGCAAGTCATTTCTGAGCCTCAGTTTCTTTACCTATAAGATCTGAGTATAATAAATAAACTTGATGTAACATATTAAGTAATATATATAAATTACCAATCACAGACTTCTTAGCATAGCAAGCATTCAGCAAATATGACCATTTTGCAGATTATCAAAGCAGTTATTTACATGTGTAGGTAAACACTTTATTAACAAGTTTGTTAGTATGTTGAGTATATTGTACTAGATTAAAGCACTTTTAAGGGCGGAAAGTGTATCTTCTACTAATAAAGAAAAAATTGGCAATAGACCTTTTTAAAATAAATGGACAATATAAATATATGTATGTATACATATATGCTATATAATAGCATATAATATATTTAAGGCAAAGTTAGTTATACCTTCATTACATATAAATCCATAAATTAGGAATCATAGTTTTACATGCATCAAAAAATTGATGAATGCATGTGTTATTTGCTGTCAGAATGTGCTTGGTCAGTCTGTTTTTAGCTTTTTGCTTGTAACAAGTAATGAAAACATTGGCTTTCCACAGTCAACCAAATATTTGTTTTGCCGCTACTTACTCATTACTGTAGACTAAATAATTTTTCTTGCCTTCAGCAGCATAAATATGGTTTTATTCCAAGCTTTGGGTACTTCAGCTTTAATTTTATTCCTGTGCATATAATGGCACATGTGTGCTCCTATAATAAAATTGTAAAGGCTTTATCTTCTGTTGTATAGTAAAGGAACTCATTGTACTCAGGTACACAAAAATGATTCCAGAAGAAAAAGATAATGGTTTATCTGCTAAAATGAAAGGAGGAAGAAGTGTGCTGGCACGGAACAGAGAAATATAACTCTTCTAAAGAAAAAAGCAGACATTGAAACTCTTAAATGTTTAAAACAGGGCATCCTGTATGCTTTTCAATAAAAACTGGTGATAGCTGTGGTAAAATGTTTCATCAGTATGATTACACTCCTAGGTCAAAAAAAAGATGGAGACAAGGGGAAAAAATGAAGTTAATGAATAAAACAAATGTTACCCCAGATCATGGCCCTAGATGTGTCTTACTAAGGAAACATATAAGGATTATATAAAATATATTTATTTTCAATTTATTTTTATAAAGAAATTGAAGAAATTATCAACATATTCATATGGGACAAAATATTTTATAATTAACAAATAGTGGCAAGCTTATTTTCACAGTCTGCAAAGAAGTTCATTGCATTTCACAGTCTGCATAGAAGTTCATTGCTAAATCTGCCTCAGCTTCTCAACATCCTGTGCTTACCCCTATCTTACCACTTAGAGCAAGGGAGTGTAATTATCTCTTTATTTACTAGTGTATATCACTATACAGTGAGTTTCTGAAAAACATGGCCCATCTTGATCATTGTTCATTTATTCAACAAATACGTATTGAGTGTGTACTATGTGCCAGACACACTTTGGACACTTTGGATACACCAGATAACAAAATGAAGACCTCTGGAATCCTTTTTAAATGTATAAATATATCAAATCATCATAATGTACACCTTAAATATCTTACAATTTTATTTGTTAATTATACCTCATTAAAGCTAGGGTGGGGGAGGCAAAAAAAAGACCTCTGCCTTAATGGATCTTTCCTTCTACCCATACTTGCAAAGTTACTGGCATATACATTGTAGATTTCCCATCACAGTCATAAGATGTCCGCACCAACTCTAAGCATTGTATCTTCATAAAATAGCATCCAAGGCAAGAAGGAAAGGTAGGTGCAAAAGGCATTTCTCATCTTGGACCTTTCTCTTTATGGGAAAGAACATCTTTCCCAGAATCCCCTACCAGACCTTCCTTTGTATATCATTGGCCAAAACTGGATCTACTGGACTACTCTGTCAAAGAGGAGTGGGATTTCTTAACTATAAGCAACTAGAAGAAAACATCTCTCACCACAGCTATGAACTCACCTGCATCTGTGCCATTTGCTTGCTTGTCCCCCTGTAGTTCTTCATACTCCTAGGCCAGTTCCTCCACTTGTGCACTAGATCCTGCTGCCTCTTACCTACTTGCAGATATCACTCCAACAGTTCTTTCTTTCCTACACCCTCTTTACTGGATCATTTACCATCAGCATGAAAATATGCAGTATTTTCTCTATTTAAAAAAAACAGGGCTTCCCTGGTGGCGCAGTGGTTGAGAGTCCGCCTGCCGATGCAGGGGACACGGGTTCGTGCCCCGATCCCGGAAGATCCCACATGCCGCGGAGCGGCTGGGCCCGCGAGCCATGGCCGCGGAGCCTGTGTGTCCGGAGCCTGTGCTCCGCAACGGGAGAGGCCACAGCAGTGAGAGGCCCGCGTACAGCAAAAAAAAAAAAAAAAAACAAAAAACAAAAAAAAACAGAACACCTCTCTTGTCCCCATAGTTCCCTCCAGCTACTCCTCTTTAGCTCTGTTCCTCTTTCCAGAAAAACTCTATGAAAGAATGTACATGCTTGCCATCTCTAATTCCTTTTCTGCCACTCCCTCTTAAATTTACTCATTAGACCTTCATCCTCACAAGTCAACTGCTTAGCCCTTTTCTTAGGTGATCTATCACCGGCATTTTGCACTATTGATCACTTCCCCTTCTTTCAGTCACCTTCTTAGCCTTCAATTTCTTCTCTCTTTTATACATACTTCTTTGGGGTGTCTTTTAGTCTCATGGATTTAAATATCATCTATATGCTAATAATTTGCAAAGTGTTTAGTAGGCATCTTAAACTTACCATGTCCCAAATTGAACCCCTGATCTTATCTCCCAAACCTGCTCCTCTTGAAATCTTCCCTATGTCAGTTAACTTTAGAGTCATCCTTGACTTCTCTCATTCTTTTATCCCTCCCATCCTGTTGATCAATTAATCTAGGATATATAATCTGACCACTTCCACTGTTACCACCCTGGTGAGAGCCACAATCATCTCCCACCTATATTAGTGCATTTGTCTCTTAACTGATCTCTGTTTCTACCAGTGGCCTCTGAAAGTCTGTTCTCAACATAGTAGCCAGAATGCTCCTTTAAAAAAGTCAGATCTTGTCACTCCTTTTTTATTTTAAACCTACCAGTGGGTTTCTTAAAAGCCAAGCCTCAGTGTTTGTCTACAAAGGTCTACCTAATCTGTTCCCTCCTTTATACCCTTTATACCTCTCTCATTTCACCTACTTGTAGTTCCCTTTCCTTCACTCTGTTCTAGGCACAGTAGCCTCTTTGCTGATCTGAGTACATGTTTGGCAGGCTCCCTGCCTCAGGGCCATCGTAATGCTCATACCCTATCTGCACTGCAGCTCCTCCAGACTTCCATATGACTCATCCCCTTACCTATCAGGTCTTACCCTCACTGAGGCCTTCTTTGACCACCTCTGCTTGGCACTCCCTTATTGCCCTTCCCTACTTTGTTCTTCTCTGTATTATCACCTTCTGATAGACTATATGTTTTACTTATTTATTGATTTCTATCTTCCCCACCAGAATTTTTGTCTTTTTTCTTTATTATTATCTCCCTAGCACTTAGAACAATGTTTGGCATGTGGTGGGCATTCAAAAAAAGATATTTGGAAAATGAGTGAGTGAAATGAAAGACGTAAGATGAACTAACTGGCTTAAAACAGTCATGATTTGTCCTCTGATACTAGGCATTCTGTTGCCTAAACCAAATCTGGATTTTGCTAGCAAAAAAGAAGGTAGAAGAATTATTACTTGGGCAATCAACTGTGTCTAACACAAGCCCATACTTGTGAATCACTTAGTGCCTTTTTCCTTTTCTCCTCCCCCTCATTTCTCTCTTATAAGAACCCATGAGGAAGGTAGGACAGGTGGTATTTTGCACAAGGAAATTATGGCTCAGATAAGTTAATTGATTTTTTCCCCAAGAGCACCAACACACTGGTAGGACCTAAATTGCCTGACAGCAACTGCAGTCCTCTTTCCATAGTGGTAATAGTCAATATCTCATACAGTATTTTGTGGAGTACTGTGTAATCCTTCATGTGAGCCAAGAGAGCCTTTACCTCCAGAAAAGTGATTATGAATCTACCTTTTTCTTTGCCTGTTGTCTCAAAATGGAAAAAATAAGAACACTGAATATTTAATATGAGCCTATTCTTTTCTATATTTTGGATTAAAGTACTTTTGTAATAATTTATACATTAGTTACTGATATCTTATTTACTGTCAGTATGTACTTTTTGCATAATGGTATGCAGAATATGCTTTGCCATCAGATTCCTCCATATTTTGCCCACATGATTCCCTTCGCTTCCCCACCAGAAATCATCTCTTCCAGCAACTATTCAAGCCAGAACCACAGTAAAAATATTCCAAATGCTAAATAAAATTGTTATTTTTAATCAGTCAAGTAAGGTGAGCAGGCATAATTGTCACCTTTTTTGGTTAAGTAGTAGAGAAAAAGATATTCGTAAACTCTTTTCACCTAGAAGGAATTATTTAAAATATTCAAATATGCTGAGATACCAGTACACTAGCTGTGTATATATGCATAGATATATACCATAAATTTGTACATATAATATAATGCATAACATAAAATAAATGCATATAATAAAATATCTAAAACTATCTTTTTTAAATTAATTTATTTATTTCTGGCTGTGTTGGGTCTTTGTTGCTACGAGCAGTCTTTCTCTAGTTGCGGTGAGCAGGGGCTACTCTTCACTGTGGTGCGCTGGCTTCTCATTGCAGTGGCTTCTCTTGTTGTGGAGCAGGGGCTCTAGGCGCGCGGGCTTCAGTAGTTGTGGCACACGGGCTCAGTAGTTGTGGCTCGCGGGATCTAGAGCTCAGGCTCAGTAGTTGTGGCGCATGGGCTAAGTTACTCCACGGCATGTGGGATCTTCCCAGACCAGGGTTTGAACTTGTGTCCCCTGCATTGGCAGGCAGATTCTTAACCGCTGTGCCACCAGAGAAGTCCTAAAACTATCTTGAATGTGATTTAAATGTGTGTCAAATGTCCCTCTTTGGCATTTCAAAATGCATTTCTGAATTTTATAGCTCCTTTTGGTGGACATCAGGGCCTTTATTTATCATTGCATTGTGGTTAAACATGTTCGGGTTCATAAAACTTGTGAAGAATAGTGTGATGGACATTCAGGTTTACCATTCAGTGAAGAAGACACAGTGACTGCCCTTATTTTCTAACATGAGATTACAGGATGGAACAGATGAAAGCAGTTGGGGTCTCTTGGCCTGGGACTTGAGAATGAATACATCTATGCTGAGTTTAAGAAAGATGCTTGTTGAGACTTCCCTGGCAGTAGAGTGGTTAGAACTTTGAGCCTTCACTGCCAAGGGCCCGGATTCAATCCCTGGTCAGGGACGTAAGATCCTGCAAGCCATGTGGTGCAACCAAAAAAAAAAAAAAAGATGTTAATTATTGAAACTACTGTTTCCATTTGCCCTTACTAGCTTTTACAATTATAAAAGTTACCTGTTTTGGGTTTTACTTCTTTCCTGAAATTAGACAAGAAATTTCTTTTCCCTCAGATTTTTATATTGGCATCATAGGTCTGTGGTTTTTTATTGGCATGATGAATAGTCAGGCCACTCAACTGACTAGGACTTAGCATTCTTGTCTTTACTATACTTCTGATGCTTTCCCTGCTGATATAAAAGGACCAAACATAATCTTACATGAACTGGAACTCAATTCAGTTGCTAGTATGCTTATCTATGTGGCCAGATATTATTTCCTTTAGATTTATATTTTTCATCTCAGTGTTTTTGAGTGCCTTCTTGTACACATTGGCCAGTTATTTGACTTTCTTTCTTTGATCCTTTGTTTCCTAAAAACTAAAATCATTTTTTATATCAGGAACCTGTGATAGTCCATTTCAGCCATGTTTTCATATATCATCTTACTGCTACTTCCAAAAAAGGAAACATTCCCTCCAGCCAGCAACTGTTTCACCTTTTTCCTCATCAGTAGGGCTGGCACCAGTTCAAGTTCTGTCAACACTGTTCCATGAGATAAAGCTGTTGGTAACATAAAGGATGAGAGAAGGTGGTATGTATGCACCTGATTTAGGCACCAAAGAGCGGGTTAACAGCATTCTCCTTGCTCCCATGTTAGCCTGAGTGCCTGTACTCTTGCTTGAAGTCTAGTCTAATTTAGCTGTACCTTAGTGCTGAGAGTGACACTTGCCCATGCGTGTATCAGCATCTGTGTGATAATAGTTGAGTCATTTGGATAAGAACTCATGCTTTCTGGTTTTCATTGACAAAATGGTTAATAATTAAGCGTTTGTACAGATCTTTATATAAACATCATTTTTAATAAGCTAAAAGCGTAATCAGAATATAAGCAGTATGTCTGCAATCTGTTATCATCTGTACTATTTCACTAGTTATTAACAGAACTGGATAAGCTTCACTTTTAGAAAATGTTATGCAGCATGGAAAGTTTCATTTCATCCAACAAAATGATGATCTTCTAGAAAGCAAGAAAAGAAGTGTCAGACAGAGCTATTCCCTATGGGTTTCCTCTCTTTGTGGAAAGAAATCTGGCATTACATGTAAAGTTTTTTTTAGATTTAGGAAAGGACTTTGGAGAGAGCCTTATAAAACATATCACTGTGTCCCAAGGGATAACCCTCATTCCGAACATTACCAGTCAACCATGCTGAATCACATTCTAGTTATATGATCAGTTTAGTCGTGTCAAGTCAGAAAGAATTTAGTTAAAAATCTCCAAACTCTGAATTATCCCCATTTAGTATGGTCCCTGCCATTCTGCCAAGTGCTCAGGGATACACAGAGTTTCCAGGCAGTTGCACCACCTTTATGACTTGTTTCATCTTTACCCTGCTGCCCTGGGCCACTCGTGAGTCTCTCAAAATCTTTTTATCCTGTTAGCTTAAGTCTTAAGCTAGAGGCAGGCCTAGACAGTAGGTTAGAGGTTAGAGCAGGGGTTTTCAAACTGTAGCCAGGAGTTCACTGGTGGATCATGAAATCAGTAGTGTATCTTAATCAACATTTTTAATTTAACGGAATGGCACAGACCAGAAAACATCAGAGTGCATCACAGGTAGTAAGGGTAAATATTGTTTTATGAAATTTTGAAATTTTTTCATTATGTTTAGTAACAATATGAAATTGCCTTTTTTGTAGGTAAACAAAACAATAGAATGCCATTAATTTCATATGGTTTAACCTTACATATACAGTTTTATATATTAGCTGTATATATATATACCAAACCTATATGTGTGTAGATTTCAGATGAAAAACTTACTTCCTGTGCTAAGTCATGGTCCAAAAAGTTCAAAATCACTGGGTTAGAATAAATGTCTAATAGCGCTGTGCTAAGCCAGGAAAAAAAACCCACAGAATGCTTTTCCCTGGTTCTAAAATAGCTAGCCTCTGCTGGGTAGAATATGACTACTCATGAGAAACAGATACTTTATAATTAATAATCATACAGTATTAATAATTAATAGTCATAATTAAATGGTATTCATAATTAATAGACATTTCAAGTGCTAACTTTCTTGTACAGATGAACTATAAGATTTAGAGACATTCAGAACAGTAAGAAATACTGGAATCAAAAAAGGTTCCTGATTGAGGGACGTGAAATAAAGAAATGGGTCTGACTGGATGAGAGGGCATATTCTTATAACCTGTTTACCTCTGTAACATGAGTTAAGTAGTTCGATAATTTATAGAATCTTGAAGAAACATCGAAGAAGTAATCTGTATAAGGGAGAAATCATGAATGGTATATAATTTTGATGAAATAAGATTAGAAAACAGTGTCACTTTGAAAACCCCTAACTTTAATTTGGTCATGGACCTACTGTTGGGAAGACTTTTGAAATCTCACTTTAGAGCTTATGGTACCTTACAAAACAGCTTTAATTTTACTTAGTGGGTATTTTTTGTTTCTTTTTGAGATTTGATTTTTCTTTTAAGAAATTTTGGGGGCTTCCCTGGTGGCGCAGTGGTTGGGAGTCCGCCTGCCGATGCGGGGGAAGCGAGTTCGTGCCCCGGTCGGGGGGATCCCGCATGCTGCGGGCGGTTGGGCCCGTGGGCCGTGGCCGCTGGGCCTGCGCTTCCGGAGCCTGTGCTCCGCGGTGGGAGGGGCCGCAGCGGTGAGAGGCCCGCATGCCGCAAGAAAAAAAAAAAAAAAGAAAGTAAGAAATTTGGGAAATGTAGAAATTATAACCTCATGGAAATTTATTATTTTACTTAGCAAATAAAAAATTTAAGATTTCTTTAAATGAATGTGAAATCCATGACCTCGGGGATAATTATTTCGGAAACTGTTTTATTATCTAGATACCTGGAGGTATTTTTAGAGGAAAACATCATTTATCATGTATCAATGAGGGATTAGTGTTTGCATATTTTTCTGAATGAAAAGAGTTAGATTTAGATCTCAAAATATTGCCATATCCTCAAAATAAATCTGTTCTTTGTACATTTCTCTTGCCAATTCCACCTCTTTTACTAAGGTTTCTAGTCCACACCTTTTGTCCTACCGTGACCATTTTAGCCACAATTTTTTCTGTTAGGCTATTTTAACAACCTGCCAACACGCTGCCAACAGATCTCTGTTGCTAGTCTCAGATCCTGCCAATACATTCTGTGTGTGGCTTTTCTTAAACACAAACTTCATCGTTTGTCAATCCCCTTCATGAAATTATTTAACGGCATCTCATTTCCTACAGGATAAAATCCTTTGCATTGCCATACAAAGCCCTACATGGACTAAACTTTGCCTGCCACACTAGTGTCATCTCTCACTATGGATCCTGTGCTCCATACAGGCTAAATTTTTCTGCATACCAACCTATTTCCCACCCCAGCCTCTCTGTATCACAGCTCCCTCTTCCTGGAATGCTTTTTATATGTAATGGATTTTGCCTCCATACTCAAGTTGTTATTTAAGATCATTTCTCTAAGATGCCTTTCCTGGTCTCTCCTTCATCACTAGATCAATGGTTCTCAAACTTTTCTGCACATTAGAATCACCTGGAAATTCCAAGGCTCAGGAAGTGAGACTCAGGGTCAGTATTTTTTGAAACTCCCCAGGTATCTGGTCAAAATGGTTTAAATATTCATCCATATCTTCCTATAGTTATTCTATTATTTTGTTTTTATTCTTAATTCCTTAAGCCACCTGAAAATTATTTTAATCTGTGATGTGGAGTGAGGATATAAGCTTTGTAGTTTAGCAGGTGAAAGATACAAATTACCAGTTACCAGTGCAGCATGGTATATATTCTCATGGTCTGAGGGACCAAAGGAAAGGCAATTAAATCTAGAAGGCAACATAGCTTTCCAGATACACTAAGCCAAGAGCAAGATCATCAGTTATTGAGACCGATAGTCTCCAAAAAAATGCTTTATTACACCTGTAGAATAAAGTTTTTTGTTTATTTTATTTTTAACAGTTTTATTGAGATATAGTTCGTATACCATACAATTCACCCATTTAACATGTGCAATTCAGTGGTTTTTAGTATATTCATAAATCTCTCCAAACATCACCACAGTTTTAGAACATTTTCATCATCTCAAAATGAAGATGTACCCTTTACTATCTCCTGCTACAGCCTCAGCCTCCCCTCCCTCAGCCCTAGGCAACCACTAATCTACTTTCTGTCTCTATAGGCTTCCCTGTTGAAGATATTTCATATGAATGGAATCATATAATATGTGCCTTTTTGTGACTGGCTTCTTTCACTTATCACCATGTTTTCAAGGTTCATCTGTGTTGTTGGATGTATCAAACATCTTGTTCCTCTTTATGGTTAAATAATATTCCATTTTATGGTAATACCCATTTTGTTTATCTCCTTGTCAACTGATGGGCATTTTGGTTGTAAAATAAATTGTGAACACTTCCAATATATATTTTTAAAATGTGTTCATGACTCATATGTAGGTACTACTGAATGAGTATATTATGTACTATATGTAACATACACAAAAAATAATAGTTTAAAAGATAACAACAAAATATAAATAGGATTCTTACTTTTTTTTTTCTCACCTCTCAGTGGGTCATTTGTATTCTAGAAACCTCACTTTTACAGATTTTTGAGGCTACTGGTTCAGGTGAGCGAGTCAGCTGAATAAAGGTGTTCTAGACAGAAGATACAGTGCATGCAAATGCATGGAAATAAGAGAAAGTATGGCACCTTTTCGTGTCTTGCAAGTTGTATGTCTGGGACATAGAATAGAAAGGAATTTTCATGCAGTCATTTTTTACCCTCTCCCTCACTGTAATAATTTAAGGTTTAGTGAAAGAATATCTATATTCTCTTTCTTACATATGTATAAATATGTATATATGTGTATGTGTATATATATATACATATATATATATGAACACCTAAGAAAGAATATTAAATAAAAATTTTATTCTAATATGTAAGTTTGTAGTTTTATTATTACAGTTGATCCTTGAACAACAAGAGTTTGAACTGCACAGGTCCACTTATACATGGATTTTTTTCAATAACTGCATCCTACAGTTCTACACGATCTATGATTGGTTGAATCTGTGCAGGTAGAACCATGGATACAGAGGACCGGCTATAAAGTTATACTCGGATTTTGAACAGTTGGGGTGTTGGGACTGCTAACTGCCCACATTGCTCAAGGGTCAAGTGTACTATTTGGCAGTGTATATTAGACACTATATTATGATACTTTCTAGAAACAACCTTATAGTTCGGACTTTTTTCAAATAATCCCAACCAAGAATTAGCAGCATTAATTTCCTATTTACCACTCTTTTCTGGTTTATTTCTGAACATCTTAGTTGCAGTATTTTCTGTGACTTAAGGAGATAGGCTGAGTCTGCTATAGGAAAACAACATCAAAAATAAGTCCTTTGTACTTTGCCTTCTATAAAACCCACGGAGAAGTCCCTTACACTTTACTTCATATTGTGCTGTGTTGCATATGAAGCAAATGTAGAAGAATAATTATGTTTGTTCTTACTAGTTTGGCTGTGGTTGAAGAGAAAATGGTTGTAATATTTATTCTGCTACAGCCAAAGACTTTGCTAGTCTGTGGTATCTTGTGAAGATTCTGGGCAGACTATTGGGATAGAATCCAATCAACTTAGTTTCTCAGAAATATTTCTCAAGATTGGCTTGCTTATTTTTCTATTATTCACACTCATTATTCTGTGTATTTTAACAGCATATCACAGTGATTAATTAACTACATTATATACTCTTTTTAAAAAAATACTTTTTATTTATTTATTTAATTTTCGGCCGTGTTGGGTCTTCGTTGCTGTGCACGGGTTTTCTCTCTCTAGTTGTGGTGAGCAGGGGCTACTCTTCGTTGCGGCACATGGGCTTCTCACTGCGGTGGCTTCTCTTGTTGCGGAGCACGGGCTCTAGGTGCGCGGGCTTAAGTAGCTGTGGCTCGCAGGCTCTAGAGCGCAGGCTCAGTAGTTGTGACGCATGGGCTTAGTTGTTCTGCAGCATGTGGAATCCTCCCGGACCAAGGCTCGAACCCGTGTCCGCTGCACTGGCAGGCGGATTCTTAACCACTGCGCCAACAGAGAAGTCCAACATTATATACTCTTAAGGCAGTAGTAATTAATACTGAGTTTACCATCTAAGAAAATAGAGACCAAGCATTTGTGAGGTCGACTCAAGCCTTTACTCCAGTGAGTGACAAAGCTGGAAACAGAATGTAGAGTTGCTAACTAAAAATATTGAACCCAGTCCATGCAATGTGCTGGCTTTCTTTTATGACTAAGCCAAAGATTTTAAAAAATTAATCAGTGAGAATGTGTCTGTAATTCTGTTCTAATCCAAAATAAGAGGGTGAGAAATTTTCCACTTCACCAAGAAAAAAGTGTAAGATTGCTTTGGTAACGATTTCAGTTTATGAAATTAATCAGACAAACAAACTGAAATAATCCTTCTTCATTAAAGGATTAATTAATGCCATGTGAAAACTTAGGCACTTTTTAAATCATTTTTTTTTATCCAGCAAATATGTTTTTGTACCATAGAGTTTAGATACTTCAACTTTAGTTGATAAATCACCTTGATGAGTATTATATTTTGATTGTTTCCTGATCATTTTTTGGCTGTGGGTACCATATAAGAAATGTTCAGAGACATTAAGCCTAAGATAGCACCTAATGATTACAGCTCTTCATGGTTTGAGACAAAGAAGGATAGTTTTTCAGCCTACTCTGCTTTGACACACTACCATTTCCCACTCTCAATTTCTTTCTTTAAGAATCCACTTTCCTCTGAAATATCACTTTCCTTTTTTAAAAAATTTATTCATTATAATAATATTTTATCAAATGCCAGAAAACATATAGGCACTATTTTAGGCTCTAGACACAAAATGGCAAATAAAGCAGAAAAGTCCCTGCCCTCAAGAAACTCACAGCTTGGATCCAACTTTGGCACCCTTTTCAGTGACAGCTCACTGACATTCACTCATCACATACTTTTTTTAGTTTTCAGTTTTTTCCAAAAGGATAGGTTTCCAAGTGTAATGCCCTGGTCTTTCTAGTGGCAGCTACTTCCTTATTGTATTTAAATGAGGTATTATTGCTAAATCATTTAAAATGACTGGCACATGGAAAGCACTATTTGTATAAGTGTTAGCTACAGGTAGAAGATAGGAGTAGCAAAGCATTTTCCATCCTACCAGCATGCCAGCAGATACTGCTTATTCTTAAGCAAATTCAGAATTGTAAGTAAGGCTCATAATAAGAATGCTACCTTGAACGTTCAAATTTGGAAAAATACAAATTGTTCTGATAATGCACGTCACAAAAGGATTTTCCACATTTCTTCCAATTATGTTTTATTGGTTCTTTGAAAAGATTTAATATACAGAACTATTTTTATTCAAACAAGTATGTTAATAAAATGAAAAATATTGTCTACTCCTTGCTTCTTCAAATGAGATTTAATCATTTGAAGGGAACCATAGCTATAAGTAGCTTATAGACATAAAATATGGTGCCCTGTATTCTCTGCCAAATAATACCTCCTACTTATATAACATGAATAGTTTACAAAATCCTGTCACATGCCTCATTACATTTAGTTCTGTAACAGTCCTGAGAAGTAGATTAAACAAGTATTATTTTGTCCATTTTGCAAAGAAAGAAACCAAAGTATTAAAGATATTTTGTACTCACCCTAACTTAAACAGTAGATTTGAGGAGTCAGATCTTTGGTCCAATACTCTTTCCGCTACTGTATAAAACTGCAAAGCATCGTTTCCTTTAAAAATAAAATAAAATAAGCCACAAGCAATATGACCTGTTAGCATGAAGCCAGAATCAGCAGATTGAGGACTGGCCTGCAATTCACAGCATTACCACTAAGATTGAGCAAGGTGACCCCCATCCAACTCACCCTCTAACCCCAGATTCCAGAAGGCATATTTGGACACAGTCAACTTCAGATGAAGCAGAGTTTGATTAACTTTTTTTCTACCCTCACTTCATCTCAAGATGTAGCTTGTTAGAGATATCATTAAAGATGGGGGTTGAGGAAGAAGGGGTAAAATCTGAACCAGATTATAGAACAGTCTAGGCAGGTTAAAAAAAAAAAAATCTGAGATACTGAACAGAGCCAGAAACACTGAGTATCATCCTTTCAAATAATGGCTCATATTTTCATATTTAAATTAGAATATTCTGATAGATATGGGAAATTTATTTTACCAGGATATTTTTCAAAGTTTCTTCCTAAAATAATTAGGGAGAAATTCCAACAAGATTTGGGGAGTCGGTTTCTTTGTCTCTCTCTCTCTCTTACTCACTTGCCTTTGCTCTCTTGGTCACTGAACTTGGGAAAAGCATTGTTTTCATTGATTAAGAGAAGTATGGATGTCAGGAAACTTGGCACTGTAATTTTATTAACTAACTTAAGCTGGTACCATAATAAGAAAACACCCTTTAAAAAAATTCTTAGAAATGAGTTCAAGCAACATAACAATCTAGGGTGGTTCAGCACACTTCATTTCATTTTCTAAAAGGCTCACAAACACTTGTGACCCGCAAGGTATAGATTGTGGCTCCTCCTGTAACCGAAAGTAGGGTCCGGTTGTTCACCGCTCAAAAGCCAATAAAAAAGCAAGGTTGGTGGAAAGGAAAGTTTGCTTTATTTCAGATGCCGGCAACCAGGGGTGGGGGGTGCAGGGAACACCGTCAGAGGCCGACTCCCTCTGGGCAAGAGCTCTTATAGGCTGAGGGAGGCGGCTACAGTCAGCTCTGACAGGCATCTTGAAATTGGTCATGGGTGGTCCGATCAGCGTCATCTTGATTGTTTGAGGTACAGTTAGTCTTCAGTTCCAGGGTCGGTTTGTTTCCAGTTCTTTGAGGCAAATTCTTGGAATTGTGACAGCTTATGTCATGGCTACAGCCTGGTCATCATGTAGTTAACTTCTTCCACCTGATGGGGCTTTCAGTATCTGTAAGACAGCTCACAAGTTCACAGGATATGGCTCAGAATATTATCTGTGGCCCTTGAGAAGGAACTAAAGGCCCTTGACTTTGCTTACTGACTAAACCATTATTGTTTTGTCCTGTTTGACTGCTTTTCTTTGCTTCTGCATTTTCTCACTTCTCTGATTAAACGTATTCTTTGGCTAAAGTTCTTCCACAGACAAAAGGCAGGCTGCAGACACGGTCATGCAGACCATAGGGCCCTGCTCCATTTCACTCCTTGCTTCCCCTAATGAAGTTCAGATTACTTACATGATCAGATTTTTATCTTATTTTCCTTATTCCCCATTTTATTTACCCATTCTTCATTTTCACAAAACATTTTTCCTCTTCCTCGTGTGTATCCTGCACTATGTTGCTTTCATGCTTTGGTTATGTTGTCTCTTCTACCTGCTGCGGCTAAATCTTATTTCTCCTTTAAGGCCCAGTTATACTGCCACTTCCTCCACCCAACTTTCCCTCTTCCTCCTCTGCATAAATTTTGTAAGTACTTTATCAGGACCTCTCATATGTCATTTGTACCACTACACAGTTAAAGAGTACGTCTTATCCACTTTCCAGCCTATAAGGTCCTCAACATCAGAACTGCCTTTGTTTCCCTCACTCTCATACATAACACTGCCCCCCTCCATAACTGTCTGCAGTATAATAGGGTAGAAAAAGCATGGGCTTTGAAGTCTGACAGCCCTGATTTCAATTCCTTGCTCTATCATTTATTAGCCATACAACCCTGGGCAAGACACTTAACATCTCTGAACCTCTGTTTCCTCATGCATAAAATGGAGACAATAATACTCCTTCTGTTGTTACAACATTAAGTGAGAAAGCAGGCAGAGAGTTCCTAGTATTGTATCTCAGACATGCTAGGTCTTAAAAACTGGTGATGGTGCTGGTAGTAGTGGTTGTACTTGTATTTTAGAAGCCACTTTATTGCTTCAGTTTCCTCAGTCACATAGAGAACAGGAAAAATACTCTGACATACCACACATGCAAGTATTTAAGGACTATTTTGAACCAGTTTGGAAACTCTCATAATTACTTGAAGAAAAGTACCTCATGAGTTTACTACAAAATAATAGAACCCTCCTTTAAGTACTGTTAGCAAGCATGATATTCTGCAGTGTTGAATTTGCTAGGTTAACCATAGCCTTAGGTGATTTTTAGATAGCAATTCTTTCTTTAGTGTTCTCCTTGATTGGCTTCATGAAATCTTTTTATCTTGAAGAATTCGGGGCTTTCTTCTTATTGCTACAACATAGAGTATATAATTTGTAGGTTCCACACCCAGAATGACAGGGCAACCTAGGGATGTTGTCAAAATGGCCATCAAACTACAAGAATTGTGGGTCACACCATATGGAGAAATACAAAGCGTGCTCTGTTGAGGGGCCTGGGGGCAACATCAATCAACCTTGTGCTAGTCCTAAAGTCCATGTGAGGGGGAATGAGGTAAAAGTGAACAGGAGCACAGACTACAGCCAACAGGTGGGAAGCTGGAGCCCCCAGAAGAGAAGCCATTGATGTCCCTCAGTAACTATTTATATATTGTAATTGTTTCTTGTGCTCATTATTAATAAGAATGGAGAAACATCTGATAAAAAGCTTATCAGAGAGTCTATACAATTAAAAACTTCATTAGTAAAAGACAACTAAGCCTAATTTAAATCAATTTAATGTTTAGTGTTCAGAACCTGTTTTTACCAATCTAAGTTCTCTTATCTCTTAATTCATTAGATAAGTTCACTTAACTTTATTTGAGTTGATTTTTAATGTAATATATACTTTGTGGTAATTAATTTATGTGATGTTATGACTATAAATTATTACCAACATGACTGCTATTTGAATTATAAACTCAACAAAGCAATATATAATACTCTAAAAAAAGAGGCAAAATTTTGTATTTGAAAAGGAGTGGGGCTTTCAAAACAATTTTTTTTAGTTACTAATATCTTAAGGGAAAGTAACAAAAGTAAAAATTAAGAAAACTTCTAATTAGAGAACTACACCTATATTGGATATTCATGCCATTTTATAAATGGTCACACTGTACTGTAAATGTACAGTCAGCCCTCCATATCCATGGGTTCCCCATCCACAGATTCAGCCAACCTTGGGTAGACCATATTCTGGGAAGAAAAAAATTCCAGAAAGTTCCAGAAAGCAAAACTTGAATTTGCTGCACACCAGCAACTATTTACGTAGCATTTACATTGTATTAGGTATTATGAGTAATCTAGAGTTGATTTAAAGGATATGGGAGGATGTACATAGGTTATATGCAAATATAAGGAACTTGAGCATCCTTGGATTTCAGTACGGGCATTGGGGGTCCTGGAACCAATTCCCCACAGATACTGAGGGACAACTGTATAGAATTTCAAAGTGATTGTTAGATTGTAATGACATATATCTGCAGTGATTATGTACTACAAAGAGAAAGTACACATAGCAGTGTATATAGAGAGGAAACAACATTGGGTTATCAAAAAATCTGGTTTCTGATATTCCCAGCTTGGCATAATCATTTAACCTCGCTGAGCCTCAGTTTTCTCATCTGTAAAATGAGCAAGTTATTACCCTCTAAGAACTTCTTAGTATTAATATTTTTGTCTTGTGATTCTGGACATATTCCTTTTGTACTAAATTTAAAACTTAAGATTAAATAGCCAATAGAATATGAATATTTAGACCCCCCTAGATATGAACTATCATATGTTCACTAGCAGCCCTCCTGGAAGTGCCTAATGGAAAATACAACTGAAAATCAGTATTTTAATAGTTTATATTCCAAAATGGAATACAGTCTGAAAATGTGGATAAATTTAACTGTTTTATAACGTGTTACCTTCAGAGTTCTCAAATCAGCTAATAGAAAAACACAGAGGAAAATATTCCATATTACTTTCTTTTGAGAATTATTTTAAGCTCCAAAATAACATGAAGAAATGAGGCTAGGATGAACAACAAAGAAAAATTAAAAATTTGTGTAAATGTAGACAATTCCACTTAACGTTTGGTGCTGAAGCATACCTCAATGTTCAAGTATATTATTTCATGTAGTTCCTAAATTATTTAACCACTTTTGACTAATTTTCATGAAGCTACAGAGGCTTATTTTGACCACCAGATGGAGCCAGCATTGTTTGATTTGTAGAATTAAAAATATGCTGAAAATAAAAATAGGTTAAATGAAATTAATAAATTGCAGATTTCTTACTTTCGTTCATAGTACAGAAAAAATTAAACTTTTAGCCCAGTCTTTGCCTAAACTTCTACCTACTCTTCATAAATGTGCACAAAGATACCTCCATTATATAATTTCTTTATTGTGAGTTAGTTTTTATTTGAGCAGTTTCACTGGATAGAGAAAACAGTTTTCTTCTTATTCACCTTTTTAAGATATCATCTAAACACTTCCAATTATCTTCAAAACAAAATTAGTACAGGTTCACTCAATAAATATTATGGATTATAGCTATGAATATATTATATGTAGGCTCTCATTTTAATGTCACAGAATATTCCCACTGTTATCATTTCTATAATGGATTTTCTTACTAAAACAAACCAAAAAACAGGCATTTTGACTGGGGTGGAGGATATGTAGTTTCTCCCCAGTAGCTCCTCAAGGAGATGAAGCCTCAATAAATGGCTACATTCATTCAATGGCTGCAATGAATGGCTGCAGCTCTTACAGGGATTCTACTCAGAAAGCTCACTGCTCAAGGGCTTAATCAGGGATAATTGCCTTCAAGTTGACTTTTACTCCTCTCACCTCTATTTAATAAGTGTCAGAAATCATCTAATTCCTTACAACTCAACTTAATTAGGCAGCTATCTACAGAAAAAGTATTTGTACACTAGGGGATCTAACCCCCTACAAGACCCTCAAGGAGCCATTCTATCCAGCAAGAGCTATAAGGCAACCATGCACACTGTTGTAATTTAAGATCTAAAAATGATCACTCTGTTCATTTGTCCATTCAGCTACTATTTATTGAGTACATACTATATGCAAGGAATATACTAGTCCACAAACAGGGCACTGTCCCTGCCATTTGAGTTTATAGCCAAGGGGGGCAGTACAAAGAGGCAGTTCTGATATAACGAAGTTAGCATCTACAAAGTGTTTAAAAACTCAAATGAGGACAATATATGATTAATTATGGAGAATCAAGAAAAGCCATAGGGCTTCCCTGGTGGCGCAGTGGTTGAGAGTCCACCTGCCGATGCAGGGGACACGGGTTCGTGCCCCTATCCCGGAAGATCCCACATGCCGCGCAGCGGCTGGGCCCGCGAGCCATGGCCGCGGAGCCTGTGTGTCCGGAGCCTGTGCTCCGCAACGGGAGAGGCCACAGCAGTGAGAGGCCCGCGTACAGCAAAAAAAAAAAAAAAAAAAAAAGAAAAGCCATAAAGAACTCTTTCTAGGAAATTATTTTCATTAACCCACTGTTTGGCAGACTGCAGTTCTCATTTATTATGGTCTGGGAGGAATTCAGGACCTTTTTTTGGTAGGACTTTATTTCATCAGGACACATCCAGTATGGTGACCTGATGCCTTTTTATGTCAGATTGGAATATTTTCTTCTAAGTTTTCTTGTGTTTCAGACATGAAGAAGAAATAAGCAAGCTGGTTAAATAGGCTGTACTTTAGAGCTAGACTGCATGGTTTCTTATTCTCATGTTTATAATCCCTGAGATAAGTTATCTAACCTCTTACTGCCCTAGTTACCTTATCAGCAAAATGGGGTTAATAATATGACTTCCTCATAGGGTTGTTGGTTATGAGGATTAAACAAGTAATTCAAGGTACTAGTATCTGGCACACAGTGAGTACTTGAAATGTTAGCTATCATGCTAGCTATTTTCAAGTCTGGTACTTTTCCTAGAATTAATTTAAGATCTGGTATGTATAAAATTTGATTAAAACATACTTTGTTTTAATCATACTTTGAATAAGCATGATGAGATGTCAGTAGCTTTGGTATTTTTCTGTATACACTAAAGTCTGTCCCTTTTGTTTTCAAATGTTGTTTACTGTTACCACTAGTAAATAACATTTACCTTTATTTATATAAAAGTTTTTATTTATTATGGGAATTTTTCAAAAATTTCCTTGAAATAGTGGATCTAGATCTATTTAAAATCATTTATAAGTAGCTTTATTAACAGTTTCTGACACATAATAATCACTTACTAAACTTTTTATAAAAATGAATGAACGTGCAGCTACTTGAAGCTTTTAGCTCCTTGAGCTCTGGTACTGAGACAGTAGAGGGTATAAGCCCTTTTATCTATAAAATGAGGTTTGTAATAGATGGATACCATTGGTTCATTAGCTAAGTAACCAATAATTGAGTAGTCATCACTTCTTTATGCTCAGAACAAAAAGGTTTTGTAATGAAGAGATTCAAGTGGAGCAAAGATTATGTTTCTGACTAGTTCTTAGGGAACAGTTAGAGACATTCTTTATAACACGCAGGGGGAAAAGTGCAGTATTGAACCTTTAGTCTTATTACAGATTGTCACCAAAACTAGGAGTCAGAACATAAGTTTTAGCCCAAGTTCTGCTGCTAATCCACATGGGACACTAGCTAAGTTCTAGTGCTCTAGCAAACTGATGCTCTAGTAGTAAATTGATGGTTATAGTGTTGTTGGACATTCTTGTCACCAAACCTTTGTATATATATTTCCTAATATTATCTCAGAGGTCACTAAGATATTAAATTTTTTTTATTCTAACACTATAACATGGGTAAGCTTTAACTCCTCTCTAGTTGGCTAATATTCTACCCAAGAATCAGCAACATAATACTTACAATCAATGGCTTGATTTCTTAACTATTTTACATATATTATGTTTATTTTACTCTTTAGATTACTTTCTAGAATGAAAAGCCTGCATCATGTATGCTTTAGATATCGTTCATAGCATTCCTAGAGTGTCAGGCATGTGGGCAGCACTTACTAAATTTTATTTTCTGAACTGAAGTTTTAATTGAAGACAGTAGGGCACAGTGTGGGATTTTAGTATCCTAGAGACCTGGCTTCAAGTTCCAGCTTTCGTATATTCTAATTGTGGTCTTATCCTGTTTCCTAATTTGTAAAATATGTTTATAGATACTTTCTTCATGGATAGTCAAAGAACCTTAGCATGGTACCTAACAGATAGTAGGTTTTTACTAAATGTTCTTTTCCCCTCCATTCTTCATTCCTATTTATTTAGCATATATTTTATAGAAATTTCAGTTAATAACAAATAGTTTTCATACTGTGTCATTATTTATAAATTATCATCCAGCATATATTGAGATTTTTAAGAAAAGCATAAGTAGAGCACTCTGTACTAAACTGATTTTTTTCAAACTCCTTTTATATTTTATTAGCTAGTTTTATGTGACTAAAATCGTCTAGTCACTTATTCAATTTTTGTTTATTCAGGGGCATTCAAGTACATGAGAAATGAATGTGCTACTTCCTGTTCTGGCAACATGGACTGAGTTAAGACAGAACTTTCTCCTTCTACAAATATATAGAAATTCTGGATAAAATATGATCCAGCCCAATTTAAATACTTACCCAAGCTTGAAAGAGACAGAGAGGGGGCTGGCAGGGTGAGGGAAAGTGAAAGGGAGTGGAGGGAGAGAGAAGGTAAGAAAGAAAGGAAAATTCCTACATACCAGAAACAAAGGTGAGGCATAACCAGAGCATTAAGTGGGCAAGTTGACACTATAGTTGCCCAGGGGGATATTGGAACCAGATGTAGGCTCTGATAGCTAGAAGCTGAGGTTTTAATCTCACACTTGGACAGAGATATAGTCTTGGATCAAGAGAGGAAGGAACTAAAAAAAATGTCCACCTGGTCAGGAAGGCCACAAAGAAGCATGTCATTTTTCAGAGCTCTATGTGGGAGGAAAAAAAAAAAAGTCTATCATAAAAAAAATCAAAACTCTAAAACTCTACAAGGCACAGCTATAAAGTCTGAATGTACACTGCCTATATGGTACAGGAACCCTAAGCCAGGAAATTAACTTGGGGAAAAAATGGCTGTGCACTAATGAAACCCCTTAATTTCCTGGCAGAAACAAATGCAAAAGCTCTCTGTAGGACTCCTTACATAATCCTGGGTGCCAAGGATTCCTATGGAGCATGATGAAGATGTAGCTCTAGCTGTAGGTACATGCACAGTCAAAAATTAGAAAACACATGGGGAAATAACCACTTTGGGGAGAGAGTCAGGAGACATAATAGAAGGATCCCCAAGAATAATCTGAAAGATAAAACATAACAAGTGTCTAGAATTTTAAGCTATGATTATTAAAATCAATGACTCAGTTTATATCTTAAAAACTGATTAGATACAACTAAACAGAGAATTAGTGAACTGAAATATAGAGCTAAGGAAATTACTCAGAGTATAGTGTTGAGAAATAAAAACATGAAAAATGAATGTGCTGTGAACATTTGATCACACTATAAACAGAAGTAGTTTATACTGATATGATATACCCAGTTAGGAAATAGAAGAGTTGACCATATTTTTCACACAGTTGAGTTTGTGCAGCAGATATCATTGCGTTTGACTCTGTGTACCATGTAGAAGTGTTTGGGTTATAGTTTCCATGCAGTCCAGATGGAACCTTAGCAGGCTTAATCTTGGTATCACAGATGTATATAATGAAAGGTCAGCTGATTTCACAGCTATTCTCAAGCTGTTTGCCTATTCATTTTGGCTAGAAATAAAAACAGGAGGAGAGGAAAGACATCCTAAAGCCAGACAATTAAAAATCTCAGAAGACTAAGAACTAGAGAAACCATTGTTAAATGATTACCACAGTCTAGCTAATTAACATATCCATCACCTTACAGAGTTACAGTTTGTGTGTGTGTGTATGTGTGGTGATCAACTTTCTTAGCAAATTTTAATTATACAATACAGTATTATTAACTGTAGTTACCATGCTGTACATTAGATCTCCAGACTTTTCTATCCCACATAATTGAATCTTTGTACCCTTTGACCCACATCAAAATCATATTAGGTAAACATAAAAAGACTACTTGTTTCTTAGTTCACACATTTTTTTAACCAAACAATCTCTTGAACAAAATGGCTGATCATTAATACATTACACATTAATTATTTTCCTCAAACTAGGTAACAAAGAGGCAAGCAACAAACCAAGGCCTGAATAGAAAGATTACTGGTATTCTTGATTTCAGCTGGCTCATCTTGGTTTGCCAGCCAAAGATGAGAAGAGATAGGTTTTTGGGTTTTTTTTTCCTTAAGTCACAAATTTTCATTAATATATATAAATGTAACATACTGTAAAATGTTAGTACTTTTTCTTCTGAGGCAAACCTGTATTCTGTGAACCCAGATGTTAGTTAATCTTTGTTTGTATGGAATTATTGCAGGATCAAATCCATAGATTTTTTTTTCTAATTTCTAATTTAGCAAAAATTATTTCTATCTGCTCTAGGTAACTGTCCTAACTGATTTTTTGTTAGATATATTTATATTTTATGATGCCATTAAATTGAAATTGTTTGTTGTTGTTATTATTTTAACTGGGGAGCAAAAGTGGCAGGTAATTGGAAAATCAACCAGTATTGAAAGATTATATCTTGTAAGGCAAGAGAATAATGTAAAATGGTATTGCTGAACTTTAGGAATACCTTACTTATTTTAAAAGTGAGATAGACAGGGGGAAGGGTTAGGGGGAGGGATAGTTAGGGAGTTGGGGATTGACATGTACACACTGCTGTATTTAAAATGGATAACCAACAAGGACCTACTGTACAGCACCGGGAACTCTGGTCAATATTATGTAACAACCTAAATGGGAAAAGAATTTGAAAAAGAATAGATACATGTATATGTATAACTGAGTCACTCTGCTGTACACCTGAAACTAACACAACATTGTTAATCAACTATACTCCAATATAAAATAAAAAATAAAACAAAAATTAACTGAAGAAAAAAAGTGAGATAGATTTTATAGTCAAATGAATACAGTTGAGAACAACTACAATAGTACAATATATAATAAAGATGTTTATAAAATTGGTTGATAAATTAACATCAATCACTTTCTAATCTAGGTAATCATTGTGGAGCTTCCATAGAGCCTTTTTACTATTTATCCTAAGACTATTCTATTATTCCTCAGAGGAGGAGGCTGCTCCAGATGGTGCTGTTGCAGAATACAGACGAGAAAAGCAAAAGTATGAAGCTTTGAGGAAGCAGCAGGCAAAGAAGGGAACTTCCCGTGAAGACCAGGTAACTTCACAAACCAAAATCCATATACAGTTCATTGCCTTTTAATTGTCTTCAAGTGTTGTTAATGGAGCCTAATTTGATTATACACAAGGGGAAACATCACCTCTTAAAAATGGATATATTAAGGATATATTAATATAGGGGTGAAGTGATAAGGACCTTGGCCACTTAAGCAAAGATCCAGATGACAGAGTTCTTTCCTGACATAAAGGCATAAAGCCTAAAACTTTCAGGTTTCAACCTTGTACTCCCTTATTAAACACAGGAAGGCACGTAGTAAAACCACATATTACCAGATACTCAGGTAGAACCTTTGACTAAGTGAATATTATGAGATGAGGGAATTATAAATGATGAAGGTGTCTCTTCTGGATCAGCATCTCACCTGCTGCCTAGGCAGCTCCACTTGAAATTGTACAGTGCCTGTAAATAAGGCACTTTGTCCGCTAGTTGACTTCTACCATAAATAATACCACGAAAGTCTGCTTACTGAAAGTCATTCCTGAATCTTTAAGTAGTAATATAAGAGGATTGTCAGAAATCAAGAATAAAAAAGAGACAGGAAGCAAGCTCATCAATTTGGGAGTCAACACCATGCAGCACTTGGCACTTGATAAAATGAATCTCTTCAGCAGCTCTTTATGTTGAAAAGCTAGGGGGCAGACCAAAATTACTTATATTCGGTGCTGCCATATATACATGAGAACATGCCATTTTAGGCATATAAATAAAATAGGCAAAATAAAAGTAAATTAAAAAGCCCAAGCCTAGGGCTTCCCTGGTGGCGCAGTGGTTGAGAGTCCGCCTGCCAATGCAGGGGACACGGGTTCGTGCCCCGGTCCGGGAAGATCCCACATGCCGCGGAGCGGCTAGGCCCGTGAGCCATGGCCACTAAGCCTGCGCGTCCAGAGCCTGTGCTCCGCAACGGGAGAGGCCACAACAGTGAGAGGCCCACGTACTGCAAAAAAAAAAAAAAAAAAAAAAAAGCCCAAGCCTCTTTGAATAAATTAATCTAATCAGGAACTATATTATAAATGACACCTAATTACTGGTAAGGAAGATCATGCATCAGTGCCCGGAGTGAAAATAATCATAGGGAAAATTCAACAAGAATTCAGGTATAGTAAATTGTAATTACAGAGAACTAACGTGTAGTTTTCTAAAGAAATGGCACATCAAATGAAATTAGGAAAAAGTACTTTATTAACTTGTTTTCATGGACTCACAAAGTCCTCTGAATGTACTACCAAAAGATGTGAAGGATCACTCTTATTCTTGCATTCCTCTTTCTTCCCTCCTAGTAAATAATTATTAAGAATCTACCATGTCCTAATCACTGTATTTGGTGGTAAACGAGATAGAAACATCCCTGTCTTCTCTGAGCTATCAGGAAAAAGAGGCAGTTAAGTAATACAAATAAAATGGGGTGAACATTATGACAGGTTAGATACAGGAAACTATGTCAGTGTATAACAGTAGGACCTAACATGGCATAAGAATCTGGGAAGGCCTCCCTGAGAAAATGATTTGTCAGCTGAGCTTTGAGGGTGGATAGGACATAACATGGCTAGACTAAAGGGACAGTATATGAGGAGTCTTTGACCTCTTTTGCAAAGAACTAAAAGATGTTAAGTATGACTGGAACTTAGACTAAGAGAAAGAAAGAGATGAGTCTGGAGAGGTAAGCAGGAGCCAGTTCACACAAGATATTTTTGAGCCATATTATGGAGTTGAGATTTACCCCAAGAGCAGTGGGGAGCCATCGAAGGAAGGAGGTGATATGATCTCATTTGCACTATGGGAAGATCCCTCCAACCTGGCTGCAGTATGGAGAGTAGACTGGACCCGGGGCAGGACTGGCAGCCCAGAGACCATTTGAGAGACTCTTCTGTGTAGATATGCATGCACAAAGTGTGCCAGGGCAGGCCCCTTCAACACAGCTTCTTCATGCAGGGAAGGCTTGCTCTGTGCTGAAGAGCATGCTGTTAATGGTTGGCCCTACATTCCTTCAGCAAAAGCTAGAAGACTAATTCCCCTGGAGATGCCAAACAGAAATGCCTCCATGCAGATCCTATCTTCTTCAACCTATATTGGGCCCCATTTTTTTTGTGGTGTTAGCTTTTCTGCCTAGTGTCCTTTCTTGCCTTTTGAATGCAACTAGAGAAAGTCCAATCTTGAATATAGGAGAAATTAAGAAAGGCTGAGAGGATGTTTTTTTGTTTGTCATAGTCCCAGTCCTCCTTTTTTGAGCAAATACCAACAGCACGTTAATTGGCTCTAAAAACAGACTGCCTCGCCACTTTCAACTCAAAAGAATAAAATCCAGGTCTGGCGCAGTTTTCTAGGAAGTCTGAAAATTTCATTCCACTAAGAGGTCTCCTTTGTTTTCATTTTTCTTTATGCCCTCAGAAAAGACGTTTCCAAGTGTGTGAAAATCCACCATCAAAAATTGATGGGGTTTGCTTTTAAGTGATAGATAGATAGATAGATAGATAGATATAGAGATAGAGACAGACATGTAGAGGTATATATTTATATAATATATAGATATATACACACACAGAAACACTTAAGAAGCCTTGAAGAATATATACCAAATGTCCACAATGGTTACTTATTCTTAGTGGTGGGATAATAGATATTTTTGTTTTGCTTCTCTTTGTTTTCTAATATTTCTACAATAATCACTTTTCTTATTATAAAGCAAATACAATAAAAGTTTGTAGGTGAAAGGTTTTTTTAATGAATAAGGTTTTAAAACAAAGGATGTTTTCTTTATCTGTTAACATTGTTTGAAGAGCTTAGTCCCACAATTGCTACTCTAGAAACAGATAAAATATCTAAACCCTCACATGCTAGCAGCCCTCAGAATGCCTATGAGAATATTCTATAGAATTTATAGTTTTTCCTTAAAACTCATCTCATTCAGCAACTATGGTAATGTATATATTTTCCACCATTGTCCATGTGGGCATTAAATTTTGCAGAAACATATAAGGCACTTTTCACTATCATTTTTTAGCAATAACTGCCTTTGTTTCTTGAAGACATTTTGACATCACCTGTCTTTATTGAGCTTAGTTTCTAGACCACCAAAACCTACTTAATTTTTTCATGAACCATGGTCTTAATGATATTTTAGATAAATTCTGGAGCCTCCAAGTTACTGTGATTCTTTATTATATTTGTTATTCACATATTGAACTATCACACACATTTTTCCTTATGAAATGTAAGTACAGTTGGCCCTTGAACAACACAGCTTTGAACTTTGTGGGTCCACTTATATGTGAATTTCTTTCAGTAAATATGTACTACAGTTCTAGACCAACTGCAGTTGGTTGCATAACCACCAATGTAGAGGGAGAGCTGGCTGTAAAGTTATGAGTGGATTTTCAACCGCTCAGAGGGTTGGTGCCCCTAACACTCATGTTGTTTAAGGGTCAACTGTATTTTAGTACTGAATTCAATGTACCAGCATCTTAATTAGAAACTTGATTTTTTTAGACAAGGTAGTACTTTATCCCATTTCACAGTTATGTACTTTTTAAAACTATAGAATAAAAAAACATTTCTCTAATTTCTGATTCTCTACTCAAATTCTGAAGCAAACTGTTAAGGTATAGCCAGGGGACAATATGATTAAAATTTCAGGCACCTGCTGTTTCCTTTTACCTACAAAGGACATTGGAGCCAAAAATAAAAATATCAGAGAAATAGTCCCTTTTTTACAAAAACACACTCAATGTGATATTTATATCCTACTTCTTTCACTTAACAGTAGAATATAATATTTCTTGTGTATAATTTTAATAATAGTGTAATCACATATTCATTGCTTTTTACCAAATTTATCTAGCTCCTTATTAATAGACATTTAACATGTTTCCATTTTTCACTTGTATGAATATTGCTGCAGTGCACATCTTTTGCATAAGCCATTTTCGGTGTTTCAGATTATTTCTCTACATGTATTCCCAGGATTGGAATTATTGAATCAAAGGGAATGATCATTTTAAAGTTTCTGATATGTATAAAAAACTTTCCAAAGATGTCACTCCAATTTACGCACCTTCCAACAATTAACATGTTCATTCATTTCACCTTCCCCAACATTGACATTTTTATATTTTTGGAAATTTGTTCAATACTATTTGTTTTTGGTGGGTTTTTTTTTTTTGATTTCACATGTCTTAGTGAAGTACCTCCCTATCTTGTGGACACTAAAAACTTAGCTATTAGTAAGCATGCATTTTAAAGTTTAAACATCTTCTACATAAACAAATGTATTTTCCCCAAATCAGAAAATAGTCACATATCCCTGAGGGAAAATGTCAGTGCAAGTGAAAATGGGGCAATGTCAAGGTTTGTGAATATCAATCACTGTTGCAGCTGGAAGGCAGTTTTGTTATTTTCCTTCAAAATTAAAAAAATTAAGTGTTTTACATCCTGGAAGGATATTTTCTTTTCTACCAAATTTAAATGTCTCTTCTGAAATTATATTTATCCTTATCAGTAAACTTAGCAGTCTAATTGTTATTTCAGACCCTTGCGCTGCTGAACCAGTTTAAATCTAAACTCACTCAAGCAATTGCTGAAACTCCTGAAAATGACATTTCTGAACCAGAAGTAGAAGATGATGAAGGATGGTAAGGCCTTTGATTTCTTTATATTACCATGAACAAACAAGCTCAAAGCAGAGACACTATTAGGATATTTCTACTATATCATCCCTTTTTTTTTCAGACTTTACCTTCCATTATACCCTCATCATTATAGGGCCTTGGCACCCTTTTACTTCATTTCAGTTCAGTAAGCATTTATTTAGTGCTTGGTGTATTCCCAGTATTGGGCTAGCCAGTAGAAAATACACAGGAAATATATGACCCTATCCTTGCCCTAAATAACTTTCTAATATTGTGGAAAAGATAAGACTCACGTTAAACAGCTAGAAAACAGCCTTAAAAGATTCTGAGTCATTAACTTCTTACACTTTCCCACAAACATTTTAGAACTCATTAGTCCATTTCATAATCCTACTAAGTTCCTCTTCAAATTATGACCTACAGGATCCTAGCAATACATGCATAGTTAACTTATTTTTATCTTTGGATATTTTTCAGCTTTTTAAGACACTGATAAGAAATAAAGGGATTAATGACTTGTATGTGTCCTGTGCTTAGCACTTTATCCTATACTGGCAAAAAGGAAAAAAAAAAAAAGAGAGCACTGTGCTTTTCTCTTCTCACACTCCTCTGCCCTCCAGCTGACTCCACATGTAGTATATTAGGCCTCCCCACACCTAACTGCCTCCACGCCCGCACTACACCCTGGCTCAGGCACATTGCTGCGAGCAAGCCAGTGGGTCACCCCCCACACATGACTCACCCTCTGGAGCCTCTGAACTGTCACATGTGCCATTACCCCAACCTAGAATCATAGCCTCACTCCTCTCTGCCAAACAGCATCTCTCCCCTATTTCAAAACTCTGTTCAACACTCCCATCCTCCAGGAAACCAGTCAGCAAGATTTGTTGAGCACTCACAAATCTAGAGGGTGGAGGAAAGAGGGCTGGAACACATATTAAAAAAGACATAAAAACACTTATTAAGAAAACATTTAAGCAAGTAAGGCTCTGCAACTATATATAACTTTAATCAAAAGGGCCGGGTGATGATGATTTGAATGGGATGAATCCTACCTACCATACGATCCTGGAATTACTTGTATATTTCTCAATATGTGATTTCTGTATGGTCTGGGTTATGATGCCAATTTTTGTAAAACCCTAGGTCTCTTTTAATAGGTTTCTATTACTTATGTGTATTTGTTTATACTTAAATTCAAAGTTGCTTAAGGCAGAAGCTGGCTCCTCCCATAGTTCTTTGCTAAAGGTGAAGGCTCAGTGAGTGTTGAATGACCCATAGAGATAAATGCACATTGCACAGAAAAACTTCGTTTTTTTAAATGACTGGACAGGTTTAGTTTTATTTTGGATTCTTTGAATGTCTCAAAATATCTTTCAAGTGTTTTGGGTTCAGCCACTACACACAAAAAAATGTTTTGCCAAGTCCTCTTCCCCTTATTTTTGAATCCATATGCATTTTTTAAGGAAATATGATCCATGTGTTTCTGATTCATTTACACTTAACTCATCAAGATGGTGTTTTGTAAGAGCAGTTTGATGCCCAATAAGTTTTTTTAACCTTTTTGTAAGCCATTTAAGTCCTTTTTTATTGAACAGGAAAGTCACCAACAAAGTTAAACCCAGAAGTTTCATTTGAAACTCATAACCCACAGGATTCAAATTTACTTTCAACTTGGCAAGACCGTTTACCTTCCCAAGGTTCTTCCTAGTCCCTTGGTTCAGTATCCTGTCATTTTGAATTCCTCATTAGCATCAGATATCAATTAGTGTTTTTGAAAGTGTCATTCTTGTTTTTGATGTGATTTCACAATACAGTCAATGTTCTAACATCCTCATTAGAGAGTTAAACAAATGGGGAAACTTCACCAGATTGGGGGAAAAAAAGATCACTGGTCAATGACATTGGCTAGTTCTCCATCTGGGGAACAAAAATAAGTGGTAAAGGAAGGGGAAATAGGGTAAAGGAACCATTACCAGCGGTTCCTTTCTGCTTGCAATTGCAGTCACCTAACCAGAAAGTCAGAACTCTACACTATGTACCTACATACTTTTTGTATATTTTTTTAATCTAACATCTAATTAAAGTTCCTTTAGTATTCTTACAGAATACATGGGGGCACTTATATACAGCCTTTTTGTTGCATTGTAGAATACTGAAATTTTATAACCTGATGAGCAACAGCATCACTTCTGTCCATAAATAAACCAGTTCAGCTTTATCAAGTCTCTGGTGATTTAGATCATCTCTCATAAAGTATACTCCACTCAGAAAAGAAGTCTTGTATTCAAAATGATTTATAGCAAATATTATGACTTCATGGCATGTGCATGTGTGTTATGCATAAATTACATGGTTCCCAGACTATTTTGTAGGTCACGCTTGCCGCTTTTCTAAGAAGTGAAAGTCAGCCAGTGCTGTACTACACCGTCAGGGTCTGTTATCTGAGGTAAAATGATTGCTTCTAAGACATTTTTATGTGTCCACATGAGTGACCACACATTGAGGGATCATTTTCATTTTCTGTCAAGATAGAAACCATTACCAATTTGTTATGTTTTCTTTTACTTGGCAAACTGTTCTATTCACATTTTTGGCTGAGCTGCTGTATTGGCATAGTATACAACAGACATTTGGGTACCATTCAGCAGCATTCTACTTTTTATGCAAAAAAAAAGAAAAAGTGGGATGGGGAGAGAAAGAAAAGAAATATGATTCTATTGTAAACACTGTATATGGTGTTTGATAATTATTCCCAGATTTCACTGTCTAACAAGGCATTTAAGGAAGTGTTATTAGTAGATCTAAGCTGAAATGCATGATAGAAATTTTTCACTCAAAATTATTGTCATTCTTCCTTTGTTGGGATATATACTGCCAATATTTGATAGTGGTAGTGACGGGCACCAGATTCTAGTATAGCAGCTAAAGGAGACTCTTTGCCACTACATTCCTTCATCCCACAGCATCACACACTCTTATAGCTATAGAAACCTTCTTCAAACATGGATTTTATAAAACCAACTAGATACATAGCAGGAGTTATCAGCCAAAGGATTCATATGACCATGTGGATGAAGTCCATATGCCATTTTGGGTTTGGTTAGATAAAGCTTGGTTAGCTCCCCAAAAAAGTTTTGAGAGCTGTCTGACAAGGCAGTAGAGGGACTTATAAAAAAGAAAGCCACCTGCTCCTTACACAACAAAATTGGCATTCTAAGGGGAGGGAAAAAATTAAATCTATGAGAGTAGACTGCAGTCTTGTGAACATTAACTATTCACTACTATGTTCCATTGAAAATTCTTTCCAGATTGTTAACATAAAACTTCACAACAAACATACAAGATAAAATAATAATATAAATGTCTATCTGCCTTCCTCCCTTTTCCTCTTCTCTCTCTCCCCTTCACCACTTTCCCTTAGTACATACAGTATTCAGTAATATAAGAATAGGAAAACACTAACAACTGCATGGTTGCCTCAAGTAAATATTTTAATTATTTTATTATATAAAGAAAAGATACTCACTGTAGAAAAACCAGAGTATAGATCCCACAAAAGAAGTAAATTAAATCACCTGTGATCCCAAACTCAACAATAAATATTAATTTATACATACATACATATATATATATATATATATATATATATACCCTTCCACATACTTTTATGCATATTTTAGGCAGAAATGAGATTATATAATACTACAGTTTTATAACTTGGTTTTTTTCCCTCAGCAATATATAATGAGTATTTTTCCTTGCCGTACGTAATTTTATGATATACTGTTTGAATTCTGTACTGTGACCATATAGTATTCCATTATATGCTGAACCATGGTTTACTCGATCAGTGCCATGTTGTTGGATATTTAGGCTCTTTCCGGTTTTTATTATTATACACAGCACTGTAATGAACATCTTTATATCTATGTCATTGCTGCTTTTCTCAGGATAAATTTCTAAAACTGGAATTGCTTAGTCAGTGGGTATGCATGTTAGGCTCTGCTAAATATTTTCAAATGGCCCTACCAAAATGTCATTCCAATTTATACTCCCAAATAAATATCATTTTTATGACTTGCTTTTAGGGCTGTTAGAATCATAAGAATTAATTAAGGTACTTTACAGCAGTTAGTGAAAGAGAATAACATTTTAGAAGAAATGCTTTGCCCTTGTAAACTTTTAAAAAATACACAGTCTGGTTTGCTTCTGTTTTTAATATCTGGTACAAATTCCAACATAACTCTGCAAGATCATCAGCTCTAAGTATTCTTGTTCTTGGTGCTGAAAAAGTCTCCAAGATAATCCTATGGGTTAGAACTTTATGATCTAGATTTTTTTTTTCAGTTTTATTACTACACCTTGGCTTGCATTAAAAATCAGTCTTATCAGCCAGACAGTTTGTTTCTGCTAAAGACTGGAGTTCTGAGAACCAAGTTAGCATAGCATGGAAGCAACAAGTACCAGTTGTCTTGAGTATCCAAAACAGTGAAAAACAGTGAAAATTTAATAATGCAGATGTTAAAAAAAAAAGATTATAAACTGTTAGACCCATTTAGACCTCGTTATAAGATACCATTAAAGGACGTAGCCTCATTTCATTGTTTATATTGGCAAAGTTTTAAACACCTTTTATATGTAATACTATAATTACAGATGTAATACATATTGTATATGATTTGGTCATGTATTGAGTGAAAGGTGCTGTTACAACAAATGAATATTTTAATTATAGTCCCCACTTCATTCAAGCAGGACATTGCCAGGCATGGGTAACAAGCTGGTGTAGACAAATACAAATGCAGCTCTAAGGAGACTGTGAAACTGATGAAAGCCCAGGTTAGCCAAGTGAGAGACCTTTACCCTTTAGTGTAGGTGGGACAGCAGGTCTCAAACTGTTGGTCTCTGGACCACTTTTATACTCTTAAAAATTACTGAGGACCCCAAAGAGCTTTTGTTCTGTGAAATACATTTATTGATATTTACCTTATTAGAAATTAATACTAAGAAATTTTAAATCACTTCAAAATAACAATAATGAACCTATTACATGTTAACATAAATAATATATTTTTATGAAGAATAATTACATTTTTAAAGCAGAAAATATAGTGAGAAGAGTGGTATTGATTTACTTTTTTTCATATCTCTAATGTCTAGCATAACAGGAGCAGCTGGATTCTCATATCTGCTTCTGCATTTCACTCTGTTTTGATCTCATATTTACATCATGTGTTCTCTGAAAATTTTCACTGTACATTCATGAGAGGATGAGAATAATGAGGGCAAATACTATCTTAGTATTCATACAAAAATTATTTTGACATTGCAGGCACAGTGATCCCCAGTACTTTGAGAACTGCTGGGTTATAGCATATCTAGTCACTGTGTGTGTCATGATGGTCCTTATTTATCAGAGGTTATGACCCAATCTGTAGGTCCTGGGAAGCTTCATTCCAGATCCTGGTTTGTGATCCTTGTTCTCAAGCGATACCAAAGTAGTGCTTTCTGAATTAAATGTGCCCAGCACCATTGGCCTAGACCTGTTACAGCACAATTCTTACCACTTCCACAGCAACCCCTTACTGGCCCTCAACTGCTTTGGAATGGTCTGTGGCATACCAGTTTGATTTTATTGTTCTTGTTTGTTTTTCCCCAGCTCAATTACATTGAGATATTAATATATAACATTGTTTAAGGAGTACAATATAATGATTTGATACACAAATATATTGTGAAATATGTACCACAGTAAGGTTAACACATCCTTCATCTCACATAATTACCATTTTGTTGCTGTACCCCCCAGAACTTATCCATCTTATAACTGAAAATTTAAACCCTTTGACCAGCATCTCATTTCCTCCACCCCCTAACCCCTGGCAACCACCATTCTACTCTTTGTTTCCATGAGTTCAGTGTTTTTGGATTCCACATATAAGTGGGATCATAAACTATCTGTCGTTCTCTATCTGGTTTATTTCATTACTTAGCATAATGCCCTCAAGGTTTTTCTTCTATAGGGTTGGCCATAAGATCTTATGGAAAAACCTGAACGATCTTTTTGGCCAACCCAATATTTTATGCCTGAATAATATTTCATTGCATATATATGTATGTGTGTGTATATATATATATCACATTTTCTTTCTCCATTTATTTGTTGATGGACACTTAGGTTGTTTTCATGTCTTGGCTATAGTGAATAATGCTACAATGAACATGGTAGTGCAGCTATCTCTAAGACAGTGATTTTGTTTCCTTCAGATATATACATAGAAGTGGGATTGATGGCTCATATGGTAATTCTATTTTTAATTTCTTGAGGAACCTCCATACTATTTCCACAGCACTATACCAAATTACATTCCCACCATCAGTACATAATGGTTCCCTTTTCTCCACATCCTCACCAGCATTTGTTACTGCTTCTCTTTTTGACAGTAGCCATTCTAACCGGTATAGGGTGTTATATCATTGTGGTTTTGATTTGTATTCCCTTCTGATTACTGATGCTGAGCATTTTTTCATGTACTTGTTGACCATTTTTATGTCTTCTTTGGAGAAATGTCTATTCAGATCCTCTGCCCATTTTTCAGTAAGATTGGTTTTAAGTGCTTTTGAGTTATGTAAGTTCCTTATATATTTTGGATATTAACCCCTTATCAGTATATAGTTTGCTAATATATTCTCCCTTTCAGTTTGTTGATTTTTTTTCCCACGTGGAAGCTTTTTAGTTTTAAATGTAGTCCTACATCTTAACATTTGCTTTTGTTGCTGTGCTCTTGATGTCATATCCAAAAAGTGTTTGCCATGACCAATGTCAAGCAGCTTTTTTCTTATGTTTTCTTCTAGGAGTTTTACTGTATCAGGTCTTATGTTTAAATCCTCAATCATTTCGAGTTAATTTTTGTGAATGGTATTATATGAATTAGGGGTCCAATTTCATTCTTTTGCACGTGAATATCCAGTTTTCCCAGAACCATTTGTTGAAGAAACTATCCTTACCCCATTGGGTATTATTGGTTCCCTTGTCAAATATTGGGTTGGCCATAAAAGTTCATTTGGGTTTTTCTGTAAGATGTTACAGAAAAACCTGAACAAACTGTTATGGCCAACCCAATATTAGTTAACCGTATATGCATGGGTTTATTTCTGGGTTCTTGATTCTGTTTCACTGGTCTGTGTGTCTGTTTTTATGCTAGTACCATACTGTTTTGATTACTATAGATTTGTATTATAGTTTGAAATCAGGAAGTGTGATGCTTTCAGCTTTATTCTTTTTTTTTTTTTTTTTTTTTTTTTGCGGTATGCGGGCCTCTCACTGTTGTGGCCTCTCCCATTGCGGAGCACAGGCTCCGGACGCAAAGTTTCAGTGGCCATGTCTCATGAGCCCAGCTGCTCCGCGGCATGTGGGATCCTCCCGGACTGGCGCACGAACCCGTGTCCCCTGCATCGGCAGGGAGACTCTCAACCACCGCGCCACCAAGGAAGCCCTTCAGCTTTATCCTTGTTTCTCAGAATTGCTTTGGCTGTTCTGAGTCTTTTGTGGTTCCATACAAATTTTAGGATTTTTTTTTCTGCAAAAAAAATACATGCCATTGGAATTTTGACAGAAATTGTATTGAATCTATAGAAGACCTTAGATGGTATAGACATTTTAAAAATATTAACTCTTCTGATCCATGAGATATCTTTCCATTTATTTGTGTCTTCTTCAATTTCCTTCATCAGTGTCTTACAGTTTTTGGTGTATAGATCTTTTACTTCCTTGGTTAAATTTATCCCTAAGCATTCTTTTTTTATGCCACTGAAAATGGGATTTTTAAAATTTCTTTTTCAGATAGTTCATTGTTAGCTTACAGAAATGTTTTGATTTTGTACACTGATCATGAAATTTTATGAAATTCATTTATTAGTTCCTATGGCTTTTGGTTGGAGTCTTTAGAATTTTCTATGTATAAGATCATGTCATCAGCAGACAGAGAAAATTTTACATCTTCCTTTCCGATTTGGATACCTTATTTTTTTTCCTTAATTGTTTGGGCTAGGACTCCCAGTATGATGTTGAATAGTTGTGGTAATAGTGGGCACTCTTGTCTTGTTACCAATCTTAGAAGGAAAGCTTTCAACCTTTCAGCACTGAGTATGATGTTTGCTGTAGGGTTTGTCATATATGGCCTTTATCACGTTAAGTAATGTTCCTTCTATAACCAATGTATTAAGCGTGTTTATCATGAAAGGATTTTGAATTTTATCAAATGCTTTTCCTGTGTCTATTGGATCATGCTTTAATTTTTTGTCTTTCATTCTATTAATGTGGTATATAACATTTATTGGTTTGCATATATTGAACCATCCATACATCTCAGGGACAAATCAAACTTGATCGTGGTGTATGATGCTTTTAATGTGCTGTTGAATTCAGTTAGCTAGTAGTTTGTTGAGAATTTTGCATCCATACTCATCATATTGGCCTATAGTTTTAATTTCTTGTAGTGTCCTTATCTGACTTTGGCATCAAAGTAATTCTGGCCTCATAAAATGAGGCTGGAAGTGTTGCCTCCCCTTCAATTTTTTGGAACAGTTTGAGAATAATCGATTCTTCTTTAAATGTTTGGTAGAATTTGCCCATGAAGCTCTCTGGTCCTGAGCTTTTCTTTGTTGGGAGGCTTTTGATTACTGATTCAGTCTTTTTACTTGTTATTGATCTGTTCAGATTTTCTATTTCTTTATGATTCACACAGTAGTCTCATGCTCCATTGTATTTCTGTGGCATCAATTGCAGTGTTTCCGCTTTCATTTCTAATTTTATTTGAGTCCTCTCTCTCTTTTTCTTGGTAAGTCTGACTAAAGGGTTATCAATTTTATTTTTCAAAAAAACCACCTCTTAGATATGTTGATCTTTTCTATTATTCTTTTCTCTATTTCATTTATTTCTGCTCTGATCTTTGTTATCTCCTTTTATCTGCTAACTTTGGCTTAGTTTGTTCTTCTTTTTCTAGTCCCTTGAGGTGTAAAGTTAGGTTGTTTGAGATCTTTTTTTGTTTGTTTAACGTATGCATTTATCACTATAAATGTCCCTCTTAGTACTACTTTTGCTACATACCATAAGTTTTGCAATGTTGTGTTTCCATTTTTATTTGTTTCAAGATATATTTTGATTTTCCTTTTGATTTCAACTTTGACTGATTTGTTGTTCAGGAGTATGTAGTTTAATTTTCCACTTATTTGTGAATTTTCCAGTTTTCTTCCTCATCATTGATTTATACTTTCATACCATTGTGGTTGGGAAAGACACTTGGTATGATTTCACTGTTTCTAAATTTGCTAAGACTTGTTTTGTGACCTAATGTATGATCTAACCTAGAGGATGTTCTGCGTCCACTGGAGAAGATTGTGTATTTTGCTGCTGTTGGATGGAATATTCTGTATACGTCTATTAAGTCTTTAAAGTATAGTTTAAGCCCAAGGTTTCTTTATTGATTTTCTGCCTGGATGATCTATCCATTGTTGAAAGTAGGGTACTGAAATCCCTTACTGTGGTTGTATTGTCATCTATTTCTCCCTTAAGATCTGTTAGCATCTGCTTAATATTTTAGGTGCTCTGATGTTGGGTACATATATATTTACAATTGTTATATCCTCTCAATGAATTGGTCCCTTTATCATTATATAGTAACCTTCTTTGTCTCCTGTTATCATTTTTTCCTTAAAGTTTATTTTGTCCGATGTAAGTATAGCTACCCTTGCTTTTTTTCATTTCCATTTCTGTAGAATATCTTTTTCCATCCCTTCACTTTAAGCCTCTGTTTGTCCTTGAAGCTGAAGTGAGTCTCTTGTAGGCAGCATATAATTGGGTCTATTTTTTTTTTCCATCCAGCCATTCTATATCTTTTGATTAAAGAATTCAATCCATTTACATATAAAGTAATTATTGATAGGTAAGAATTTACTATGCTTAATCTTGTTAGTTGTTTTCTGCCTGTTTTGTATGTCTTTTGTTCCTTTCTTTCTTGCTGTCTTCCTTTGTGAATTGATGATTTTCCATAGTGGTGTATTTTGATTCCCTTCTCTTTATCTTGTGAGTATCTACTATAGGTTTTTGTTTTGTGGTCACCCTGAGGCTTACTTGAAAATTTTGTAGATATAACAGTCTATTATAAGCATCTGATAACAGTTTAACTTTGATCACATACAAAAACTCTGCTCTTTTACTCCCCATATTTTGTTTTTGATGTCACAAATTACATCATCTTATATTGTGTATCCAGTAAAAAATTATTGTAACTATAGTTGCTTTTAGTACTTTTGTCCTTTAACCTTTAGAGAGTTAAGTAGCTAACACACCACCATATTACAGTACTAGAGTATTTTTAATCTAACTATATACTCATCTTTACCAGTGTGTTGTATGTTTTCATGTTACTAACTAGCACCTTTTTGTTTCAGCTGAAGAATTCCTTTCAGCATTTCTTGTAAGGCAGGTTTTGTGATGATAAATTCCATCTATTTTTGTTTGGGAAAGTTTTTATCTCACCTTCACTTCTGAAGGACAACTTTGTTGGGTAAAGTATTCTTGGTTGGCAGTTCTTTCTTTCAGCACTTTAAATGTATCCTGTCACTGTCCCCTGACCTGCAATGTTTCTGCTGACAAATCTGCTGATAGCCTTATGGGGGTTCCCTTGTATGAAAGACTTTTTTTCTCTAACTGCTTTTAAAATTCATTTTCGTTTATTGTAGACAGTTTTACTATAATGCATCTTAGAGAAGATTGTTTTAAATTGGAGGGCTTGGGCTTCCCTGGTGGCGCAGTGGTTGAGAGTCCGCCTGCCGATGCAGGGGACACGGGTTCGTGCCCCGGTCCGGGAAGATCCCACATGCCGCGGAGCGGCTGGGTCCATGAGCCGTGGCCTCTGAGCCTGCGCGGCCAGAGCCTGTGCTCCGCAATGGGAGAGGCCACAACAGTGAGAGGCCCGCGTACTGCAAAAAAATAATAATAATAATAATAAAGAAATAAATTGGAGGGCTTCCCTGGTGGTGCAGTGGTGGAGAGTCCGCCTGCTGATGCAGGGGACATGGGTTCATGCCCAGGTCTGGGAAGATGCCACATGCTGTGGAGCGGCTGGGCCCGTGAGCCATGGCTGCTGGGCCTGAGCGTCGAGAGCGTGTGCTCTGCAATGGGAGAGGCCACAACAGTGAGAGGCCCACGTACTGCAAAAAAACAAAAAAACAAACAAAAAAAACAAATAAGTTGGAATTATGTGGTGACCTATTAGCTTCATAAACTTGTATGTCCAAATCTCTCACCAGATTTAGGAAATTCAAAGCCATTATTTTTTTTTAACATCTTTATTGGAGTATCATGGCTCTACAATGGTGTGTTAGTTTCTGCTTTATAACAAACGGAATCAGTTATACATATACATATGTTCCCATATCTCTTCCCTCTTGCGTCTCCCTCCCTACCACCCTCCCTATCCCACCCCTCCAGGTGGTCACAAAGCACCGAACTGATCTCCCTGTGCTATGTGGCTGCTTCCCACTAGCTATCTACCCTACGTTTGGCAGTGTACACATGTCCATGCCACTCTCTCACTTTGTCACAGCTTACCCTTCCCCCTCCTCATATCTGCACGTCTCTAGTAGGTCTGTGTCTTTATTCCCATCTTGCCTCTAGGTTCTTCATGACCTTTTTTTTTCCCCTTAGATTCCATATATATGTGTTAGCATACGGTATTTGTTTTTCTCTTTCTGACTTACTTCACTCTGTATGACAGACTCTAGGTCCATCCACCTCACTACAAATAACTCAATTTCATTTCCTTTTATGGCTGAGTAATATTCCATTGTATATATGTTTGACATCTTGTTTATCCATTCATCTGTTGATGGACACTTAGGTTGCTTCCGTGTCCTGGGTATGTTAAATAGTGCTGCAATGAACATTGTGGTACATGACTCTTTTTGAATTATGGTTTTCTCAGGGTATATGCCCACTCGTGGGATTGCTGGGTCATACGGTAGTTCTATTTTTAGTTTTTTAACGAACCTCCATAGTAGCTGTATCAATTTACATTCCCACCAACACTGCAAGAGGGTTCCCTTTTCTCCACACGCTATCCAGCATTTATTGTTGGTAGATTTTTTGATGATGGCCATTCTGACCAGTGTGAGGTGATATCACATTGTAGTTTTGGTTTGCATTTCTCTAATGATTAATGATGTTGAGCACTCTTTCATGTGTTTGTTGGCAAGCTGTATATCTTCTTTGGAGAAATGTCTATTTAGGTCTTCTGCCCATTTTTGGACTGGGATGTTTCTTTTTTGATATTGAGCTGCATGAGCTGCTTGTAAATTTTGGAGATTAATCCTTTGTAAGCTGCTTCATTTGCAAATATTTTCTCCCATTCTGAGGGTTGTCTTTTCATCTTGTTGATGGTTTCCTTTGCTGTGCAAAAGCTTTGAAGTTTCATTAGGTCCCATGTGTTTATTTTTGTTTTTATTTCCATTTCTCTAGGAGGTGGGTCAAAAAGGACCTTGCTGTGATTTATGTCATAGAGTGTTCTGCCTATGTTTTCCTCTAAGAGTTTGATAGTGTCTAGCCTTACATTTAGGTCTTTAATCCATTTTGAGTTTATTTTTGTGTTTGGTTTTAGGGAGTGTTCCAATTTCATTCTTTTACATGTAGCTGTCCAGTTTTTGCAGCACCACTTATTGAAGAGGCTGTGTTTTCTCCATTATATATTCTTGCCTACTTTATCAAAGATAAGGGGGACCATACGTGCGTGGGTTTATCTCTGGGCTTTCTAGCCTATTCCACTGATCTGTATATCTGTTTTTGTGCCAGTACCATACTGTATTGATTACTGTAGCTTTGTAGTATAGTCTGAGGTCAGGGAGCCTGATTCCTCCAGCTCCATTTTTCTTTCTCAAGATTGCTTTGGCTATTCGGGGTCTTTTGCGTTTCCATACAAATTGTAAAATTTTTTGTCCTAGGTCTGTGAAAAATGCCAGTGATAGTTTGATAGGGATTGCATTGAATCTGTAGATTGCTTTAGGTAGTAGAGTCATTTTCACAATGTTGATTCTTCCAATCCAAGAACATGGTATATCTCTCCATCTGTTTGAATCATCTTTAATTTCTTTCATCAGTGTCTTATAATTTTCTGCATACAGGTCTTTTGTCTCCTTAGGTAGGTTTATTCCTAGATATTTTATTCTCTTTGGTGCAATAGTAAATGGGAATGTTTTCTTAATTTCTCTTTCAGATTTTTCATCATTAGTGTATAGGAATGCAAGAGATTTCTGTGCATTAATTTTGTATCCTGCTACTTTACCAAATTCATTGATTAGCTCCAGTAGTTTTCTGGTAGCATCTTTAGGATTCTCTATGTATAGTATCATGTCATCTGCAAACAGTGACTTTACTTTTGTTTTTTTTCCGGTACACAAGCCTCTCACTCTTGTGGCCTCTCCTGTTGTGGAGCACAGGCTCCGGACGCGCAGTCTCAGCAGCCATGGCTCACGGGCCTAGCCGCTTCGCGGCATGGGGGATCTCCCAGACCGGGGCACGAACCCGTGTCCCCTGCATCGGCAGGTGGACTCTCAACCACTGCACCACTAGGGAAGCCCACTTCTCCTTTTTCAATTTGGATTCCTTTTTCTTCCCTGATTGGTGTGGCTAAAACTTACAAAACTATGCTGAATAATAGTGGTGAGAGTGGGCGACCTTGTCTTGTTCCTGATCGTAGTAGAAATGGTTTCAGTTTTTCACCATGGAGGACGATGTTGGCTGTGGGTTTGTCATATATGATCTTTATTATGTTGAGGAAAGTTTTCTCTATGCCTACTTTCTGCAGGGTTTTTATCATAAATGGGTGTTGAATTTTGTCGAAAGATTTCTCTGCATCTATTGAGATGATCATATGGTTTTTCTCCTTCAATTTGGTAATATGGTTTATCACATTGATTGATTTGTGTATATTGAAGAATCCTTGCATTCCTGGGATAAACCCCACTTGATCATGGTGAATGATCCTTTTAATGTGCTGTTGGATTCTGTTTGCTAGTATTTTGTTGAGGATTTTTGCATCTATGTTCCTTAGTGATATTGGCCTGTAGTCTTCTTTCTTTGTGACATCTTTGTCTGGTTTTGGTATCAGGGTGATGGTGGCCTCGTAGAATGAGTTTGGGAGTGTTCCTCCCTCTGCTATATTTTGGAAGAGTTCGAGAAGGATAGGTTAGCTCTTTTCTAAATATTTCATAGAATTTGCCTGTGAAGCCATCTGGTCCTGGGCTTTTGTTTGTTGGAAGAGTTTTAATCACAGTTTCAATTTCAGTGCTTGTGATTGGTCTTTTCATATATTCTATTTCTTCCTGGTTCAGTCTCGGAAGGTTGTGCATTTCTAAGAATTTGTCCATTTCTTCCAGGTTGTCCATTTTATTGGCATAGAGTTGCTTGTAGTAATCTATCATGATCCTTTGTATTTCTGCAGTGTCAGTTGTTACTTCTCCTTTTTCATTTCTAATTCTATTGATTTGAGTCTTCTCCCTTTTTTTCTTTATGAGTCTGGCTAATGGTTTATCAATTTTGTTTATCTTCTCAAAGAACCAGCTTTTAGTTTTATTGATATTTGCTATCGTTTCCTTCATTTCTTTTTCATTTATTTCTGATATGATCTTTATGATTTCTTTCCTTCTGCTAACTTTGGCATTTTTTTGTTCTTTCTCTAATTGCTTTAGGTGTAAGGTTAGGTTGTTTATTTGAGATGTTTCTTGTTTCTTAACGTAGCATTGTATTGCTATAAACTTCCCTCTTAGAACTCCTTTTGCTGCATTCCATAGGTTTTGGGTCATCGTGTTTTCATTGTCATTTATTTCTAGGTATGTTTTTATTTCCTCTTTGATTTCTTCAGTGATCTCTTGGTTATTAAGTAGTGTATTGTTTAGCCTCCATGTGCTTGTGTTTTTTACAGATGTTTTCCTGTAATTGATATCTAGTCTCATAGCGTTGTGGTCAGAAAAGATACTTGATACCATTTCAATTTTCTTAAACTTACCAAGGCTTGATTTGTGAACCAAGATATGATCTATCCTGGAGAATGTTACATGAGCACTTGAGAAGAATGTGTATTCTGTTTTTTTTGGATGGAATGTCCTATAAATATCAATTAAGTCCATCTTGTTTAATGTGTCACTTAAAGCTTGTTTCCTTATTTATTTTCATTTTGGATGATCTGTCCATTGGTGAATGTGTTATTGTCGATTTCCCCTTTTATGGCTGTTAGTATTTGCCTTATGTATTGAGGTGCTCCTATGTTGGGTGCATAAATATTTACAACTGTTATATCTTCTTCTTGGATCGATCCCTTGATCATTATGTAGTGTCCTTCTTTGTCTCTTCTAATAGTCTTTATTTTAAAGTCTATTTTGTCTGATATGAGAATTGGTACTCCAGCTTTCTTTTGGTTTCCATTTGCATGGAATATCTTTTTCCATCCCCTCACTTTCAGTCTGTATGTGTCCCTATGTCTGAAGTGGGTCTCTTGTAGACAGCATATATACGGGTCTTGTTTTTGTATCCATTCAGCCAGTCTATGTCTTTTGGTTGGAGCATTTAATCCATTTACATTTAAGGTAATTATCGATATGTATGTTCCTATTCCCATTTTCTTAATTGTTTTGGGTTTGTTATTGTAGGTCTTTTCCTTCTCTTGTGTTTCCTGCCTAGAGAATTTCCTTTAGCATTTGTTGTAAAGCTGGTTTGGTGGTGCTGAATTCTCTTAGCTTTTGCTTGTCTGTAAAGGTTTTAATTTCTCCATCAAATCTGAATGAGATCCTTGCTGGGTAGAGTAATCTTGGTTGTAGGTTTTTCTCGTTCATCAGTTTAAATATATCCTGCCACTCCCTTCTGGCTTGCAGAGTTTCTGCTGAAAGATAAGCTGTTAACCTTATGGGGATTCCCTTGTGTGTTATTTGTTGTTTTTCCCTTGCTGCTTTTAATATGTTTTCTTTGTATTTAATTTTTGATAGTTTGATTAATACATGTCTTGGCATGTTTCTCCTTGGATTTATCCTGGATGGGACTCTGTGCTTCCTGTACTTGATTAACTATTTCCTTTCCCATATTAGGGAAGTTTTCAACTATATTCTTTTCAAATATTTTCTCAGTCCCTTTCTTTTTCTCTTCTTCTTCTGGGACCCCTGTAATTCGAATGTTGGTGCATTTAATGTTGTCCCAGAGGTCTCTGAGACTGTCCTCAGTTCTTTTCATTCTTTTTTCTTTATTCTGCTCTGCAGTAGTTATTTCCACTATTTTATCTTCCAGGTCACTTATCCGTTCTTCTGCCTCAGTTATTCCGCTATTGATCCCTTCTAGAGAATTTTTAATTTCATTTATTGTGCTGTTCATCATTGTTTGTTTGCTCTTTAGTTCTTCTAGGTCCTTGTTAAACGTTTCTTGTATTTTCTCTATTCTATTTCCAAGATTTTGGATCATCTTTACTATCATTATTCTGAATTCTTTTTCAGGTAGACTGCCTATTTCCTCTTCATTTGTTAGGTCTGGTGGGTTTTTACCTTGCTCCTTCATCTTCTGTGTGTTTTTCTGTCTTCTCATTTTGCTTAACTTACTGTGTTTGGGGTCTCCTTTTTGCAGGCTGCAGGTTCATAGTTCCCATTGTTTTTGGAGTCTGTCCCCAGTGGCCAGGGTTGGTTCAGTGGGTTGTGTAGGCTTCCTGGTGGAGGGGACTAGTGCCTGTGTTCTGGTGGATGAGGCTGGATCTTGTCTTTCTGGTGACTAGGTCCACGTCTGGTGGTATGTTTGGGGGTATCTGTGGCCTTATTATGATTTTAGGCAGACTCTCTGCTAATGGATGGGGTTGTGTTCCTGTCTTGCTAGTTCTTTGGCTTAGGGTGTCCAGCACTGTAGCTTACTGGTCGTTGAGTGAACCTGAGTCTTGGTGTTAAGATGGAGATCTCTAGGAGATTTTTGCCATTTGGTATTACGTGGCGCTGGGAGGTCTCTTGTGGACCAGTGTCCTGAAGTTGGCTCTCCCACCTCAGAGGCACAGCACTGACTCCTGGCTGGAGCACCAAGAGCTTTTCATCCACATGGCTCAGAATAAAAGGGAGAAAAAATAGAAAGAAAGAAAGAAAGGAAGGAAGGGAGGGAGGGAAGAAGGAAGGGGATAAAATAAAGTAAGTTATTAAAATAAAAATTAATTTTTAAGAAAAAAATTTTAAAAATAAAAAAAGACAGAACCCTAAAATGGTAAAAGCAAAGCTATACAGACAAAATCACACAAAGAAGCATACACATACACACTCACAAAAAGAGAAAAAGGGGAAAAATATATACATATCTTTGCTCCCAAAGTCCACCTCCTCAATTTGGGCTGATTCGTTGTCTGTTCAGTTATTCCACAGATGCAGGGTACATCAAGTTGATTTTGGAGATTTAATCCACTGCTCCTGAGGCTGCTGGGAGAAATTTCCCTTTCTCTTCTTTGTTCACACAGCTCCTGGGGTTCAGCTTTGGATTTCACCCCGCCTTTGCTTGTAGGTCACCTGAGGGCGTCTGTTCCCGCTCAGACAGGATGGGGTTAAAGGAGCAGCTGATTCGGGGGCTCTGGCTCACTCAGGCCAGGGGGGAGGGAGGGTTACCGATGCTGGGCGAGCCTGCGGGGCAGAGGCCGGCATGACGTTGCACCAGCCTGAGGCGCGCTGTGCGTTCTCCCGGGGAAGTTGTCCCTGGACCACGGGACCCTGGCAGTGGCAGGCTGCACAGGCTCCCGGGAGAGGAGGTGTGGACAGTGACCTGTGTTTGCACACAGGCCTCTTGGTGGCTGCAGCAGCAGCCTTAGCTTCCCATGCCTGCCTCTGGGGTCCGCGCTGATAGCTGCAGCTCGCGCCCGTCTCTGGAGCTCCTTTAAACAGCGCTCTTAATCCCCTCTCCTCGTGCACCAGGAAACAAAGAGGGAAGAAAAAGTCTCTTGCCTCTTGGGCAGGTCCAGACTTTTTCCTGGACTCCCTCCCGGCTAGTTGTGGCGCACTAGTCCCTTCAGGCTGTGTTCCTGCAGCCAACCCCAGCCCTCTCCCTGGGATCCCGAGCCTCAGCTCCCAGCCCCGCCCGCCCCGGCGGGTGAGCAGACAAGCCTCTCGGGCTGGTGAGTGCTGGTCAGCACTGATCCTCTGTGCAGGAATCTCTCCACTTTGCCCTCCGCACCCGTTGTTGCGCTCTCCTCTGTGGCTCTGAAGCTCCCCTCCTCTGCCACCCGCAGTCTCCGCCCGCAAAAGGGCTTCCTAGTGTGTGGAAACCTTTCCTCCTTCACAGCTCCCTCTCAGAGATGCAGGTCCCGTCCCTATTCTTTTGTCTCTGTTTTTTCTTTTTGCTTTTGCCCTACCCAGGTACGTGGGAGTTTCTTGCCTTTTGGAGGTCTGAGGTCTTCTGCCAGCGTTCAGTAGGTGTTCTATAGGAGCTGTTCCACATGTAGATGTATTTCTGATGTATTTGTGGAGAGGAAGGTGATCTCCGTGTCTTACTCTTCTGCCATGTTGAAGCTCCTCCCCATTATTTCTTTAAATAAGCTTTCTGCCCCTTTAACCTTCTCTTCCCTTCTGGGCCTCCAATGAGACATCGATTGTATTTTTTAATGGTACACTGCAAGTCCCATAGGCTTTCTTCATTTCTTTTCAGTCTTTTATCTTTTGTTACTCTGACTGGATAATTTCAAACTCTCTGTCTTTGAGCTTACTAGTTTCTTCCTCTTGGTGTCCAGTCTGTTGTTGAAGCTTTCTACTGAACAATTCAATTTAGTCACCCTATTCTTTAGCTCCAAAACTTCTTTTTTATGTTTTGTATCTATTTGTTCAGTTTTTCATTTTATTCTTGTATTATTTTCCTGGTTTTGTTAAATTGTTTATCTGATTTCTCTTGCCTCTGTTTAAGCATCTTTAGAACAATTATTTTGAATTCTTTATCAGATAATTCCTGTATCTCTGTTTCTTTGGAGTCAGTTACTAGACGTTTCCTGTGTTCCTTCGGTGGTGTCATGTTTTCCTGATTCTTCTTAGGCCCCATTGGCTTGTGTAGGTTCTGCACATTTGACGATGCTGTCACCTCTTCCGCACTTTGTGGACTGACTTCAGTAAGACAAGACCTTTACTTTTGTGTGGTGGGAATGCTTACGTACACTGTGACACCAGCTCTAGTGGTGCACCACACCTAGTGCAGGAGCATGTGATGGCTCCAGGTTCGGAGGGGAGGGGGCACGACATCTCGTCACCTCAGGCCACTGGGGTCCACAGCACTGACAACTGTTTGGTCCTTGATGAGCACTGTGGGACACCCACAGTGGCTGCAAGGGCTGTTCAGATTCTCAGCAGTGCCTCCAGGTCCAGCAGCCAGGGACCTGGGCAGGCAGCAGTGGTGGCCAGGGCCAGTAGTAGGCACACAGTCAGCTGTGGGGGTGAGCTACAGGTGCCTACTTAGTGCTAGGGGCCAGCAGCAGACACACACAGAGTGGTAGGCACCAGGGCCTGGGCACATTGCAGGCACACTGCAACTGCAGGGGTCCTGGCTGTCACTGTGCACCACCATGGCTATAGGGTCTTACCACAGGCCACGGCAGCAGAGGCTGGAATTAAGAGTTGGGCTGGGGGTGTACAGGCACACAGTTGGAGGGGTAGCTGCAGGTGGGCCCTGTAGTGCAGGCCAATTAACAGGAGATAAGGCTAAATCTGGGCCCCTAAGCTGCTGCAAGTGTCCTGGGTTTCAACACACACTCCTCTGGCTGCAGGGTCTTACCATGAGCACACAGCAGTAGATACAAGTGATGGGTATTGGGTTGGGGCTTGCAAGTGCACAGCTGGAGGGGCTAGCAGCAGGTGCAGACCAATGATGAGATAGGGTCATTTCCCAGCCCACAGGTAGCTATGAGGGTCTTGGCTGTTGGCATACACTTCTGTGGCAGAATTTTTATTTATTTGGATTTATCAACCTTTTTCTTTATGGGTTTTTTTTTAATGTCTCATTTAAGAAGGCCTTTACTATCGCCAGGGTAATAAGGATATCATCTATATTCAAAGTTATAAGGATATCAACTCTATTTTCTTCTAATAATTTTAAGGAAAATTGTATAATTTTCTTAATTAAAGTCTTACACATTTTCATTAGGTTTATTCTCAGGCACTCTATATTTTTGGTGCTGTTCTGAACTACTCTTTGTAATATATTTTGAGGTTGGTGATTTCTGGGATCTAAGAAAGCTACTGATTTTTTAAAAGTCTTGTCTATGGCCATTTTTTATTTATTTATTTTTATTTATTTTGTTTGTTTGTTTGTTTTGCGTTATGCGGGCCTCTGACTGTTGTGGCCTCTCCCGTTGTGGAGCACAGGCTCCGGACGTGCAGGCTCAGCGGCCATGGCTCACGGGCCCAGTATGGCCATTTTTTAAATCCCTTATTAATTCTAATGTTTTTTTCAGGTAATCATCTGCATTTATCCTTTTCTCCTTACCTTCTGTTCCAGTGAATGTTTATATCTCCCCTATACTGTTGATCCCTTACCTTTTCTCTCCTCAGGGATCTTGCTTCATCAGTTATCCCCTCTTTCTCCCTTCCGTTGACTTCTCCCCATTATCATTTAAACATGCTGAAATCTCTCTCCAATCAAAAAACAAAAACCAAATCTCTTCCTCTTATCTTTCTCGTTGGTCTTCTGTATGGTGTTGTCTTCCCTCACCTTCTCCACTGACTTACACACATCCCTTTCACTGCACTGCTACCGTTCTGACAATATTCTCACCAGTGTTTGAACACTATTTTCATGTAAATCCAGAGGATGCTTCTCAGGCCAGAGACACAGTTCAGTTTAGAGATCATATTAACTCATCACTTCTTCCTCCTCAGAATATTCTCTTCCTTGCCTTCTACAATGCCAACCTGACCTGATTTCCCCCCGCCATCAATCTAACCACATCTTCCCAGGACCCATCATTGAAAATTCTTCTTCTCCCACTCCTTTAGAGTTCATCTCCTCTTCTTAAACCTCACACTTCTTCCTTTGGTGACTTCATCACTCCACCCTCACTGAGTGATCTTATCCATTTTTAGTTACCTATACAGTTATCTATGCATGGAAGCAGTTCTCTTTCAAATCTGGATCCCCAACATAGATTTTGTTGCTAAACCATACAGCCAAGTACAGGAATAGCTTGGAAATACTGTGGGTTTAGTTCCAGACCACTGCAATACAGCAAACGTCGTGGTAAAGTGAGTCAAACGAATTTTTTGGTTTCCCAGTGCATATAAAAGTTTCATTTATACTACACTATAGTCTATTAAATGTGCAATAGCATTATGTTTTAAAAAAAACAATGTACATACCTTAATTTTGAAATAATGCTGTTGGAAAAATGGTACCAATAGGCTTGCTTGACACAGGGTTGCTGCAAACCTTCAATTTATAAAAAATGCAATATCTGCAAAGCACAATAAAGCAAAGCACAATAAAACGAGATTTGCCTGTATTCAGCTTCTTACTAAGCATCTCTATTTGGATGTCTTCTAGGCACCTTAACACAGTATGTGCATATCTGACCTTAACCCTAAACTTGTTCTTCCTGCATTCTCTATTTTTTAAAATGAACCACAGCTGACCCAGTTATTCAGTCCAAACACCTGGATATCATCTTTAAGTCCTGTCTCACTTGCCCTCACCTACTACTATCATGAAGCCTTCTGTTTTTGCCCCAATACATCCATTCTTTTCCATCTACACTGCTAACACCTTAGTTCAAGCCCCATTATCTGTTGCCTGGATTACTGCAACAGCTTCCTAACGATCTCCTTGCTTCCAGTCATGCTCCTTTCTAGTCCATTTACCACTGATCAGCCAAATTGACTCTTCCTTTTTTATTGAAGTATAGTTGATTTACAATATTATATTAACTTCACGTGTCCAACATAGTGATTCAATATTTTTATAGATTATACTATTTTAACTTGCTATAAAATATTGGCTATATTTCTTGTGCTGTACAATATATCCTTGTGTCTTATTTATTTTATACATAGTACCTCTTAATCCCCTACCCCTATCTTGCCACTCCCTCCTTCCCTCTCCCTACTGGTAACCACTAGTTTGTTCTCTATATCTCTGAGTTTGTTTCTGTTTTGTTTTAATTTTTAGATTCCACATATAAGTGATAACATACAGTATTTGTCTTTCTCTGTTTCACTTATTTAACCTAGCATAATACCCTCCAAGTCCATCCATGTTGTTGCAGATGGCAAAATTTCATTCTTTATTATGGCTGAGTAGTATTCCATTGTGTATATATACCACATCTTTATCCATTCTTCTGTTGATGGACTCTTAGGTTACCTCCATATCTTCGCTATTGTAAATAATGCTGCTATGAACATTGGAGTATGTGTATCTTTTCGAATTAGTGTTTTTGCTTTCTTCAGATAAATACTCAGGAATGGAATTGCTGGATAATATGATAGTTCTAATATTAGTTTTTTGAGGAACCTCCATACTGTTTTCCATAGTGGCTGCACCAGTATACATTACCACCAACAGTGTGCTAGAGTCCCTTTTTCTACACATTCTATCCAACATTCGTTATTTGTGGTCTTTTTGATGATAGGCATTCTGACAGGTGTGAGGTGATATCTCGTGGCTTTGACTTGCATTTCTCTGATGACTAGCGATGTTAAGCATCTTTTCATGTGCCTGTTGGCCATCTGTATATCTTTGGGAAAATGTCTATTTAGGCCTTCTGCCCAATTTTTAATCAGGTTGTATGTTTTTTTGATACTGAGTTGTATGAGCTGTTTTTATATTTTGGATATTAACCCCTTATCATATCATTTGGAAATATTTTCTCCCATTCAGTAGGTTGTCTTTTTGTTTTGTCAGTGGTTTCCTTTACTGTGCGAAAGCATTTAAGTTTTAATTAGGTCCCTTTTATTTTTTCTTTTGTTTCCTTTGCCTTAGGAGACAGATTCATAATAATATTGCTATGATTTATGTCAAAGAGTGTTCTACCTATGTTTTCTTAGGAGTTTTATCTTTTCTTAGATAAAGAAATGGTCTTAGATTTAGATTTTTAATCCATTTTGAGTCTATTTCTTTATGTAGTTTGAGAATATGTTTTAATTTCATTCTTTTACATGTAGCTATCCAGTTTTCCCAGCACCATTATTAAAGAGACTTGTCTTTTCCCCACTGTATACTATTGCCTTCTTTGTTGTAGCTTAATTGACCATACATGTGTGGGTTTATTTCTGTGCTGTCTTCTCTTTCACTGATCTATATATCCGTTTTTGTGCCAGTACCATACTGTTTTGATTACTGTAGCTTTGTAGTATAAAGTTAGGGCATGTGATACCTCCAGCTTTGTTCTTTTTTCTCAAGATTGCTTTGGCCCAAGTTGACTTTTCTGACTTACAAATTAGGTCTTACTAGTCCGTTTAAAACCTCTTCTTGATTCCCCTTTCCTTCAGGATAAAATCTAATGCCTGTAGTCTAGTTTACAAAGCCCTATAAAATCGACCCTCTGCTTTCTTTACCTTCATCTGTCATATTGAAGTCATATTGAAGTACCTGTATTTCCACAAATTCATTATATTCTCTTCTGGGCCTTTGCAGATGCTGTTCCCTTTACCTGGAATGCCTGACTGTCCTTTCTCCAAGATGCCTTTCCTGTCTATGCATTGTCCATTAGTCAACCTTTGTACCTTCCCACCCATAAGTATTTGCTCATACTGTTTTCTTTGCCTGAAGTCCCCCTTTCTTCAGTCCTTACTTGTCACTTAGCAAAATCCTAGCATTTTTTTTTAGCTCATTTCTGTAATCCCTTCACAGAGAGCTTTCTCCCTGTTTTTAGAAGTTAGATGCTTGTTTAGATATTGTATCATATAGCTTTTTAATTATTATATGACATATATTTGTGCCTAGTCTCTCTAAAGAGATTATCATAATAATAATGTCCTATTGTTTCTAAGTACTTTATATGCCTTAAACTCAATGATCAGCACAATAACTCAATGGGGTAGGTATTAATATACTCATTTTACAGATGAGGGAACTGAGGCACAGGTAAGTTAAATAATCTGTCTACTTTTCATTGCTATGGTACCTCATCTAGTGCCTGGCATACAGTAGGGACCCAAGAAATATTTGTTGATTTTATGTGCAGCAAGATCTCTCCTGAGGAAGAGTGTTTGCCTACCTACCATAGTGTTATCATTGGGTAGTTGGAGATGGGGGTTGGGAATAGTAGGCACAGAAGACCATGGGGAGAAGATATAATTAACTTCTTTAAATGTCTTTCAGTGGTCTTACTCGTTACAGTGACCAATCAGAAGTGATTTTTAATCTACCCTGTGTTTATTTGCCTTCCATATTTCCTTTTTGGGGAAATGTCTAAGACTTCTGCTAATTTTTAATTGGGTTATATTTTTTTCTTACTGTTGAGTTTTGAGAGTTTTCTGTATAATCTAGATCTAAGTCTTTTATTGGATATGTGATTTACAAATATCTTCTCCCTTGCTATAGTGCTTTTTAAAGTTTTATTATTTTTTACTTTTTATTTTATTTACAGATTATTTTTTATTTTATTAACGCCATTTTTCACCTAGTAAAAAATTTTAATATTAATGAAGTCCAGTTTGTTGATTCATTTTGCCTTTCCATATAAATTTTAGAATTATTTTGTCTCTATCAACAAAAAATTACTGATTGGATTTTTATTTGAATTTCATAAGTTTATTGATCAGTCTGTGAAGTCTTGACATCTTTATTTTACTGTGTTGAGTTTTCCAATTCATGAACACATATGTGTCCCCATTTATTTAGGTCTCCTTTGATTTATTTCATCAGCATTTTGTATTTTTCAGCATACATTTTCTGTACATGTTTTGTTGGATTTGTCTAAATATTTCTCCCTTTTTTGGAACTATTGTAAATGTTGTGGGGTTTGGGGGTTTTGGAGGGGTGTTTTTTTTTGGTTCTTCATTGTTCATCAAAGAAATATGATATATTTTTATGTCAAAATGTTTGCCTCATATCCTGCAACCTTGCTAAACACAGTTATCAATTCTAGGAGGTTTGGGTGTTGGGTTGTTTTTTTTTTTTTTCTTGAGGGAAGGCTGTTTTGTTTGTAGATTCCTTGGATTTTCTACATATGCAATCAAGTTGTTAATATAGGCCATTATATTGCTTCCTTTCCAATCTGTAGGCCTTCCTTTTTTCTTTCTTTTTCTTTTTTCTTTTTTTCCCCTATTACACTAGGTAGGACTTCCAGTATGAAGATAACTAGGAGTTGTCAGAGTGGACATTCTTCCCTTGTTCCCAGTCTTTGGGGAAAAGTATTCAGTTAAGTATAATGTTAATATGGGCTTTTTGTAGATGCCTCTTATCATGATGAGGAAGTTCCCTTCAACTTCTAGTTTGCCGAGAGTTTTTAACGTGAATGATATTGAATTTTGTCAAATACTTTTCTGCATTGATATGATCATGTGGTTTTTCTTCTTTGACTGTTAATAGGGTACATTACACTCATTGATTTTCAAATCTTGAACTAGACTTGCATTCACATATTAAACCCCATTTGGTCATGGTATATTTTTCTTTTTCTTTTTTGCTGGATTAAACTTGCTAGTATTTCATTGAGGATACCTGTGTTTATGTTCATGAGAGATACTGGTCTATAGTTTTCTTGTGCTGTTTTTGTCTGGTAAGGGTATCAGAATAATGCTTGCCTCATAAAATGAGTTGGGAAATGTTTCCACGTCTTCTATAATATTTTCTGAAAAACAGATTATCTAGAATTGGTGTTATTTGTTTCTTTTAAATATTTAGTAGAACTTGCCAGTGAAACCATCTGAACCTCGAGACTTCTTTTTCAGAATTTTTTTTAATAGACATTATTTTTTAAAGCGGTTTTAGGTTTACAGCTAAGTTGAGCAGAAAGTACAGAGAATTTCCATGTTCCCTCTGTTCACACACACATTCAGCCGTCTGAACTATCAAATCCCACACCAGAGTGGGACATTTGGTACAGCTGATGAACCTACATTCACACATCATTATGACTCAGAGTTACATTACCCTCAAAGTTACATTAGAATTCACTCTTGGTGTTATACATTCTATGGGTTTGGACAAATGTATAATGACATGGATTCACCATTTCAGTACTATACAGAATAGTATCACCACCCTAAAAATTATCCATGCTCTGCCTATTCATCCCTCCCTCTGCCCCTATCCCTGGCAATTGCTGGTCTTTTTATTGTGTCCATAGTTTTACCTTTTCCAGAATGTCATATAGTCAGAATCATACAGTATGTAGCTTTTTCAGATTGTCCTCTTTCACTTAGCAGTATGCATTTAAAGTTCCTCCATGTCTTTTCATGGCTTTATAGCTCATTTCTTAGCACTGAATAATATTCCATTGTCTAAATGTAGCACAGTTTATCCATTCACCTACTGAAAGACATCTTGGTTGCTTCCAAGTTTTGGCAATTGTGATTAAAGCTACTATAAACATCTGTGTGTAGGTTTTGTACAGACATAAGTTTTTGGATAAATACCAAGGAGCATGATTGCTGTATCGTATGGTAAGAGTATGTTTATTTTTGTAAGAAACTGCCGAACTATCTTCCAGAGTGGCTGTACCATTTTTGTATATCCACCAGCAATGAATGGGATTCGCTGATGCTCTACCAGCATTTGGTGCTGTGTTTTGGATTTTGGCCATTCTGATAAGTGTGGAGTGGTATCTCACTGTTGCTTTAATTTGTAATCCCCTAATGACCTATGATGTTGATCATCTTTTCACATGTTGTTTGCCATCTGTATAGCTACTTTGGTGAGGTGTCTTCTAAGGTTTTTTGCTCACTTTTTAATTAGCCTGTTCATTTTCTTATTGTTGAGTTTTAAGAGTTCTTTGTATATTTTGAATAGCAGTGCTCTATCAGTATATCTTCTGCAAATATTTTCTCCTAGTCTGTAGCTTGTCTCTCATTCTCTTGGCATTGTTTTTCAGAGAAGTGTTTTAATTTTAATGAAGTCCAGCTTATTCACTATTTTTTTCATATATCACACCTTTGATGTTGTATCTAAAAAGTCATCACCATATCCAAGGTCATGTAGGTTTTCTCCTATTATCTCCTAGGTGTTTTATACTTTGGCATTTCACATTAGGTCTATGATCAATTTTGAGTTAATTTTTGTGAAGCGTGTAAAGTCTGTGTCTAGATTCATATTTTTTGCTTGTGGGGTGTTTATATTTTCATAGACTTTCTGTTTTGGCATGTCTTCAGAGTTCCTTTAATATGAAATCTCATCATCTCTTTTAAAACCACTTGTTAAGTATATTTTTAGCCAATTGTCAGTTATTCAGATTAATTAGTAAGATTATATAAAATAACTGACAAAGTCACTTATATTTGATTTTAAAGTAAGTATACATCCTTTTTATGCTTTTTTGCTTTTGCTCTTCTATTGGTAGTAGGAGATTAAGGTGGCTCTAGATCCCACCAATTCATTCTTGAAGCAAATATTTACATGTGCTATATTTCAGGCACCCTGCTATCTTTTATGCTATCTTCCCTTATTCAACCCTCCTAAGAGCCTCATAGGACTCATAGGTTAGGCAAAAGCTGTGGTGGATTTATTTCTAACAACTCCATCAGATAATTAGTATTATTTTCATTCTATAAATGAGGAAACTGAGGCTCAAAGAAATTAGATTTGTCCAAGATCACACAGTATAAAGGGTGAAGCTATTGGTCACACTTAAGAGCCCCTCCTGCTTCCAGAACACCAGCTCCTACCAACAGTGATTTCAACATGAAGTAATAATCAATAGGATGAAAAGAAAAATTCAACTTGACTTTCAGAGACTTTTGATTCTAAATAATAATATCTGTCTTCTGGAGCTGGTCACAGCATATATCACCCATTCTCATCTTTGGAATACTTTCCACATTCCTTTAAAGAAATATACCATCATGGAGGCTCTCTGTAATCCCACATATTGAATTACCTCCTAATTATACAGTGGGCTATTAAATCATACCACCTGGTTCAAATCCCTCCTCTGACAATGACTGCTGAATGACCTGAGCAAGCAACCTCTCTTGCAAGCCTCAATTTCTTCACCTGTAAAATGGAGATAACAATACCTACCTCAGAGTTATTATTAGAGTTAAATGAGATAACTCTATAAAGTAGTCAACACAGTGCCTGACTCTTAGGAAACGCTCGGGAAATATTAGGTGTAAGAGAGGGAGGAGGGTGCATCGTACTGGGGTAGTATTGGTAAAGCTTGACAAATTACTCAGCACAAACTAAATAAACTAAATTGGCAAAATGTTAGCTATACAGTCCTCTCATTGTGTATAACCTCAAAGAAAATATATAAAAAGGCAAATGTTAATATACTTATGTTATCTGGGACCTAGAAAGAATGTAGATATATTCATTAAATTTGCTAGGAATGCTGCATGATTCTATTTTAAAATCTGTTGAGAAAAGTAGGTAAGTATAGTAAAGCAGGTTCTTTAGCTGAATCCAAATTATAAAATGCTGAGGCAGGCAGAGTTTAGCTAATGCAAATTTAGCATTCATAGAGAAAGAGGAGGAGAGTGGAGAAGATTTCCTTTTCTATGCTGGTCATGGAATATACAGTCACAGATTGTGGACTCTCTCCAGAATCTCTTTTTTTTCCCCAACTGACAGCATTTTGGAACAGAGAAAACTGTGTAGGCAAAAGTAGTTTATTTCTATTGAAAAGTAAGTTTAAAGGGACTTCCCCAGTGGTGCAGTGGTTAAGAATCCGCCTGCCAATGCAGGGGACACAGTTCGAGCCCTGGTCCAGGAAGATCCCACATGCCACGGAGCAACTAAGCCTGTGCACCACAACTACTCAGCCTGCACTCTAGAGCCTACGAGCCACAACTACTAAGCCTGTGTGCCACAACTACTGAAGTCCGCGCACCTAGAGCCTGTGCTCTGCAACAAGAGAGCCACTGCAATGAGAAGCCCACGCACCTCAGCGAAGAGCAGCCCCCACTCGCAGCAACTAGAAGAAGCCCATGCGCGACAAAGACCCAACGCAGCCAAAAATAAAATAAATTTTTTAAAAAACGTAAGTTTAAGGAGCAAGCCAATGTCCTTGGGATTAGCACAATGTAGTTAAAAAGTCATTTCACAATGGTAGTTACAGACAGCAACCAGGCCAGTACAAAATGAAAGATTGAAAGTTGCCATCATACACAGGCAATCAAGAAATTCTCAACAGGCACTTTGATACTTTAACCATATCTGAAGTTAGATGATGCTTACAGCAAGATAGAAAAACCCAATTAGTAGGATTCCAGGCAAAATTTAAGGAAAGATGCATAAATTGTACATAGTTTTGTTTGTATTTCTCTAAAGGCAGTTTTAAACAATGTGTCATTTTCTTTCATAGAGTTATTAGATGAAATTAATACTAATTGTCATTTATTTTTCAAATAATCTAATTTGCATTTATAATACATATTCAGTATTACAAAACATTGAAAAAGGAGAGAAAAAAATCATTTTAATCTCATCCCACAGATAATCATCATTGATGCTTTTGTCTAGAGTGAGAAAATTCATCCAGCTTTTTATTATAAGCCTTTCATCAGTGAATAATCCAATATTAAATATTTTGTAAATCCACTGTTATTTCCTTAGGCTAAAGGAATTTAAACTGCTGAGCCAGGTATGCATTTTTTGTTTGTTTTTTTTAAATTGAGGTATAATTTACAGATTAAAAAATGCATAGTTCTTATCTGTTCACTCTTATGAGTTTTGATAATTACACACACCCATGTAAACACCACTACCAGAAAGTTCCCTCATGCCCCTTTTCAGCCAGTCCCCTCCCCCAACCACTCTCTGATTTCTGTCAGCTCAGGTATGCCTTTGATGACACTTTTGCTAGACTGAATTCCAGAAAGTTGAATCATTTATACCTGTACCAGCAATGTATGAAGTTGCTGATTCTCCATATTCTAGGTATTATGTGAGTGTGTATGTGTTGTAATGTATCCCAGAAAACAGCTATAGTAATCTTTGCCAGTTTGTACTTTGCATTATTTTGTATTTCTTTGTTTACTGGTAAAGTGAACTTTTTTTTTTTTTTTTTTTTTTTTTTTTTTTGGTGGTACGTGGGCCTCTCACTGTTGTGGCCTCTCCCGTTGCGGAGCACAGGCTCCGGACGCGCAGGCTCAGCAGCCATGGCTCACAGGCCCAGCCACTCCGCAGCATGTGGGATCTTCCCGGACCAGGGCACGAGCCTGTGTCCCCTGCATTGGCAGGCAGACTCTCAACCACTGCGCCATCAGGGAAGCCCTAAAGTGAACTTTTTAAATATGTTAACTAGCCATTTGTATTTCATTATTGTTTTGGTGATGGTTAATTGTATAGTCTAATATGATTATATATTTCTTGTTGATTTACAAAAGCTCTTAAATATTAAGGGTATTATTTTTTGTTTTAAATATTTTTACCAGTTTGTCATTGCCTTACAATTTGTTTATGGAGGTTGTTGTTTTGCTTTGATTTTAACAGACTTTTAAATTTGCATTGCCAAATCTGCCAATCTTTTTCTCCATGTTTTCTGACTAGTGTCATCTTTTGGCCTTCATAATCCCAGGATTATATAAATACCTAGTTATATCTTTCTCTAGTATTTTTATGGTTTTATTTTTAATTTTACATCTTTAATCCATCTGGAATTGATTTAGTGTATTATATTAGGTTAATGTTATAACTTTTTTTCTAAATTACTAACCACCACAATTGAATAGTCCTATGTCTCCCCCATTGACATTAAACATGTCCTTTATGATGGAATAAGATCTTATGTATATTCTGGGGTCAATTTCATTATATTACTTGGATTTTTCTGTCTATTCCTGTGTCAGTACCTCACTACTAAATTTCTATAGCAATATCATACTATTTAATATTTAATATTTGGTAAGCAAGTTGGACCTTTATTGTTCAACATTTGTATTTTTACTTTAAAAGCTTAAGCAACTGGTTAATGTGCTACATTCTTACTTTCTTTTAGCTAACCACACCTGGAAAAAGCTTAGACAATTGACCATGGAATCAATAAAAAGCCCTCATTATTTTACAGGTGGCTGCTCCCTGAATTGTGGCCCTAGTGCCAAGAAGGAAGTAATCAATCCTAGGCAAACCCCCTTCCTTCAAAGTAATGGAAAAGATTGCATGTGGAAAATAAGTAGCATGAGGAATAAAAAAGAACAAAATCTAGGATATTTGATTGCCATTTTCTGTTATAGATATATAAAAGTTTTTATGAGAAGCTTGATCAGAATTTTTCCATCTCCTTGGTTCTGAACAAAAGTGCAAAGGATCAACAAAGTCATAGAGTAGACAACATCTCACTTTTATTTTACATGATGTGAATTCCCAGGACATCTAGGACGACCACATATAAATGCAAGTCATAAAACCCTCTTCCAAAGACATTCATTAATAATCTTTCTACCACCTGCTATTTTGGATTATTAATATCCTTTCTCTTCTCTGGCACTAGTGGAGATAATCAAGTTACATATAATAATCTGTTCTTTGTGTGCAGATAGTTCACTTGACCATGATAAATAAAATGTTGGGGGCCTCCCTGGTGGCGCAGTGGTTGGGAGTCCGCCTGCCGATGCAGGGGATACGGGTTCGTGCCCCGGTCTGGGAGGATCCCATGTGCCGCGGAGCGGCTGGGCCCGTGAGCCATGGCCGCTGGGCCTGCGCATCCGGAGCCTGTGCTCCGCGGCGGGGGAGGCCACAGCAGTGAGAGGCCCGCATACCGCAAAAAAAAAAAAAAAAAAAAAAAAAAATGTTGGGCTTGCGCTGTCTTTCTAAGTAGAAATAAGCCATAGTAAGAAGGTAACTTTTACCGAACATTTACAAAGCACCTTTTTTAAAACCTATCAGCTTGATACTGTTCTTAGGCCCAGATAATATGGGAATAATCTGAGGCGCAGAAAGGTTACATAACTTTGGTCAAGATCTCGTAGCTAGGAAGTGGTAGATTTCAGAAATAGCCAATCATGCTTGGCTCAATAGTTTGATTCTATTTGTTTTCAAAAACATTATGTCTTGTTTGTGATTTTGTATTTCAACAGAGCATTTTCTCATATTTTCTAGTGAAGCAATGTTGTTTCAAACTGTAGTAACAACGCCAAACAAGTGACTTCAGGACTTTATTAATTCTTGATCAAAAATTGTCTGGCTGCCTTTAAATCATGGAAGATGTTAAGTTCCTGGCCTTAATATTATAATCCCTGTATTATTTGAAGAATTAGAATTTAGAAAGTTATTAAAAAGCTTGTTTAACTTGAACAAGAAGTGACTGCCAGATTTACCTGTAACTTTTCATAGGAATATAAATAGAGTGGTTGAGTATGGAATTTGGAGTCGGGCCTGAATTTTAATGCCAGCTTGGAAGTTTACTAGCTGTGTGATCTTGGGCAAATTATATTAATATATCCTTTCTTACCCTGTTCCTTAAAGTGTAAATTGGGTATCATAATAGTACCTTCCTAATAGGTTTATTTGTGGATTAAATGAAATACTAATTTTAAAGGATTTAGCATGGTATCTGGAACAATGCTCCAGAAAATGTTTTGTTCTCATTCAGTGTTATCACTGATATCTTTAAGAATTAATTTCTCTATATTTGACTACTGTCAGTAGATCAAGATGATGATTGGAATTTATACCATTTCTCTAATGTTTGACAGTTTTTATGATCTTTTCCTAATTAACCCATAAGTTACAGTGGTTAACTAGTTTCTATCATAATTCCTAACATTCTGAGATAAAATTGAGATCTGATATTTTTATGGTGAACAGTAATGCCTCATTAATGAACTGTTGGTTTTTTCCTTGCAGCCAATACTAAAAAGAAATTGGGGGAGGGGGTATTGATAATAAATACAACTTAAATATGAAGCAGAAGAATATCATCGCTTTGGAGAGCATACAATTATAATAAGCTCAGTGTAATGTGAATGTTTTCCTTCCGTTCCTCCCTGTTAGCCAAGTTCTAAGGTGGTAATAAAATGAAGGAAGAAGGAATATGATTATAGACCAGGTTTCCTACTTAGTGTTCATTTTATACAGGACTATAAATAATGCTGCAGAGGACCAGCACGGTTCTTTATAAATAGGTCTTTGTCAGAGTTGCTGAGCCTGAAAAGGTGATTATTTAAATTCTAAGCCCTCTATCCAATCCCTGAAGTCACCTCTTTTTCTGCCTTTTTCTTCTGGATGAAGAAGACTCTTCTGTATTGACTCTGCTTTCATACTGTTTGCCTTGAAATAAGTTTCTATCACATTAGAGAAGTTTGCTTTGTTCATGGATTTGTCTTGAGACAGGCAGATAGCCATGCACCCCAGCTGCTTACCAGGCCTTTTGGATTGGGAACTCCATCTTCCCTATGTTGTTTTATTAGTTCACTGGCCATAGATTAAAAGTTATTGGCTGAGCAGTTGGTTAAATCTCAGGGCAGGTGTAAGAATGCATGTTACAGATTTATTCTGGAAAGCCTCTTAAATCTTTCCACCTGTGTCCTGCTGAGTGTGAAGCATATTAGGCCAGAAAGCCGAGAAACTCCATTCCCATGTTACTGAATATATTTTTTAAATTACATCTTTCACATTTGTTTCAACAATATGCAATATTTATTATGATATTCTATAATATTGTGGAATTTCTCTTTTTAACTAAAGGAAACAAAATACATTTTTAACATTGGCTTTTCAAAATCCCAAACTGAAGGAGCAATATTAATAGTCATTCAAAATTCAGAACAAAGGAGGTTTTCCCATATGAACAATGAACAGTAAAAGAAAATCCACTGGTTTTCATCTTTGTTTTTTTTTTCCAAAGGCCAGTGTCTGTTTTCCTCTTTGCTTAGTTTACCTAATGCTCTATTTTCCTATATTTTGCTTGGTCCTATTTTTCTTCCTATGTCAATTTGTAAAACTCTGAGTTTTGGACATTTCTGTCTGCATTTTTCTATGCTTCTTTTAGTTACTGTTTCTGTGTCCCATTTTGAGTCTTCTTACATTTTTTTCCTCGATTTCTTGCTCTTTAGTCTCTTCTGTTTCTCAGTCATCTGTCCTGTGCCATCCTGCTCTCCTGGACATAAAAAATGCCAGTGACCTCATTTTCCTGGACCTTTTTTTTTTTTTTTTGGCCACACCACTTGGCATGTGGGATCTTACTTCCCCGACAAGGGATCAAACCTGTGCCCAATGCATTGGAAGCGTGGAATCTTAACCACTGCACCACCAGGGAAGTCTCTCCTGGAATTTTTTTAAACATACATTCTTAGATCTCTGGACTCATTCATGTTTGTCTGTCTGTCTCTTCCTATGAATTACTGCGATCTCTATATACATCATGTTAAAAAAAGATTCATACTTCTTTTTTCATATGTCCTGGTACTTTTTAACCCTTTAACTTCTTAATTCCTATAGAAGCTTTGAACATTTGTGAAAAGAGAACCCTAAGTTACTTGTGATTAGTGATGGCGATAAGTCCTAAAAATTAAAAATTCATAAGGTTTTGACTTAAATATTACATTTGAAGTTAAAATACAGAAATAAAGTCATATAATTAATGTTTTTAAACGTATTCTAGAAGTCATAAGAAAGTGTCAATTTTTAAACAAAATGCATTATATTTTTAAGTTTCAAAAGTGAACTGAGAAAGAAAAAAGACTTGTGATATTTGTGGTTGATAATTTCATTATTCTCTATAAAGCTAGTTTTGATTAATTCCTTTGCTGTGAATCTAAAAGCTTGTGATTTTTATACTAGTTGTACTTTCTTAAAATTGTAGTAAGTACCAAATGTTTGTTAACGTAGTTATCTAAATTCTCTAGAAATTATTTTGGTCATTATTTTTCATTACAAGCAAAAGTACCTGTAAAAATATTGGACATATTGAGACTTAATTTCTAGGCATGAACTGGGAATCAGGCTTCAGATTGGTAAACAAACTCAATAGCTTTCTTCAGTTTCTTATCTGTAAAATGGGATGAAGGAAACAAAGTTACTTGCAGATCTAGAAAATCCAAAGTTATCTACCAGAAGTTCTAAGCAGTCATTGTGGCCAGATATAAAATAAATACACAAAAATCAATAGTTGCTCTGAAATAACTGCTTAGAAAACAAAATTTTTAATAAAAAGAGTAGGGAAGCATAACTCCTCATTCCTTCGTGTGGACTGCATATAGTGAACTTCCCTCTGAAGAATTCAACATGGAAAGCAGAGGAAAAAAACTTTTCAGGGGAGAAATGTGACAAGTACTACCTCAGCAATGTGATCATGGTCAACATCAACATTATACATCATGCTGATAGTATGTACCCTTGATATGATGTAATGATAATTGCACTTTACATCTTGGTCTTTATACCAGTAAACCAAAGCCCAGTCTTATCATGAGAAGAATATCAGACAAATTTTAATAATGGGGCATCCTACAAAATACCCAACCAGTATTCCTGGAAACTGTCAAAATTTAAGAAAATTGAAATTGTAAAGCATCTTTTCTAACCACAATGCTATGAGATTAGAAATCAACTATAAGGAAAAAAACTGCAAAAAACACAAACATGTGGAGGCTAAACAATATGCTATTAAACAACCAATGGATCACTGAAGAAATCAAAGAGGAAATCAAAAAATACCTGGAGACAAAAGAAAATGAAAACACAATGTTCCAAAACCTATGGGATGCAGCAAAAGCAGTTCTAAGAGGGAAGTTTATAGCGATACAAGCTTAGCTCAGGAACCAAAAAAATCTCAAATAAATAACCTGACCTTACACCTAAGGCAACTAGAGAAAGAACAAACAAAACCCAAAGCTAGTGTAAGGAAAAGAAATCATAAATATCAGAGCAGAAATAAATGAAATAGAGACTAAAAAAAAAAATTGAAAAAGATCAAAGAAACTAAAAGCTGGTTCTTTGAAAAGAAAAACAAAATTGATAAACCTTTAGCCAGACTCATCAAGAAAAAAGGAAAAAGAGAGGGCTCAAATGAATAAAATTAATTAGAAATGAAAAAGAAGTTATAACCACCACCACAGAAATACAAAGGACCATAGTGACTACTACAGGCAACTGTATGCTAATAAAATGGACAACCTAGTAGAAATGGACAAATTCTTAGAAAGGTACAATATCCCAAGACTGAACCAGGAAGAAACAGAAAATATGAACAGACCAATCACAAGTAATGATATTGAATCTGTGAATTAAAAACTCCCAACGGGGCTTCCCTGGTGGCACAGTGGGCTTCCCTGGTGGCGCAGTGGTTGAGAGTCTGCCTGCCGGTGCAGGAGACACGGATTCATGCCCCAGTCCGGGAGGATCCCACATGCCGCTAGCCCACTGAGTCATGGCCACTGGGCCTGCGCGTCTGGAGCATGTGCTCCACAACGGGAGAGGCCACAGCAGTGAGAGGCCCACATACCACAAAAAAAAGAAAAAAACTCCCAACAAACAAAAGTCCAGGAACAGATTGCTTTACAGACAAATTCTATCAAACATTTAGAGAAGAGCTAACACCTATCCTGCTGAAACTCTTCCAAAAAATTGCACAGGAAGAAACACTTCCAAACTCATTCTATGAGGCCACCATCACCCTGATACCAAAGCCAGACAAAGATACCACACAAAAAAAAGAAAATTACTGGCCAACATCACTGATGAACATAGATGCAAAAAATCCTCAATAAAATACTAGCAAACCGAATCCAAAAACACATTAAAAGGATCATACACCATGATCAAGTGGGACTTATCCCAGGGATGCAAGGATTCTTCAATTCCACAAATCAATCAGTGTGATACACCACATAAACAAATTGAAGAATAAAAAGCATATGATCATCTCACTAGATGCAGAAAAAGCTTTCAATAAAATTCAACATACATTTATGATAAAAACTCTCCAGAGGGCTTCCCTGGTGGCGCAGTGGTTGGGAGTCTGCCTGCTGATGCAAGGGACATGGGTTCGTGTCCCGGTCCGGGAGGATCCACATGCCGTGGGGCAGCTGGGCCCGTGAGCCATGGCCGCTGAGCCTGCGCATCCAGAGCCTGTGCTCCACAGCGGGAGAGGCCACAACGGTGAGAGGCCCGCGTACCGCAAAAAAAAAAAAAAAAAAAAAAAGTCTCCAGAAAGTGGGCATAGAGGGAAACTACCTCAACGTAATAAAGTCCATATATAACGAACCCACAACTAACATCATACTCAATGGTGAAAAGGTGAAAGCATTTCCTCTAAGATCAGGAACAAGACGAGGACATCCACTCTCACCACTTTTACTCAACATAGTTTTGGAAGTCCTAGCCAAGGCAATCAAAGAAGAAATAAAAGGAATCCAAATTGGAAAAGAAGAAGTAAAATTGTCGCTGTTTGCAGATAACATGATACTATATGTAGAAAATCCTAAAGATGCTACCAGAAAACTACCAAATTCATTGATGAGCTCTAGTAAAGTGGCAGGATACAAAATTAATACACAGAAGTCTGTTGCACTTTTATACACTAACAACGGAAGATCAGAAAGAAAAATTAAGGAAACAGTCCCATTTACCATCACTTCAAAAAAAGAATAAAATACCTAGAAATAAACCTACCTAAGGAGGCAAAAGACCTGTACTCTGAAAACTATAAGATGCTGATGAAAGAAATCAAAGACGGCACAAACAGATGGAAAGATGTACAGTGCTCTTGGATTGGAAGAATCAATATTGTTAAAATAAGTATACTACCCAAGGCAAGCAATCTACAGATTCAATGCAATCCCTATCAAAATACCAATGACATTTTTTTTAAAAGAAGCAGAACAAAAAATTTTTTAATTTGTATGGAGACACAAAAGACCCCGAATAGCCAAAGCAATCTTGAGAAAAAGAAATGGAACTGGAGGAACCAGGCTCCCTGAATTCAGACTATACTACAAAGCTACAGTAATCCAGACAATATGGTACTGGCATAGAAACAGAAATATAGATCAATGGAACAGGATAGAAAGCCCAGAAGCCACACACCTATTGTCAATTAGTCTATGACAAAGGAGGCAAGAATATCCAATGGAGAAAAGACAGTCTCTTCAATAAGTGGTGCTCAGAAAACTGGACAGCTACATGTCAAAGAATGAAATTAGAACACTCCTTAACACCATATACAAAAATAAACTTAAAATGGATTAAAGGCCTAAATGTAGGACCGGATACTATAAAACTCCTAGAAGAAAACATAGGCAGAACACTCTGACATAAATCGCAGTGGTATCATTTTGGATCCATCTCTTAGAGTAATGGAAATAAAAACAAAAATAAACAAATGGGACCTAATGAAACTTAAACGGTTTTGCACAGCATAGGAAACCATAAACAAAACGAGAGCCTGAACCAAGAAGGCAGAAGAGAAGGAAGTGCTCTTGCTCCCTCTTGCGAGAACACCAGAATCACAATTAACTGCTGAAAAATCATCAACAGGAAGACACTGGAACTCACCAGAAAAGATACCCCACATCCAAAGACACAGGAGAAGCCACAATGAGATGGTAGGAGGGGTGCAATCACAATAAGATCAAATCCCATAACTTCTGGGTGGATGACTCACAAACTGGAGAACACTTACACCACAAAAGTCCACCCACTGGAGTGAAGGTTCTGAGCCCCATGTCAGGCTTCCGAACCTGGGGATCCGGCAACAGGAGGAGGAATTCCTAGAGAATCAGACTTTGAAGGCTAGCGGGATGTGATTGCAGGACTCTGACAGGACTGGGGGAAAAAGAGACTCCACTCTTGGAGGGCACACACAAAGTAGTGTGTGCATCAGGATCCAGGGGAAGGAGCAGTGACCCCAGGGGAGACTGAACCAGAACTACCTGCTAGTGTTGGAGGGTATCCTGCAGAGGCGGTGGGTGGCTGTGGCTCACCATGAAGACAAGGACACTGGCAGCAGAAGTTCTGGGAAGTACTCCTTGGCATGAGCCCTCCCAGAGTCTGCCATTAGCCCCACCAAACAGCCTGCAGGCTCCAGTGTTGGGTCACCTCAGGCCAAACAACCAACAGGGTGGGAACCCGGTCCCACCCATCAGCAGTCAAGTGAATTAAAGTTTTACTGAGCTCTGCCCACCAGAACAACAGCCAGCTCTACCCACCACCAGTCCCACCCATCAGGAAACTTGCACAATCTTCTTAGATAGCCTCATCCACCAGAGGGCACACAGCAGAAGCAAGAAGAACTACAATCCTGCAGCCTGTGGAACAAAAACCACATTCACAGAAAGATAGACAAGATGAAAAGGCAGAGGGCTATGTACCAGATAGAGGAACAAGATAAAACCCAAGAAAAACAACTAAATGAAGTGGACATAGGCAACCTTCCAGAAAAAGAATTCAGAATAATGATAGTGAAGATGACCCAGGACCTTGGAAAAAGAATGGAGGCAAAGATCGAGAAGATGCAAGAAATATTTAACAAAGACCTAGAAGAATTAAAGAACAAACAAACAGAGATGAACAATACAATAACTGAAATGAAAAATACACCAGAAGGAATCAATAGCAAAATAACTGAGGTAGAAGAATGGATAAGTGGCCTGGAAGACAGAATGGTGGAATTCACTGCTGCTGAACAGAATAAAGAAAAAGAATGAAAAGAAATGAAGACAGCCTAAGAGACCTCTGGGACAACATTAAATGCAACAACATTCCCATTACAGGGATCACAGAAGGACAAGAGAGAGAGAGAAAGGACCTGAGAAAATATTTGAAGAGGTTATAGTCGAAAACTTCCCTAACATGGGAAAGGAAATAGCCACCCAAGTTCAGGAAGCGCAGAGAGTCCCATACAGGATAAACCCAAGGAGAAACATGCCAAGACACATAATCAAATTCGCAAAATTAAAGACAAAGAAAATTATTGAAAGCAGCAAGGGAAATAAAACAAATAACATACAAGGGAACTCCCATAAGGTTAACAGCTGATTTCTCAGCAGAAATTCTACAAGCCAGAAGGGAGTGGCATGATATACTTAAAGTGATGAAAGGGAAGAACCTACAACCAAGATTACTCTACCCGGCAAGGATCTCATTCAGATTTGACAGAGAAATCAAAAGCTTTACGGACAAGCAAAAGCTAAGAGAATTCAGCACCACCAAACCAGATCTACAACAAATGCTCAAGGAAATTCTCTAACTGGGAAACACAAGAGAAGAAAAGGACCTACAAAAACAAACCCAAAACAATTAAGAAAATGGGAATAGGAACATACGTATCGATAATTACCTTAAACATGAATGGATTAAATGCTCCAACCCAAAGACACAGGCTTGCTGAATGGATACAAAAACAAGACCCATATATATGCTGTCTACAAGAGACCCACTTCAGACCTAGGGACACATACAGACTGAAAGTGAGGGGATGGAAAAAGATATTCCATGCAAATGGAAATCAAAGAAAGGTGGAGTAGCAATACTCATATCAGATAAAATAGACTTCAAAATAAAGAATGTTACAAGAGACAAGGAAGGACACTACATAATGATCAAGGGATCAATCCAAGAAGAAGATGTAACAATTATAAATATATATGCACCCAACATAGGAGCACCTCAATACATAAGGCAACTCCTAACAGCTATAAAAGAGGAAATCGACAGTAACATAATAATAGTGGGGGACTTTAACACCTCACTTACACCAATGGACAGATCATCCAAAATGAAATAAATAAGGAAAAGAAGCTTTAAATGACACAAGAGACCAGATAGATTTAATTGATATTTATAGGACATTCCATCCAAAAACAGCAGACTACACTTTCTTCTCAAGTGCACATGGAACATTCTCCAGGATACATCACATCTTGAGTCACAAATCAAGCCTCAGTAAATTTAAGAAAATTGAAATCATATCAAGCATCTTTTTTGACCACAACACTATGAGATTAGAAATGAATTACAGGGAAAAAAAACATAAAAAACACAAACACAAGGAGGCTAAACAATACGTTACTAAATAACCAAGAGGTCACTGAAGAAATCAAAGAGGAAATCAAAATATACATAGAGACAAATGACAATGAAAACACGATGATCCAAAACCTATGGGATGCAGCAAAACCAGTTCTAAGAGGGAAGTTTATAGCTATACAAGCCTACCTCAAGAAACAAGAAAAATCTCAAACAATCTAACCTTACACCTAAAGGAACTAGAGAAAGAAGAACAAACAAAACCCAAAGTTAGCAGAAGGAAAGAAATCATAAAGGTCAGAGCAGAAGTAAATGAAATAGAAACAAAGGAAACAACAGCAAAGATCAATAAAACTAAAAGCTGGTTCTTTGAGAAGATAAACAAAATTGATAAACCATTAGCCAGACTCATCAAGTGGGAGACGACTCAAATCAATAAAATTAGAAACGAAAAAGGAGAAGTTATAATAGACACCACAGAAATACAAAGCATCCTAAGAGACTACTACAAGCAACTCTGTGCCAATAAAATGGACAACCTGAAAGAAATGGACAAATTCTTAGAAAGGTATAACCTTCCAAGACTGAACCAGGAAGAAATAGAATATATGAACAGACCAATCACAAGCACTGAAACTAAAAGTGTGATTAAAAATCTTCCAACAAACAAAAGTCCAGGACCAGATGGCTTCACAGGTGAATTCTATCAAACATTTAAAGAAGAGCTAACACCCATCCTTCTCAAACTCTTCCAAAATACAGCAGAGGAAGGAGCACTCCTAAACTCATTCTATGAGGCCACCATCACCCTGATACCCAAACCAGACAAAGATACTACAAAAAAAGAAAATTACAGACCAATATCACTGATGACTAGAAATGAAAACATCCTCAACAAAATACTACATCCAACAACACATTAAAAGGATCATACACCATGATCAAGTGGGATTTATCCCAGGGATGCAAGGCTTCTTCAGTATACACAAATCAATCAATGTGATACACCGTATTCACAAATTGAAGAAGAAAAACCATATGATCATCTCAATAGATGCAGAAAAAGCTTTTCACAAAATTCAACACCCATTTATGACAAAAACTCTCCAGAAAGTGGGCATAGAGGGAACCTACCTCAACATAATGAAGGCCATATACGACAAACCCACAGCAAACATCATTCTCAATGGTGAAAAACTGAAAGCATTTCCTCTAAGATCAGGAAAAAGACAAGGATGTCCACTCTCGCCACTATTATTCAACATAGTTTTGGAAGTCCTAGCCACAGCAATCAGAGAAGAAAAAGAAATAAAAGGAATAGAAATTGGAAAAGAAGAAGTAAAACTGTCACTGTTTGCAGATGACATGATACTATACATAGAGAATCCTAAAGATTCAACCAGAAAACTACTAGAGCTAATCAATGAATTTGGTAAAGTAGCAGGATACAAAATTAATGCACAGAAATCTCTTGCATTCCTATACACTAATGATGAAAAATCTGAAAGAGAAATTAAGGAAAGACTCCCATTTACCACTGCAACAAATAGAATAAAATACCTAGGAATAAACCTACCTAGGGAGACAAAAGACCTGTATGCAGAAAACTATAAGACACTGATGAAAGTGTCTTATAGTTTTAAGATGATACCAAAGATGATACTTAAAGATGATACCAAAAGATGGAGAGATATACCATGTTCTAGGATTGGAAGAATCAATATTGTGAAAATGACTATACTACCCAAAGCAATCTACAGATTCAATGCAATCCCTATCAAATTACCAATGGCATTTTTTTTTTACAGAAGTAGAACAAAAAATCTTAAAATCTGTATGAAAAAAAAAAATTTTGTATGGAGACACAAAAGACCCCAAATAGCCAAAGCTGTCATGAGGGAAAAAAGTGGAGCTGGGGGAATCAGACTCCCTGACTTCAGACTATACTACAAAGCTACAGTTATCAAGACAATATGGTACTGGCACAAAAAAAGAAATATAGATCAGTGGAACAAGATAGAAAGCCCAGAGATAAACCCACGCACCTATGGTCAGCTAATCTATGACAAAGGAGGCAAGGATATACAATGCAGAAAAGACAGTTTCTTCAATAAGTGGTGCTGGGAAAACTGGACAGCTACATGTAAAAGAATAAAAGTGGAACACTCCCTAACACCATATGCAAAAATAAACTCAAAATGGATTAGAGACCTAAATGTAAGACCGGACACTATAAAACTCTTAGAGGAAAACATAGGAAGAACACTCTGTGACATAAATCACAGCAATATCTTTTTGTTTTGTTTTTTTTGCGGTATGTGTGCCTCTCACTCTTGTGGCCTCTCCTGTTGTGAAGCACAGGCTCCGGACGTGCAGGCTCAGCAGCCATGGCTCACGGGCCCAGCCGCTCCACGGCATGTGTGATCTTCCCGGACTCAGGCACAAACCCATGTCCCCTGCATCGGCAGGCGGACTCTCAACCACTGCACCACCAGGGAAGCCCCAGCAAGATTTTTGATCCACCTCCTAGAGTAATGGAAATAAATACAAAAATAAACAAATGGGACCTAATGAAACTTAAAAGCTTTTGCACAGCAAAGAAAACCATAAACAAGATGAAAAGACAGCCCTCAGAATGGGAGAAAATATTTGCAAACGAATCAACGGACAAAGGACTAATCTCTAAAATATATAAACAGCTTATGCAGCTCAATATTAAAAAAGCAAACAATCCCATCAAAAAATGGGCAGAAGGGCCTCCCTGGTGGCGCAGTGGTTGAGAGTCCGCCTGCCGATGCAGGGGATACGGGTTCGTGCCCCGGTCTGGGAGGATCCCATATGCCGCGGAGCGGCTGGGCCCGTGAGCCATGGCCGCTGAGCCTGCGCATCCGGAGCCTGTGCTCCGCAACGGGAGAGGCCACAACAGTGAGAGGCCCGCGTACGGAAAAAAAAAAAAAAAAAAAAAAAAAATGGGCAGAAGACCTAAATAGACATTTCTCCAAAGGAGACATACAGATGGCCAAGAAGCACATGAAAAGCTGCTCAACATCACTAATTATTAGAGAAATGCAAATCAAAACTACAATGAGGTATCACCTCACACCAGTTAGAATGGGCATCCTCAGAAAATATACAAACAATAAATGGTGGAGAGGGTGTGGAGAAAAGGGAACCCTCTTGCACTGTTGGTGGGAATGTAAATTGATAGAGCCACTATGGAGAACAGTATGGCAGTTCCTTAAAAAACTAAACATAGAATTACCATATGATCCAGCAATCCCACTACTGGGCATATACCCAGAGAAAACCATAATTCATAAAGACACATGCACCCCAGTGTTCACTGCAGCACTATTTACAATAGCCAGGACATGGAAGCAACCTAAATGCCCATCGACAGACGAATGGATAAAGAAGATGTGGTACATATATGCAATGGAATACTAGTCAGCCATAAAAAGGAACGAAATTGGGTCATTTGTTGAGACGTGGATGGATCTAGAGACTGTCATACAGACTGAAGTAAGTCAGAAAGAGAAAAACAAATATTGTATATTAACGCATATATGTGGGACCTAGAAAAATGGTACACATGAACCGGTTTGCAGGGTAGAAATTGAGACACGGATGTAGAGAACAAACGTATGGATACCAAGGGGGGAAAGCGGCAGGGGGTGGGGGGTGTGTGTGTGATGAATTGGGAGATTGGGATTGACATGTATACATTGATGTGGATAAAACTGATGACTAATAAGAACCTGCTGTATAAAAAAATAAATAAAATTCAAAAAGAAAGAAAAAAAAACAAAATGAAAACACAATCTATGGAATGGGAGAAAATATTTGCAAACGATGTGACCCACAAGGGCTTAATTTCCGAAATATATAAACAGCTCATATATCTAATGTCAAACAACCCAATCACAAAATAGAGAAAAGATCTAAATAGACATTTCACCAAACAAGACATACAGATGGCCAAAAGGCACATGAAAAGATGCTCAACATCACTAATTATTACAGAAATGCAAATCAGAACTACAGTGAGGTACCACCTCACACCAGTTAGAATGGCCATTATTAAAATAACAAATGCTGGAAAGGATGTGGAGAAAAAGGAACCCTCCTACACTGTTGGTGGGAATGTAAATCAGTACAGCCAGTATGGAGAACAGTATGGAGGTTCCTTAAAAAACTAAAAATAGAGCTACATATGATCCTGCAATCCCACTCCTAGGCACAGATCCAGAGAAAACTATAATTCGAAAAGATGCATGCACCCCAATGTTCACTGCAGCACTATTTACAATAGCCAGGACATGGAAGCAACTTAAATGTCCACTGACAGAAGAATGGATAAAGAAGATGTGGTATATATACACAATGGAATATTACTCAGCTATAAAAAGGAATGAAATAAAACCATTTGCAGCAACATGGAGGGACCTGGAGATTATCATACTAAGTGAAGTAAGCCAGACAGCAAAAGAGACATACCATATCATATCACTTACATGTGGAATTCTTTTTCCAGTGATACAAATGAACTTATTTACAAAACAGAAATAGACCCACAGACATAGAAAACAAACTTATGGTTACCAAAGGGGAAAAGGTGGGGGGGGATAAAGTAGGAGTTTGAGATTAACATATATATATAAAATATGTAACCAACAAGGACCTACTCTATAGCACAGGGAACTATACTCAATATTTTGTAATAACCTACATGGGAAGAAAATCTGAAAAAGAATAGATGTATATATGTATAACTGAATCACTTTGCTATACACCTGAAAGTAATACAACATTGTAAATCAACTATAATTCAATTTTAAAAAATACTGTCAAAGTGATCAAAAACAAGGAAATTCTGAGAAATTGCCACAGCCAAGAATAGCTTAAGGAGACATGACAACTAAATCTAATGTGGTATCCTGAATGGGATCCTAGAACAGAAAAAAGGATGTCAGGTAAAAGTTAAGCATATTAGTCTCCTAGGGCTGCCATAACAAAATACCACAGACTACATAAACTTAACATACATAACTACATAAACTACATAAAATTTGTTGGCTTAAACAACAAATATATTTTCTCACAGTTCTGGAAGTCCAAGATCTAAATGCCAGCAGGGTTGAATTCTGTTGAAATCAACAAAACAGCCGCCTTCTTACCGTTTCCTCACATGGCCTTTTCTCTGTGTGTATGTGCTCCTAGTGTCTCTTCCTCTTCTTTTAAGGACATCAGTTCTCTTGGATTAAGGCCCTACCCATATGACCTCATTTAATTTTAATTACCTCCTTTAAAGGCCCTATCTCCATATACAGTCACATTGGGAGTTAGGGCTTCAACATAGGAATTTGGGGGGAATGTAATTTAGTCCACAATACTAGGGAAATCTAAATAAACTTTACTTAATAAGATATCAGTGTTAGTTCATTAAGTGTAAGAAATGTACCATATTAATGTAAGATAGTAATAGGGAAAATTGGTTTAGGGGTATAAGGGAACTGTACTATCTGGTCAGCGTTTCTATAAATGTAAACCTCTTCTAAAAATAAAAGTAAAGGGCCTCCCTGGTGGCGCAGTGGTTGAGAGTCCGCCTGCCGATGCAGGGGATACGGGTTCGTGCCCCGGTCTGGGAGGATCCCATATGCCGCGGAGCGGCTGGGCCCGTGAGCCATGGCCGCTGGGCCTGCGCATCCGGAGCCTGTGCTCCGCAACGGGAGAGGCCACAACAGTGAGAGGCCCGCATACCGCAAAAAAAAAAAAATAAAAAAAATAAAAAAAAATAAAAAAAAATAAAAATAAAAGTAAAATAAATTTTGAGGAATGTTTTTTCCAAGAGTAAGAAGGTAATGATCTTTCTCAGTAAGATGCCAAAACTATGTTAATTGAAGCAGTGGGAAACAGTACAGGGTAGATTATTCAAGAAATGAAATTGGGACAACTAAGTAACTATTTGGGGAAAAGAAATTACAATTTTATCTTACCCAAATACTAAAAGAAAATTCTAAATTGATAAAAGATTAACAAGTGATAAAAGAACTGTAAAACTGCTAGAAGAAAATATAGGTGGATATTTACATGGTCTTAATGTGAGGAAAGACTTCTTAAGTATGACTCTGAAGACAGACTTAAAGGAAGACACTACTCACTAGCACTGTATAAAAAACTGTAAAGTTCTGTATGGAAGCAAAAAAGGAAGGGAAAAGGAGGGATAGATAGAAGGAAGATAGGAGGTGAAACTCAAAAAACAAATGACAAACTACAAAGTCTATTTGTAGTTTGTGATAAATAAGGATTTATATTCTTAATATATTAATTCTCACAAATCCATAAGGAGAAGACGAGTATGCCCTTTTTTTTTTTTTAATGGGCAAAGGACACAAATATACATGTCGCAAAAGAAATACAAATAGCCAAAAACATTATGGGGGATGGGGAATGAAAACAAAAATCAGTTTATTAATCAAAACAAAATAAGGCACTCTGCTGATGAATGAATTGGTATATCCTTTTTGAAGGGAAGTTAGATCATATATATCAAGTGCCTTAAAAGTGTACAAATCTTTGACCTAAGAATTCTACTTATAGGAATTTATCCTAAGCGTTAGTAAAGATTATTACAAATGACAGAAATATCTTCAACTAAAAATGGGGGTTTATCAGCATAGGAAGCTTAAGAACTGGACCTAGGGCGTAGCTGGGTCAGAGTTCAGCCAATGTCAGGATTCTATGTCTTCTGGCTCCATTTTCCTCTCATTCCATAGGCAGGCTTCCCACCCAGGAGGTGGCCTCCAGAAGCTCTGGGCTTATGTTTCCATTATGGCCAACCCCATAGTTCCAGAAAAAGTCCTGAGCCAGTTCTGTTTGACCTTGCTGGATTCAAATGCCCATTCCCTGATGTAATCACTGGTTAGTCTGCACAGGCCTATACCATGTGTTCCCTTCCTCAGACAAGGACAAGGGGGTCCCAACCACATGGGCTGACGGTGGGGAAGGGTCATTTCTGAAAGAAAAAGACCAATCTACTGAAAGAAAGAATGTTGAACCAGCCCCCACCCCTGAAACATTTACTACAAATAAGAAAATCCAAATATTTTTCACATAGATATTATTTGCAGTAATGTTTGTAAAGGTAGAAATTTGAACAAGACTAAGAATCCTAATATAGGGTGGATTTTAAATTATCTGTAGGACCAAATATTAGGCAATGAATACAATGATGTAAAAGTATAGTTATTAAAAAGATGTTTGTGGTGTAGTTCGGTATGAAAAGCAAATTGTAAAATATATGCATTATGACCCATTCAAATATATAGTAAGTTCCCCTACATACCAACAAGTTCTGAGAGCACATTCGTAAATCCAATTTGTTCATAAGTCCAACAAAGTTAGCCTAGGTACCCAACTAACACAATCGGCTATATAGTGCTGTACTGTAATAGGTTTGTAATACTTTTTGCACAAATAATACATAAAAAAGAAACACAAAAAATAAAGACAACATTTTTAATCTTACAGTACAGTACCTTGTGAAGTACAGTAGTACAGTACAACAGCTGGCATACAGGGGCTGGCATCGAGTGAACAGGCAAGAAGAGTTACTGACTGGAGGAGGGAGAGGAGGTGGGAGGTGGTAGAGCTGAAGGATCATCAGCAATAGGAGATGAGGGCAAGCTGCAATTTCACTCACTCCTGACGTTGACGGCACAGGTTCTGGTTCCTTGCTGGATTCAATCCTATCTACCCTCTTGAAAAACTGATCCAGTGATGTCTGGGTAGTAGTTGTGTTTTTCCTCATCATAGATGACACGGTAGCACTGGATTGCATTTTGAACGGCTGCTGCAACCTTCGTGTACTGTTCTACACGCGGGTCCTGTGCCTCAAAAACTAACAGTGCCTCCTCAAAGAAAGAAAATCCCCTTGCCATTTCCTGTGTCATGAATCTCTTCGGTTCTTCAGTTACTTCTTCTTCCTCTTGTCTCTCTTAGTCCTCTCTCTGGGCCTCCAATTCCATCAGGTCTTCATTAGTAAGCTCCTCATTATAAGAACGAGTGACGTCTACCATCTTTTTGCCTCGCTTCACTTTCTCAATTATTTTCACTTTTATTTCCATCGTTATTGCTTGGCGCTTCTTAGCCATACCAGCTACATCACAGCTGCTTTTACACTTGCTTCCAGACATCCTGGGCTTGAAATAAAGATACCGTACTACTGTACTCTATACAGTACTGTACAGTAAAGTACACAAAAGCACAACCACTTGTAGAGGATGCACACACGTGACAATGTACGCCAGACACGTGAACTAACTTACATGATTGGACAGGCGAATGCACGTTCGCATCTTTGAAAGTTTGCAACTTGAAGGTTCATATGTAGGGGACTTACTATAAGTATATATACACATTTAGACATGCATAGAACAAAGTTTAGGAAGCGATGTGCCTGTATGTTTACAGTAGTTATTGATAAGCTATGGAGTTACAGGTAATTTTTTTGTTTGTTTTTTCTTTTTGCCCTTAAGGATTGCTTTACTTTGCACAAAGAAAAAACATACAGACAGTGAATGTATGTTAATCATGCTATGAAAGTTGTAAAAATAAGATTTCTATAATTCTTTCAATCTATAAATAGCTTCTGCCCTTTCAATGGCTTAGGGCATAGTGTAGACAGGACATATTATAAATACACATATAAACTTACAGTTAAGTGAGATCAAATAAGTTTTGTATGATAATGTACATGAAAACACTTTGAAAAAGGGTATGAAGTTTAATAGAATAGTATAAAAATGATAAGTATATACCAGCTCACTTTATATTAACACCCATACACACAAAATACAAAATAAGTTAAAATGGTAAGTGTTTGGACCAAAATTGTAGGCGTGATATTTGAACCTCGTTCTAACTATGTAAATATGGTGCTTATTACCATACCCTCTTCACAGATAAGGAAACAGAGACCTGAAGAGCAATGTGACTTTCCTACAGAAACACTGAATGACTGAATTTTAACTCAAACCCAGGTCTTCTGACTTCAATCCGCAAAAGCTTCCATAAAAGGCATTAGAGAAATTCAAAGGCAAAAGTAGGTCCTGAGGCCCAAGGCAGTCAGACTTTTAGGAGGAAATGGCAGTTAAATTGGGCTTTGGAAGCTCAGGGGACATGAACCAGTGGGAAGGAGGTCCTAGGGCATTCCAGAGAAGTGACACGGACAGCAGTATGCTGTGGCCCATCTCTGACACAGAGCAGGGTGTGGTGTTTTCAAAGGATCAGATGTGGGTTAAACTTAGAAATTATTTTGTCTCACTGAAATTTCTTTTAAAAAAAGTCTGTTTTTGCTTTTCAAATACAAGTCTCCTTTCAAGCCCTCTCCCACCAAAAGAAAAAAAGAAAAAAGAAAACTTATAAACTAGATCATTTAAGTTTCTATCCATAGTCCCTTAAGAACAATAACTTAAGTAATAATCAGGGGATATTTAGTTGGGTTTCCTAAGAATTCTAACTGAACAGAGAAATGAGAAGCTGTCAACACACTATACTAAAGACAAATTATGTAGGTGACAAAGTTTCACAAAGAAAGGCAGGGCCTTTCAACCCAATTAGAGGAAGGCTGTCTGAGGACAATATATGCATTTTTTTCCCTACCTTATACCTCTAAGGCTGAGTACAGAAGACAAATACCAATCACTAAGCAGTTTAACTGGCCCATTTGAGAAAGATCTGTTGGAGTTTTATAGCATAAACTTAATGGTGGTGGAAATATGTTGTTTTAGGTCTTAGACTATTAGCCTTTTCTCTAGTATTGTAGAGTCTGAAAGAAGAGTTACTTATCTGGAAAACTGAAAGGCTTATAAACATCCAGTTGACATCTGAACAACATGGAGGTTTAAGGCACCCACCCTCTGTGCAGTTGAAAATCCACTTATAATTTATAGTTGGCCCTCCATGTACCTGGTTCCTCCACAGAAGCAGTTCCACATCTGCACAGTCAACCAACCACAGATCATATAGTGTTATAGTGTTTACTGCTGAAAAACTCCGCATGTAAGTGGACCTGCGCATTTCAAACCCACGTTGTTCAAGGGTCAACTGAAATTGCTAAATAATTTGGAATTATCTATTGATACTCAAGGAGAAAGGTGAACAAAACCAGGTTTTTAGAGGTCACTGGCTACCCAGAAACATGTGTTCATTCAGCATTTATTGAGGGCATTCTTCTTGTTAAGGCTTGGTGACTGGTGCTGTTACAAAGGCCAATAAAACAGAGCCATCTGCAGTCTAGTGAGGGAGGCTAAACTAAGACATGTACAGAAGAGGACTTTAACCCACCTGGAAAAAGAGGACAGGCCAGGAGAGGATTCAGGGACTGGTTTCCAGAGGGGATGACACCTCAACTGAAGCAGGGAGAGAAGTATATCACCATACAGAGGCAGCAAGGAGGCAGGAGAGAGCACGTTCTATACAAGAAACTGCAAGTAATTCAGGATGTCTAGAGCATAAGATGTGAAGATGACATAGGAGCTTAGAGAGAGGAACAAAAGCCAAGTCATAGAGGCTACGTAAGAAATTTGGGTTTCATTGTTTAGACAATAGGGAACCACTGAAGGATTTAAAACAGGACAGTTTTCATGGCTAAATCTGAATTTTTGAAAAATATATATGTAACAGAAAATACCTGGATTTCATCATCAATCCTAAAGGCAGTCCTTAGTAATTCGATGCCTGCGAAGAGACTGCCAGACATCCACCCTTAGAGTGTATCAAATAAGATCAAATAGCCTCTTTGGCTCTGCTTCTCTTGGACCTCCAGCTGAATGGTGTGTCCCTACCTAGCATCCTCATTTTAGGATGTATAGGGAGAGACTGGGACTAATCCCAGAGAGCAATGATTAAAGGCAATAAAGGGATAAAAATTTACAGTGAAAATTAATTGCCTTTTTTTTAAAGCAAATGTTCACCTAATAGAGAGGTGTCTTTTCCCAAAGAGGCTCCCACATGGCTCAAGACATTTTTGGAACCTCTTTTCTAATTGCATTATAGGCCAGCCTGGGAGCCACACAGATTATCATTCTTGTCTCTTTATAGTTGCCTTTCTAAAATGCTGTATTCCAAAATAAGCACTGCCCGATCTGATTTTTTTTATCCTATTCACTAGACTTAGCACTGAATTAACTTTTGATTTATTCCTGAAGTTAAATACATCTTCACAAGATGAAAGTTTGTTACCTCTGAAGACATTCAGTCAAGTACCTGGTCAACTAGTTACCAGCTACAAGTTTCTTGACCATGAATCTCTCAGGTTGCCTGTGAAATGGAGGTGAATAACATACTTCCCACCTACCCCATATAGTTATTGTGAAGACAATACCAGACATGTGAAAGCTCTTCATAGACTGCTATGTCAGAGGATGCTCTTCTTATTGTGCCCTCACATTTTGCAGGCAGTTCCAAAATGTACATTTGTTCTGGTGCCTGTGTGTTCATCTCCCCTAACAGATTGTTCACTTTAGGAGAGCAGGGCCTGGGTCCTATTTGGCTTTATTTCCCTGTTGTCTGACACTGGGTCTCACACATAAAAAGGCTCCAATATTTGTTGAATGAATAATTCAGTGTAGTTCCTTGCCTTTTCCTCAGACTATATTTAAGAAATGGATAATACACTTGAGATTATTCAGTTAAAATAGGCTCAGAAGCCATTTAAGCTTCTTTAAGTATGTGAGTAGTTTGTCATTAGGAACCAGCTGTTCATCTCTGAAGGGGCCCGAACAAATGGCTAATGAACTCAATCTGAAAGCCTAAAGACTCTTAAACTTTAATGCTGTGGTCCTAACTTTGGCTGTATTTTTAGGTCACCAGGAAAAAAACTTTAGGTTACTGATGCTAGAGCCCCATCCTGGGACAATTAAATCAGTACCTCTAGAGGTGGAGGCCTGGTGTTGATAGTTTTAAAAACTACCCAAGTGATTGTAATGTGCAGCCTGCGTTTGTTGCTGGGCTCTGGGATTAGACTTTGAGAAATATTGCCTTAGAAGAAATCCTATCTAGTTCTACATTAGGTACCATAGGAAATGGGAAGGAACATAAGGCATGCTCCCACCACAGTCTACAGGAAATAAAAACTAGCCATCACTGATCTGAGAGCAGTGGAAAAGCAGCAATCAGTGTGTGCTGAGCTATGAAAGGTCATGAAAAAGTGGACCTGTGAAGAGCTCCAGACTTTCTGCAGAACCTGTTAGACATTTTAAAAGTTTATCATAGAAATAAAAGACAGTCCCTGCCCACAAAAGAAGGTTAACTGTTAGGTTAGCAAACCAGCTAGTTCTAGCCAGAGGTCCTGGCCAATACAGAGGGTTTAAAGGCTTTGATTCCCAGCACCAATCACCATTCTGAGGACTGAGAACTCAGCTGTGAACAAGACTCAAACTGTCTCAAATAACTGATGTTCACAACTAAGTGAACAGGCAATTTAAAAATGGTGAGAGTTGATGAGAGAAACAAAATTAAGTTGGTGAGATAGGAAGATCCAGTCATTTGAGGGTTTTAAGGGTCGGGCTCAGCTATTTCAGTGGAATTCAATAGCCGATAGTTTCTGGTGAAAGGGATGCTAAAAGGAAATGTATAAGAAAGATTATTTTCGAACCTTTGGAGGTTAGAAGGAGGAGAAACAGTACAGACATAAAACAGTTAAGACACCTACAACAATCTAAGGGTAGAGTGGTAAGTTCCTATATTAGGGAGACATGGGAATGGGAAAGAGTGTTTTATAGAATTTCTGATGAGAAAGATAGCTGTTTATATTACATAAGCATAAATAATTTAGATGCATTTCAGTCTGAAATGACTTATTAATATTGGGATTCTATATTGCACTACTTACTGTATGTCTGAGAATTATACCTCTCTTGCTTTCCCAATTAATATTAACTGCTGTCATATCTTAATCTATCTTACAATTGAATGAGAGTTTTTAAAAATGGATGTCAAATTAGTCAAGGTCCAGGTCCTTTTCGAAGACTCTCTTGTTTACTCTTGTTTATAATTCCACACAGTCTCATACAAAAAAGAAAAAGAATAAACTTACTTGTTTTGGGGCTGTACCCCTCAGGTCTGCAAGCCTTGTAGTTGCCCAACCGTGAGACCAAAGAAAGAGCCTGGAAACAGCGAAAGAGACATCCAAGGTGTACTGGATAGGGAATCTTACAAGTCAGAAGTAAAATGTCCTGGAGCGACACCCCACCTATAAGGCAGACGGCAGGCAGGATGCAGCAGCAATCTTAGCTACTGCAGGGGAGAAGGAGGTTACCATTTATAGGGGGAATTGATGTCAGGTTGGCTCATCAGTTACCAGGGAAACCAGCAGAGGAGCATGTTCTTCTCAGCCCCTCAGGTTAACAATCGTCAATGGGGCAGATGTTTCCCTTTGATAACCTAGCTTGGTGGAGTGGTTCTGGTCTAAGCATTAGAATGATAACCACCTGGGACGGGGCAAACATGTAGGCAGTTACCATTAAGGCTCTGTGATTAAGAGGGAAGATCAGTCATGTGAGTAGGTGAAGCAGGGACTGGTTGAGCAGGGGATGTATAGAGAGCAAGAGAACCGCCATCTTGAGTGGCCTGGTCATACACAGCCTCTATGAAAATGGTAAGCCTCCATATTTCTATAACCACTAAAGTCAATGTTCTTACTTGAGAATCTGATCTTATAAAAAGTTGTTATTAATCAGAACTAAACTTTTGTCTTTGCCTTCAAATGAACAAGTTCTAAACTTTTCATATGTCAATGATCAGTGTGTGATTCCAAAAGCTTCACTGCTCTTTTTGGGCCAATTCTATGACCAGTCACAGAGTGGATAGTATTGAGTTATTGGTACATACAAGGTTGTAAACTACCAGACCTTATGTACTTGAATTGTCTGTATAATAAGTCTGCATGTGTATTCTCACAGGAGACTGTAAAATGTGGGCATGCTTTCAATTCATGCAGTCTGTGATTTATGGAGGCACACGGGTCAGGAGTTTATTATGCTGAAAATCATAATAACTGTTTTGTTTTGCTTTTTAAAATGAAGTGACCGAAGCATGTTGAAAGATAAATGGGTGAAGCATTTTGATTATGTTTTTGTTTCAATTAAAGATTAAATATTATGCTGAGTAACCAGCCATGCTAAGCATTATGATATTAAAGCTGAAGTAATTTGTAAGCTGATAGCCCCTTCTTTCCTCTGGGTTTAGGTTTGTTATTAATCAAAATGTTGGACTTGTTTAGTGCAGTGGTGTATGAAACAAACAGTTGAAAAAGACAGCTACTTTACAGCTTTCTGTTTTTTCAGATTTGTAGGAAAATCTGTTTCTTCTTGTGGACTTTGTGCTATTGTTCACATGTCTACATTTCATTTCTTATACCAAAGCCAACTAAATCTAGTAGTTATAAGATCCTCTCATGGCATAGAAAGGAGGAAGTTGCCTTTTTATGGTTTTATTTGACAAATTCTGGTAAAGTCATTTTTGAAACACGGACAGTCCCTACCAGAAATGATTATAACAAAAGACCCGTCTGTCTTTTGGGGCAGAGAAAGGGATAATTTTTAAAATAGAAGAATGTGTATATGGAAAAGTATTAATAAGTTAACTAATATAGTGGTTTTTGTATTTTTATATCAGTATAGGAGTACTGAATAAAATTGTTTTAAAGGGAATATGATTCCAGCTATTTTCTAGTTTGGGGTTAGGCATCAGCACAAATCATTTGGAAAGCTGCTGTGCACTTACCGAAATACAGTGTAGGAGTCTGGGCTCCCCATGACGTGTGATAAGGACCTTTAACAGGACAGTCCTGCCACACTTCTAAACTTAGTCCCCATCAGTGGTTAACACACTTACAATTTCTGAAGAGCTCACTCTAGGGAATGCTGCGTAGATTGTAAGGAGTATCAAAGAAAAAGACCACCTCTCAATACCTGAAAAAAAAAAAAGCTCAATTTATTACTTAACTAAGAAAGAGCTTGCTTTTAGACACAGTCTCTCTGAGCAAAGCAGGTTGCAAACCTTATGTAGAGTTTTGGGGTCAGGGATTGTTTAGGAGTTAATATCAGCCTCAGAAGCACCATTATTCAGGAGAGGCTGCTGGTGATTGGCTGGCTTTCAGAAGCATGTCACTGGTGTGGGTCTGCCACTGATTGGCCAACTTTCAAAAGCATGAGGCTGTCACTGATTATTTGGCTTTCAGAGGTGTATTTACTGAAGTGAGTTATCACTGATCATTTGGGCCTAGGCAAGTCACCATTAATTGATTAAATCCTGTTTGATTGATTCAGTCTGGTTATAGTGGTCACTTGCTACCATGGCTGGAGAATAATTACCCTTTTGCTAGGAGTTGGGGATTGTTTTATTCTCAGACGCTAATACTCAAGCAGTGTAGAAAATTGAAAGCACAAGAAAATCAGACTCTGAGTACTCCATCTAAATAAGCAATAATCCTATGCTGCACTTTCTAAATGAGGTTGTTTCCAAGGTCAAGTCCATGGAAATATAAAAAGTCAGCAGTTCTCATGTGTGATATTGCATGTTATGAAATCTGATGCAAATAATATATTATTAATAATAAAGTATAGAAATGCAAATGTGCTTTACCTCAGTAAATAAAAGTAGACTCTAGTTCATCCACATAATAATGTCACTCATACTCATTGCATTCTAATAAGCTTTTCTGGGAAGGAAGAGGTGATAAGATAAAACTTGTCAACCTGGTGAACAGTCAACCCTACCGAACTCTTTGCAATTGTAGTATCATTAATATTGTAACATTTCATTTCCCTCACAAAATCGTTTTAGGATTCTTCAAAATCTAAGTATATCCATGGGAATTTTTAACAAAAGTAAACTTCCCTCCGCATTTGTGGTACTGCAGGGAGAAAGGATAGGGGAATCTCTGCTAGTACCTATTGCCCAATCTCTGCTCATATAGGGAAACAGAAATCACTGTAATATATGGGTTTCACCTGCAAGTTACAACTGACATGTGGGGAGTGTTAACCCTTCAGGCGGTTTACCCCCATTTGCTGTGATTAAAGTGTTGGGTGTGCCTATTTTTTAAATTGCTTAAATATTTAGTGGGGAAAGCCTTAGTAGTTTTGTTTATATATAAAAACTGAACTTTCCTCTTTCCAAATTCATTCACCTGCCCTAGAATCTGGTTTTGGGACCTCCCTATTTATTCCCGGCACCTCCTAATGGGGGGCAGAGCTAATCACTTACATATTTCTCTGCTGCTAAGCATAGCCAGCTTACAACCACTTAGGATTCAAGCACATGTTGAGACCTTAAGACCAGTAAGCATTTGATAAAGTAGGAAAGCAGGGTGGTTAGATTTGCTGTAATCAACAGTAGGAGGAGGAAATTCATCCATGGAGCCGTGCCAAAAGCTCAGTTTCTTTTTGTACAAAAATTTTTTTAAACTCAGCAATTCCCCAGAAAAGGGATTCATAACACCATCTGAACAGGAATTTTCTGAACACATTCCCTACTTGACCCATTTAACTACCGAAAACAAAACAAAACCAGATAGGGCTGGTTTAATGTCGGGAGTTTTGCTCTGCAACCTGGCTGAGTGTGCTCTTTAAAGGAAGCTGGAAGAATGTTCTCTGAGTTTAGTTGAAGGAAGACTTCTGGGTAGAACTCTTTTAACTTCCCATCAGGAAAGGAACCTCGAGTGAAGTCTGAAGCAAAGAGACTCACTACTAGAAATACAAACCAACAAAACAAACTCCAGACATGTTTTTCAAATTTACGTGTTTTCTGAGAAGTTGGCTTCCATGTGGTATAAGCACCAGTAAACAATAAACCCATCTTCGTGTTTTGTACCCTTTTGGTTCATCATGCCAAGACAAGTGTAGTGTAGAATTTCTACTTTCAGTTCTCATGCAAAAATCAGTGAACCATCTCTCTCCCACTTTAGGATGTCGCATGTACTTCAGTTTGAGGATAAAAGCAGAAAAGTGAAAGATGCAAGCATGCAAGATTCAGACACGTTTGAAATCTATGATCCTCGGAATCCAGTGAATAAAAGAAGAAGGGAAGAAAGCAAAAAGCTGATGAGAGAGAAAAAAGAAAGAAGATAAAATGAGAGTAATGATAAACCAGAACTAGCTGGAAATGTGCCTGCAATAAATGGCCTTAAAACAGCCATTGTTCCCAACAGCGTCACTTAAGGGTGTGAAAAGAAGCATTTTTGAACTTGTTGTCTGGTTTTGAAAAACAATTATCTTGTTATGTAAATTGTGGAATGATGTAAGCAAATGCTTTTGGTTACTGGTACGTGGTTTTTTTTCCCCTAATTGAGCTTTTATATTGCTAAATTTGAAATAAAATCACTTTCCTTCTAGTTTACATGTTAACCATTTGCAGAATGTACAAATCTGTTTGTATCTTTTTACCCTAAAATATGTGAAGGCTTCGTTTTCAAGATTTTTTATAAGACATCTTTACAGAAAGAATATTTAAGGGAAACCTCTTTGGCATTCTGTTACCACAGCACTAACTTTGAAATACGATTTTTAAATTATGTAATATAAAGATTGATGGTTTTGTTTTGCATACAAATATCTAAAAATAGCCAAATCAGTAAGACTCAATAGCCTTAAATCTTAAGGAACCCCTAAGTGAATGTTCACGCCTGCGTCTGGGCCAATGCCTGGGTTTAATTGATGCAGTCAAGACAATAACACACTAAGTAATGTCAGCCAAGCTTATTGCACACCCTGGCCTGACCCCAGGCTACCTGCTCACTCCTCTGCCCTTCTCAGCACAGCAACGGCAGGAGCACATGCAGAGGTCCCATCCTGGCAATAGAACTCATTAAGAATTTAGCCTTTTATGACAATCAGTCCTGCTGGTTATTTACTATATATTATCTGTACTATTTAGTCAGTGTTTTCTAGAATCTGAATGCCAAGATTATACCACAGGTTAACTTCCCGTTACCTAGTAAAACCTCACCAGCCACGTCTTTTCAGGTAGTGTCTCATCAGCTCTCTCTTTTGAAGTGGAAGCAATAGGCTTTCTTTATAGCGCTTGCTCTCACAACGTAGCCCCAGACACTACACTAGAGCAGCAGCAGCATCACTTACGGCCACGTTAGAAATTCAAATTCCTGCCATACTACCCACCACCATTATCCCCATCCAGACTAATGAATCTGAAACTTTGATCATAGAGGGCTTGTTAAACAGACCGCTGGCTTCACTGCTGGTGATCCAATCTTTGGAGACTGGCAATATCTAGTGAAGTTAAAAATGTTCATATCCAGTGATCCAAAATTTCTAATCCTAGGTCTGTTGCCTAAAGAAGTTCTCACACATTGCTCAAGGGGACCTGTACTAAATATACGTTGAAGCATCAACCAAAGAGTGGATAAATAAGTTATTATACATCCATGCTATGGAATATTTTGTAAGCAGTGAAGATTAATAAGCCAGAGTTGTGTGTACTAGTTTATCTTAAAAATAATGTGAGGAATAGGCAACCTCCTATATAAAAATTTAAAACACACAACTCACCATTATATATTGTTTATGGATGTATACATGTAGCAAAAGTATAAAAACATAAAAACTAGTGGTTACCTCTGAGGAGGCAGAAGGAATCCACAGGGGGCTTCATTTGTGCTTGTAATGGTTTATTTCTTAAGACACATGTTGGGTAGTCAAGCCTCATTATACTATTCTCTTTACATTTTGGTATGCCAGAAACATTTCATAATTTGTTCTTTATGATCATATCTAGAACCTGAGGTGAGAAGACAGGACACCCCCTTTCTTTTTTGCTTCAGAAGTAGGAGAAAGTTCCAAAGAGGAAGAGAGGGATATGATAAAGGTGTTCTGGGGAACAGGTGCTAAGCCACCAAAAAATAAGCCAGTGTTTGGAAATGTGCTCTATCTTTCCCTCACTGCCGTAATATCAATTGTATTACAGATGTTCACAAAGCAAAATGTTGTTTTCTACACTCACAAAGTCTCTGTTGTTTATTATGAAAAGTATTATTACCACTGGATCTATTTGTATTGAAGTACCCCGTAGGTTTCTCTACCATTCCTCCAAGACTGTGTCCACCTAAAACAGTGTGGTTTTATCCCTAAAACAGAGGGAACCACAGGCCTCTAGGGCACAGCCAGAAGACTAGTATTTATAGGTTTAAAAAGATAACTGAATGACAAAATTAAAACAGGTTGACTGAATGCTCCTCATCCTGCTTTAAATTTCAAGGAGCAGAAAGATCTGAAATTCTACAGAGATTAGAATCTTACCAGAATTTCACCATGATAATAAGACTCATTTTGAATTTAACTGAATAATAGCAATAACAATTTTTTAAAAGCTGAAGAACATGGTTAAATTATCTGTCATATATAGTAGTAAATGTGCTTATAGTAAAATCTTTGGAAATGTCACAGGAACGTTTTTGGGCCATGTGAATTGCAAAAATGAAATAAAATGAGTTCCAAGACCAAAAAAAAGAGAAAACATAAGAAAATTAGCCTGTATAGTTCATTCTAATTTTATATTTATTTGGATTTATTTTTCTCTATGTACTTGCCCTAGGGATGTTATCCTGAGACCGTAAAGTCCGGTAGCCATCTCCTTTGTTATCTATGGTGATGCTGGGCATTGTGGAGAACAGAGAGAAAAGCAACTCCTGGCAATTTTTTTTTCTCATTTTCTGACAAGCCATTTTTTCACTTTGGTTGAAGCTGTCAGCGAGGTGAAAGTTAAAATTAACTCTAGACCTCTCCTTTCTCAATAGGTAATTGAAGAAATGCAGATCGCTCTAGAATTTTTAATGGTATAATATCAAAACACACATTATCACATGCCCTCAGCTCTCTGTATGCTCTGTGGCCACGCAGTCAGTAATGCATCTGCTGCATCTAAAAATGGGGACACCATAGAAAAAGGTCATTAAAAAGTGTGAGGAGATGAGTGGTTTGCTGCTGTTGTTTTTAGAACAAGTTCAATAAGCTATGGTGTCCTTATCAAACTGTCACTACCAAGTCTCTTGATAGGATCTGACGTGTGAGGTACATAAACCTGTTCTGTTGTATCACTGTGGCCTGAATGGAAAAGGTTAGATAAATGCAGAATATTGCCCCAACATGCTGTTTAATCTTGGCGATAACAAGAAAGAAAATGGATGTGTGAAGTGAGTTACCATTGAGGGTTGTATCAGTATAAGCAATTTGTATGTACGGGGTGTAGAGAAGTTAAGAGGGGTTACATTCTTTAACACCATCATTCACAAAAAAAAAAAAAAAAAAAAAAAGGTCTGGTTTCTCTATGGCTTTGACTCCTTTCCAGTGACTCTATACAGTTTATCATGGGGTACCACTTCTGCTTACTAGAGACCAGGAGGTTTTCCTGTCTCACATATATTTTATCTCCTTTCTTTTAGCTTTTAATGAAGAGAGGTGAAACAGGAGCCATATTTTAGAGAAATCCTTTCTAATAAGGATTCGATGAAATCTGAATTCCTAGAGAAATAAAACACCAAATCTTACTAAGATGGGTATTAGACATCCCCTGCTTGTAGAAAGAATACTCATGTATTCCCCCAAATCTTCCTTGACAAAGCTATACTCAAACATCTTTGTCACAGGGGCTAAGGGTTGTGCTAATCCCTGTGCAGAGTTTTCAGTGGTGTACAGCTAAATTGGCTCCCTAAAAAAAAGCAAGAAAAGCCCTGCTTTGCATCATTTGCTGACTTCTGTGGTGTAAATACTCTCACCATGGCTGATTTCAAGCCACCAAAGGTAGCTCCAGGATACAACTGGTTATTTTTCCCATTCTGTTTCATTGCTAGCTAAAAGCTTATGTAGTAACTCTTGCACTGGCACTAAAGAACTCACAAAGGTTTTTAACCTTTTTCCAAGATGACAACCTTCAGAAGTATTTCTCTTTTATGTGATTACTTCAGACAATTTGGTGAAGTTCTAAATTGTAGCCACATCTGCACCCTATGCTTTTTATGACTAGTTTGTACCTTTAGATTCTCTGTTGAGGGAGTTTTCCAAAGTCACTTGGCTCACATTTATTTTTCCCTCTGCTCATCTTTTTGCCTCAGTTTAGTCCAAATCTCACAGGAAAAAAAAAAAAGAGGGGGGAAAAAGGAAGGAAATGTAATTATAGTTCTTTGAATTATTCTCTGTAAGTGATAATGTACAAATCCATCATTTATATTTTTTTGGAAGATATTTTGGGTTAGGGATGGAGAATCCTACCTGGAGGGAAGACTGGCTTCTAAGTGAAATGCAGACAGGAATCTGGTCTCTCTCCCACATCTGCTCGGGATTATTCCTTTAAGTTTAGATCATGATATTATTTCATGTTACTTGATCAGCAAAAACATCTTCGGGAGGCTTTCTTCAGAGCACCAGTCAAAAAGAAGGTGTTCTTTGTCTTTTAGAAAATTGTTATTTTCTCATTCCATGATGCCAGAAATGATAATCATTGCTGCAGTTCCAGAACTTTTTAATAATCAGGATAATTTTGAGAGCAGAAAACTCTTAAGTGACTTTCCCATTTATTTTTTGACTAATCTAGTTGGAGCTTTATTATTCAAGTGTTTTAATAACAATGTATTTGAAATGAAGGGCATCATGTATAGAAAGTAAATTACTAAAGTAGTATATATTCTATGGCTAGTTCTCAACGGTTATGAATAAACTTAAAATTTGTGAATTACCTCTTTTTCGTATGATGTGAGTAAACTGTTCTTTAATTTGCAATTTTTGAGGAAATATTTTATTCAGGGTAAGAGGAATGTGACCACTCTATCTCTGTTCTAAACTTTTACTATATTATTGGTGTAAATGAATAGACTAAGAATTGGGTACTATCTCCCAAGCAACTAAAGAATTCAACAAGTGATTTTTGAATTCATTCAGAAAAGTTATACATGTTATTTTGTGAGACCTAGGTCCATTTCAGAGGGAAGCTTCCTAATGTCCCTCATGTGGATTTCATGTCCCATCAAACCTGACATGTCCGAAACTGAACTCACCTACATGTCCTAGCCCTTCCTCCACCAGACCTGCTTCACCTGCGCTTTTCCCCATCTTCCCTGTTGGCAATGCCACTTTTCTAGTTACTCAGGCTAAATAGTTTGGATTCCAGTCTTCATCTCACACCCTATATCCAGTCTGTTACGATAATCTGTTGGCTCTACCTTTGAAATATATCCAGAATTTTACCATTATTTACCACTTCCCACTGCTACCACCCTGGTCAAAAGGACCATCAACTTTCATGTGGACTACGGACTACTATTTATAAAAGCACCGTAACCAGTCTCCCTGCTTTCATGCTTATTTCCCTAAATTTATTAACAACACAGCAGCCAAGTGAAACCTCTTAAAACATAAATCACATTGTTATACTTCTCTGCTCAAAACCCTTCAATGGCTCCCCATTTCGTTCACAGGAAAAGCCCACATCTTCACAACGGCCTCTGAGGCTCTAGATAATCACCACACCCTCCCCTCAATCTCTGACCTCCTCCCTTACTACACTCCCCATCACTCACTGTACTAGCCACACCAACTGTCCAGTGCTTCATCAGATGAGCTAGGTGTGGTCCATCTCAGTTGCTCTGCACTGGCCAGTCCCTCTACCTGGAATACTCATCCACCAGATGTCCAAATGGCCGACTCCCGTACCTCCTTCAAGTTTGCTCAAATGGCCCTTTCTCCATAAGACCTACAGTAACCACTCTACTTTAAAATTGCAGCCCATCCCCACCCCACATTCTCAGTCCCCCTCAATCTCCCTCTCTAGTTATATTCAATGGCACTATGAACTCCTAAGCACTCTGCCTTATTAACTTATTTAACTTACAAACAACCCTATGAAGTAGGTACGGGCCCTTGTTACGATTTTACAGATGAGGAAACCGAGCCTTACAGATGTTAATTACTTATTGTTTATCATTCACCTCCCACCATAGAATGCCCTCCATGAGAACAAGGATTTTTGTCAGTTTTGTTTACTGTTGATCCAGTGCCTAGAACCATGCCTAGCAAAGAGTAGGCACTTAATAAATATTTGTTGAATGAATAAATAAACCAGTATATCCCCCCCGTGAAAAAACAGGATCCAGTATATTGTGTTATTCCATATTTTATCACTTAATATTACCATCATTTCATAAAGTTAGGACATCTTTACACTAAAAATGAAGGAAGGATATAACTTCAGTTCAGAAACAGCTCTAACATTTGAATAAATTTAGCTTTAGGAAAACCTTATTACACTGTCTTTTTCTCATTTTAACATAAGCCACTTTGTCACAGATGGGCACAGATCCAAAGACCATTTTGGGAAAACCTCTGGTCTGTAGGACAACCCATTTACACCTATATGGCTTCCTTGAGTACCTGCTCTTTATAGAAAGCAATATTCTAATTCCTAAGACTAGAAAGAACTGAGGGCCAACATGCAATGTGTAGAACGCAAGGCTATAAGGCTTCAGACATGCAACTGCTTTAACAGAAAAAACTATATAACCTCTTAATATCAGTTTTCTCCTCTCTCACATGGGAACAATATCAGCTGCCTTACCTACCTAGCTGTCACAGACTAAAGAAGGAATAAACAAGAAAACCAAGCTTTTACAAAGCTTATAATGATAGGAGCTAACATTTAACAGATACTTACTTTATGCCAGACACTCTTCTAAGCACTGTATCTATATTAATCTTTTAATCCTCATAAACAACTCTATGAGGTAGGCTCTATTATTATCTCCATTTTACAAATGAGGAGGAGACTTGAGGCTTAGCAAAGTTAAGTAATTTGTCCAGGTCACACAGGAAGCAAAGCAGCTAGAATTTAAAACAAGACTGAATCCAGAGTTTCAGTTGATCACTAGACTACCATGCCTCTTGCTACACAAACCAGACTGTTTTACAATACACCTCTAATATACCTATAGAGTTTATAATCCAGTAGGTAGAGAAGGAGGCTAACACCCCAAAATAAAAACACAGCATGGTGATTTCAGTTGAAAAGAATTATATATATAAAAACTGAGTGAGTGCTACAAGGAACCAAGATTGTGGTTTAGTGGAATTAATCTAGAACTGCTTTGTGGCGGAGGGAATTCTGACCATAATTTGGAAGGAAGGGAGAACATGGCATCGAGGAGACAGGTCCTGTTCCAGGTGAAGAGAAAGTTATACGGACAAGCCATTAAGACAAATGTAGGAGACAGTGATGTGTCTACATAATGCCAAAACATCTGGTCAACTGAGTTTAAAAAAAAAAAACCTCCATCAACATAGTAGATTTCTTCAGTCAATCCAGATGTTTGGCATCTTGTAGACAAAACATCCAGATGATTAACTGAAGATCTGACAGAGTTGACTGAATTAACCGTGTGTTGTAGCATTGTATAGACAGTGTCGGGACGTTTGCTTGGCTGGAGTGGAGTCCAGCTATAAAGGAGATAATGGTCCAGGCAATGAGAGGGGACCTGGAGCTTGGATTTGATGCAGTTGGAAGCTGCTGGAGGAGGAGTGTGATGGAAATGATGCTTAAGGAAGAGGATTCTAACAACTATGTGAAAAAAAAATATGGTGAGAGGAAAAGTTGTAGACAGGAAAGAGGATGTGAGTAGAGTGCAGGTGTGTGTGAGGTAATTAGAGCCTGGACCAGAATCAGGCTTGGGAAAGCAACAGGAAGGAACGGATCTGAAAAACATTACAGAAAAAGAACAGGAAGTCATGATGGGCTAGACAAGGGAGTGCAACTGCACATCACCCTAAGGTTGGAAGCCTCCAGGCCTGGGAAAGCAGCTGCCGTCAGGCTCACCACAGTAGTAAACCAAGAAGGAATCCCCAAGAGACCCCTCCCCTCAACCTCCATCCAGAGTCCAGAGCCAGGCCCACAGGCAGGGGGAACTTGGAGACCACAAACACAACTCTCATGAAAGGTTTCCTATTCATTTTAGCAACCTAAGTTGATTTCCCTTCAAGTCCAATTTCATGAAGGGATTGAGAATGCTAGATTCAGATTGTCAGGTAGACACAACTTCAGTGAAAAGTCTAAAAAGACAATATTGTAATGACATTTGCTTTTATACAGCATATAATGTAAACTAAGATGTATAGGGGTATGAACAAATTAGATGAGATGAGATTAAGAGAAATTATATAGTACCTATATTACCTAGTTAGCATTATAAAAGCCTGTTAACAGGCACAATTAATGGCCGAATTCAAGAATTTACATATTTTTTTAAACCCTTAATTTATGAAACCTTGGAATGTTCAACTCTTGGCTTGGATATTTTGCAGATTTTTTAAAAATTCCAAATATCTTATTAGACAAGAATCAAGTTTATATTTATTTATAAATAGTCACAAATTCTAATTTACTAGGATTCGAACTATGATAGTGTCTCCCACTTACTAAAAAAAATTCTAAATATCCATGCAAGTCATCGTTTTGCAAATTTGCATTTTCAAATATTTTCAGCCCCAGGCTTATCAGCCCACACAACCAATTATGTGCCCTTTACAGACACAATCGGGGTTTCTTCAACTGCTTCCTTATTCATTTCAGGAGGGAAGGAACCTTCAACAGAGGTTACTCTCTTTGTTCATGGTTTGGAACAAAACTGAGGATCAATCAATCTCTCTTTCTCTCTCCCCCTCTCTCTTTCTCTTTCCCTCTCTCTCTCCCCCCCCTTCCCCCCACCAGAGAAACAACACAGAATGTGAGACCATAAATATATTAACGTGTTCCATGTCACCCTGGGGGAGTTGGAGGGGTCAGGAAACTTGTTAAAATCAGTTTCCCAGGCCTCAGAAATGACAAGTCTGTTGATCTGGGGCGGGAGCCCAAGAATCTGTTGGTTTTTCTGTTTGATTTTTAACAAGCTCCCCCAACTAATTCTGATGACTGTTTTCTGAAAATCAGACTTAGATCCTGCCCTAAAGCGGAAAGCTATAGAATGAAAAGCATCCGTTGGAAATGCAACTCTAAAATGGTAAAACAGATTTAAATTTTTTTTCTTACACATCCCTTAATCTTTCCTTTATGTAATAAGCTCCTATGTAAATTCACTGTGTTCTTTGATACGCAGAATTTTTCATAGAAACTGCATAAAGTCAAGCACACCTATGCAGTCAACCTAGAAGCCCAGAAGACAAATAGGACAGCTTGTCTGTTCTCAATTCACAGCACTGCCCACTACAGCCCTTCCTGGACACAAATGTTTACATGATGGGAAAATGTTATTAATGATCTTGGTAAGTCTTTCTAGTGCTCCAAGGCTAAGTGAGTCACTTATTTATCAGATAGAAAAAAACAGTTGGGTTCACTGAAACAATGGGTGATTTATCCAGGTGTGTTTGAATATAACCTTCCCACAGCCATCTTTTTGTAAGAAATACTTCAAAGTTAGTAGACAGCAAACTAGTTATTCAAGTTAATCAGTGAAATGTCCCCCATCATAACATCAAGATTAGAGTGTTTGTTCTCTACATATAATTGCTTAGGTACCACTTTTTTGGCAGTACTAACTCTACTACAAGAAAGATTAGTAGATTTTTTTTTTTCTGGCGCTATGGCTCCATTTGCCTTAAACTCAACTCACTCACCTAAATCTTTTCCCAAGGATATAGGAAAAAGAATAAATTGGGAGAATTTTATTAGAGGTCCTTCATTACCTAAGGTGTGACGATTAAAAGTCAAACTTACTTTTATTGTGCTTTGAATGATGCTTTTGAAACAATCAAGGGTTTCACATGTAACCCAAGTGGTTTTGACTTGAGTAGTGATTCTTTTCCACTTTCCATTCTCCTGCCACTTTCAAATCTCATCTAGCAACCGTGGGAAATGGTCTCATGCCCTAGTGGGAGGGAGTTAGGTCAAGCTAGGATTGCAAAAGAAAACCCTTAGGAGTTTTCAGAACATAAAAAGTCCTTGCATTCTGATACAGGTTAAAACAAAGAGAAAGATTCATTTCCAATGATCCTCTTTTATCCTCCACATAAAAATACTAACCTTCAATGCCTCCATCTCAACCACAGTATTGATAAGAGTAAGAAATAAACAAATTCTCTTTAGAGTATTTCATTGATTCTACTGCTTTAATATCATTTATGGTATACAATGGCTTCCAGTACCGTGCTTTTTTCCTCAGGGCCATTGCTGGCCCATTTGGTGCCTCTGTGTGAATTAGAAAAAGGCACCCATTCCTCAAGACACTTTACTTCCATATGTCAGAAAACTGTGATAACATACTGAGTTTCTTTGAACAAGACACCTTATCACATCTGCAGGAAAAATCACCATAACAAATGTCAAACCTATATTGCTTATGATGTGAATTACATCCCCCGAGACGTGGTGCCCTTGTGCAAAGCTCAACAGCACGGCTATGCGTGACAGCCTTTTCTCTCACCCCCTTCACTGTCAGCCCTCTCCATTCGCAAGCCCAGCCCAAAGGCTCTAGAGTCCTACAGAAACTCTATAAAACTGCTTTCTCGAAGATCATCCATGATATTCTTCCAGCCAAACTCAAATCTAAAGCCCACTGGGGTCCCTGGAAAATATAAGATGGAAGCCAGGTGATAAGGTCTAACCTCTTATTTTGTGCTTAGTCTAGTTTCCTTGCCTGCAGGGGGTTGTATGCAGAGGCCTTTCACCTAACACATCGGATTAGAGTTCCCAGCGCAGAACCGCTGTGCTAACACCCCAGTTTGGTGAGCTGTGTGGAGAAGCACTGCACGCAACACCTCAATTCAAGATGGCGGCAGCGGGCCATGACCGGAGAAGCTGCACCAGGCACTGCCATCTGGAGCCTGAGCCACAGCTGCTGCAGGTGGTGAGAACCCCGCCCCCTCCCCTCCCTGCTGACGAGATCCCCATAAAGCAGCCCCGCCCACAGCCTGTGCTCTAGAGCCCCAGCGTCCACCTCTCCATCCTCCGATGAAAGAAGAAAGCTTTCCTTTGCTTCTGAACCGAACTTGGTCTCCTTCTACGGGCTCAAACAACACCGGGCGGGAGGACCCTTGTTGGGGCCTGACTAGACAGGGTCCGGTAACGCTGCCTTCTTGGAACAATCTCTTCCCACCTCATAATACTGACTCTCCCTTTCCTACCAGCAATTCTTGTCCTGCTCCTCTTTTCTGTGGACTCTGTTCTTAGACTCTAGCTCTGAGGAATCTGGTCAATACTTCCTGAGATCAAATGGTCTTTGGAGCCAAGGCATTTAACAGGTTGAAGCTAAAAGTGCTGCCTGTTCCATATGACGTAGCCTGTACCACCTCACTGTTTCCAACAGCAAATACTTGTTTTCCTGTAAACTTGGGGCACAGGCTAGTAGATTTAGTGACAAGACAGTAATCTATTACTTGGGCCATCTGATGTTCCATCTCACCTGCAGAGGCCCATGGCTTGTTCAGGAAATAGATCTGTCTGGAAGTTCAGACTCTATGATAACTAAACAGACTTCTGAGCATCACTGTCCAGGACGACAGCCCTCTGCCTCTGGCCCCCAACCGTCTGCAACACTTTGAAGAAAATGGTTCTTCACCAGGCTTACAATTCAATGGCCACCCAGTAAGATGTAGAACAAAGACACTCTTTCCAGGCCTGTGAGCTGTATGAGTAGCCAAAGTGTCTCTCCACAGGCTGATGATAGTCCCAGGTTTAAGAATGAGGTCCTCATGACCTGCTGAGCTGAGAGAAGATCGTGTTCCTGGATGACATTCTGATGTGGTCCATAACCTGCCTTTGGCTCCTGGGTGAACCCTCTCTGTAGGTATAATGTGAAAATGTGTTTAGTGCCTCTCTTCAAAGAAAACCTCCTCTCTGCTGACAAGGGTTAGTAATATGCTAGGATGGTACACTTACCTCTCTCTGTCTCTCTTTCATTCCTTTAAATATCCAAGACACTCAGTGCCTCCTGAGGTTTATTAGTTAATAATGTTTTTTTTTTTTTATGACAATCCCATCAAGTACCACCTGAAGAAGAGGAGGCATTTCAAAATCTGTGGTGGCCAAAGAATTCTTCTAGCACCTGCATGCACCTGAATACAGTTCCCCTTGCCTTCTATCCCACATTATCCTTACTGTTTCTAAGTAAAATGTCTCCCACCAACAGGGGAAAAAATTTTGTTTTATTTTGTTTTTCTGCAAATGCACTTTTTTCCAACAATCTTATGTGCTGGAAGTTAAGTAAACATTGATCTAAAAATGTTACGGCACCTTCAAGAACCAAGAAGTTTTTTTTCCCCCTTCTCATCCAATATGATGGGGCCAAGTTTGACATTTCCATAACGTTTAAAATATAAGGCTAAAAAAATAACCTTGGTGGTCACTGGCCTGACATGAGTCTGGTTAAACTTTAAGGAAACTGCTTCCAAGATAGGATTTAGATGCTTCAGAATTTGTTGGAATATGGTCAACAGAAAAATAAAATTTCAAATCCTGGCTTACTTGCCCGAAGGACCTCCATGAGGTAGACTCTATACAGGAAACAGTTCCATCATCCAAAGTGAATATTCACTCATTTTTCTTTTCAAGCCAGGAGTTTGGAAGAAGCGAGCAGGCAATGTAGTCATTTGGTAACATCCTTCCCACTGCCAAAATGGATTAATGCTGGGAGATCTTACAACTGGTGAGTAATCGGTAGTGCTTGCAGACCCTCCAAGATCCCCAAGGTGTGATTATTTTCATACATGGATTTCTGTCATCATCCTCCAAAGGGTGCTTTGTCAGTTTCTTTAATTTTCCCTCACTGGACTCTCAAGCCCATGTTATGGCATGGTCTCCAACTCACTGCCAATCTCCTTCTCAAACCAAGTTGGTGAGCACTTTAGAGACACTGCTAAAATGTGAGGGCTATATTAACAAAATTATACCAGCTTCCTCTTAAATGATTCTGGAAACGTATGAATAGTTATTTATTAAAATAAAATTTAGAACCTAATCATCCTCTGGTTCCACTGATTTGGTTTATTATACCCCTACCTAATACTCAGGTTGATTTTAAGATGTCATGGACATACTAAAATCTCAGACTATGAAGAACCTAATTGAAACAACAACCCCAAATATGTGAATTTTTAAAATAAATGCTCTTTGCATCTTTTAGCATTGACTATCATTCATTCCCTAAACTTCTCTCACCACCACTACCCCAACTCTTCGACTTGTATTCAACTCCTTTCCGGGACTAAAAGGGCCTCTGAAATGGGAAATATGACATCAAAAGAACTTACACCTGGGAATCAAACAGCCAAAAGTTCAAGCTCTGTCTCTGCCACCAACTAGCTGGGAATCTTTAGGTGATTCACCTAAACTCTCTGAGCTTTGGTTTCCTCATCTGTAATTTGGACATATAGTTTACCTGAAAAGATTGGTGTTTCTTTGACCTGAGTCGAATGCCCTTCCCCTGGGCTTAGAGACCTGCAAACCTTTGCCTCCTAGTCACTCAGGAAGTAGGTACTTCTGTCCTCTTCCCTGATCCCTTTAGCTCTGTGTCCCAAGTCTTAAGGTCAGCCCCAACAGTAAGGCTAATTTTGGAAAACTGGGCCAAATGTATCTCCAGAACCTCATTATTTCTGACCACCAACCCCACCCCCAGAAATGCTGTGTTGCCTAAGCTGAGCACTGCCCCTGATTCACAGTAGCCCAAGCCATAAACCAGTGGGCCCTACCTTATCTGGTGTCAGAATTACCCAAGAGCTCTGAAAACCACAGATGTCTGCCCCACTCCCAGTCCCTGGAAGCCTCTATTTTTAAGTTTCCTGGGTAATTCTGATGATAACCCCAGTTTGAGAAGTTCTGATTTTAGCAACCACCAAACATCCCTATCTGTCCCTCCCATGCCTTGGAACTGGATTATCTTTCCTGAGCTACATAAATCCACTGCTGTATCTCCCAAACCCAGTTAGTTGTTGACTCTGGTTACTAGGAGCTCTGAACAGGTCACAGGGACTCAAGCTGCTGATTATGGCTTAGGAACCCTCCTCCACATCCCCAGCCCCTTGGGCCCAAGAGGCAGAAAAGGCATCATAGAAATATAATCAAGAGAGCACCAGGGTTGTAGAATCAGTAGCGGCTAGTGTCGAACAACGGATCTAAGAAAAAGATTTAAAGGCCTGAGACACCAACAGTGATCAAAAACAGATAAACACCCTTCACCCTGCCAAGGCAATCTAACATGATGCAGCACTGGGTGAACTGGTGAAGTTCATAAAGCAACCCTAGTGAGACCTTTGTTGTGTGTGTGTGTGTGTGTGTGTGTGTGTGTGTGTTTGTGTGAGAGAGAGAGAGAGGGAAGGGAGAAAAAGAAAGAAGGAAAGAAAGAAAGGAGAGAGAAAAAAAAGCAAAAGAGAAAGAAAGAAAATAGATTGTGACAAGTTGTGATATGATTAAAACAAATCAGCAGGGCAATCTGTGTTTGTGGGTATTTTCAAAGGGTACCGGTGCTTCTCACCTGGACCCCAACTCCAGCTCTCTCTCCACTCATCCCCAGGCTCCAGGTACTTGCCTACACCCTGCTCTCTGGTGTGGTTCATAGTGTGATTCACTGTTTAACATTTCCCTCATAAACTAGACAACAAGCACGGGATCAGGGAGCTGGGGCACTGAGCTGCAGGGACTCCAGTGGGAGCTCCTTCAAGACTGACCACAAGGCAAGTTAGTATAAGAATCTGCTGTAAGAGGAAATGCTGGGAAGGCAAGATGGAGGCGTCCCTCACTCCATGTGCTCCTGGGCACTCTCCCTAGCGTTTCCTTCTGAGCAGAGCCCAGTAGCTTCCCATGTAAAATGCTTCAAGTCCTTTGCTTGACCGGCCTGAAAAGTGTGTCACCTCACCAGAATTCTTTTCAGAAGATTTTACAAAGCCATTCATAAGAAGTGTGTCACCTCACCAGAATTTCTTTCAGAAGATTTTACAAAGCCATTCATAAGAACAACATATTTCACTGCCAGATGTCTTTCCTGACATCTCAGACCCCCTACAGTCCTTTGATCACTTTTTCTCCTGGAGGACACAGACAGCTTTTAGCAAGACCAGTGTGAGGAGCTTCTCCAAGGAAAACGGATGGGATCCAAGGTGCATTATCCCTCAAAGGGCTTCTCCAGGGATCAGCAACCCTCTTCCACAATCCTGCTAGGTGCCCATTCTGTTTTTGCTGCTGTGGCTCCTTGCAAGGGCCAGTGGGGAACATAGGCCTGCACCCTGGCTCTGGATCCCATAGCCCTGCCATCCTCCAGCAACCGGCTAACAAAGCGTGCCAACAACGGTTTGAAACCGTTAAAACAATTTTAATAAAAATAAAATCATGAATAATATAACTATAATACAGAACTCATTAAAACAGGCGGCTATAAAACCCTGTACTTTAAAAATAAGAACGGCGTCTCTCTCCTTACGGTCCAAGATGTAATTTACCCTTTGGGGCCCTGATACTACGGCAGATCTCAGTGAAACCACTGTCTCACCACCGTGGTGATAGTCAAGAACGGTCGCAGTACTGATGAGCGAACCTGCCTAGCGGGAGCGAATAGGTAGCCGGCCAGCGGCGAGAGCAGGCGGCCTGCGCGCTGCTGCGCATGCGCTCCTGAGCAGGCCGCCGCGGGCAGCTTTGGGGAGGCCGAGCCGCGTGGCGGCCCAGCCTGCGGCTCCGCGGGGGCGTCTGACGTCGCCATCCGTGTGGGGCACCCTTTTGTCTCACCCCAACCCGAGTTCTTTTCAGGGATTAGTCCTGACTTCGTGATTAATCGGCACTTTCGGGTTTTCCTAGGGTGACGTCATCGCTGCTCAGAGATAAAACAGGCTCCTTTCTGAAGGCTCCTGCGCAGAGCAGGGTCCTGTACCCCGGAGACTGTCCCCGGGGACCTCGCCCTGCCCAGATGGCCACAGCCAGCTCCGCTCCGCGGCCTGGCAGGAGCGCTTGGTGCCCCGTCACAGAGCCTCTGCTCTTTATTGCTTCGGCCCACTGGTTAAATGCAAAAGTTCAAGGTTTTCTGTCTTTTTTTCATAATTATAAAAGTAGGACATGCTCATTTCAAAAGGTGATAAATTATGAAGAGAAAAGCAATCAATCAAAGCCTCACCCTGCGGGCTCAATCTCTGTTCATTTTGATGTGTTTCTTTCCAGCCTTTCTTCTCTTTCTTTGCAACAGTTTTTCTGGTGTTAAACACTGATCAGGAACTTCCTGGTTGCCCAGTGGTTAAGACTCCGCCCTCCCAATGCAGGGAGCCCGGGTTTGATCTCTGGTCAGGGAAGTAGATCCCACGTGAATGCCGCAACTAAGAATGCACATGCTCCAACTAAGGAGCCCGCCTGCCTCAACTAAGACCCAGCACGACCAAAATAAATAAATATCGAAAAGAAAGAAAAAAAAAACATTGCTCAGCTGCAGTTGTGTTACAAATAAATAATTTTGTATCCTACTTTTTTAACTTAATGTTTTAGCAGAAACACTGTATGTGCTTGGATTAGCAAGCATTGCTGTAAAGCTCCTAAAGAGTCTCCTAAGTGGATGTACTATTAGATACATAAATATTATTTTTATTTATGGGCATCTAGGATGTTTCCAATTTTTACTGGTATATAGGTAGCAGTTAGACCAACACTGAACCCTTTCCCATGTTTGCCTGGGATTGTTTTTTGGTGGAGCATAAAAATCCAAACTAAGAATTTCACCCTGGGCTTCCCTGGTGGCGCAGTGGTTAAGAATCCGCCTGCCAATTCAGGGGACATGGGTTCGAGCCCTGGTCCAGAAAGATCCCACATGCTGCGAGTAACTAAGCCCGTGTGCCACAACTACTGAGCCTGTGTTCTAGAGCCCATGAGCCACAACTACTGAGCCCGCGTGCCTAGAGCCCATGCTCCGCAACGAGAAGCCACCAAAATGAGAAGCCTGTGCACCACAACGAAGAGTAGCCCCCGCTCACCACAACTAGAGAGAGCCCACACGCAGCAGCGAAGACCCAATGCAGCCAAAAATAAATAAATAAATTTATTTATTTTAAAAAAAGATAGAATTTCACCCAGTATATGTTAAAGAGAGACAAAGACTTAAAAACTGCCCTTTTTCCATATTGCTGATGATGGAGAACCAGGGTGGAGGCTGATTGCAGGATGAGCTTTTGTGTTTGTGAAGTGGGAGATCACAGGCTTTGCAATGGAGATGGAGGCTGGTGGCAGAGAAGATGTGCCTTCCACTCAGGTGAGAAAGAGAGGCCAAGAAGAAGGCAGTAATCTGGCAACCATGGGGAAAACTCCCTGGGAAGATAAGTGGTTGATTATTTTTAGAATTATAATTAAACATTCTATTTTAATTCTGTTGGTCACAAGCTCCAATGTATTATTTGGGAAAACTCTTCTTGTCTGTTTCTCTTAAAAAAAAAAATCAGAGAAATACAGGAAAAAGAACTAGGCCTAAGTGAAGGGAGAGTAACACCCCTTGCATTTTCTGCCTTGCTGTGGTCTGCCACTCTGGAAAGTCCCTGCCCCACTTTATGAGAAACTGGTGTAATGTTTTTGTAAGATTCCAGATAGCTAGGATAAGCAGAGCCCATGAGCCATCCAAAACTTCTCTGTGAGCTCCTGCATAAGCCCACTTCTATTTTATCTTCTGTAAGTCACCTTGTCTGAAAGTTGTGATAGAAGAAGGGGATGGTGGGAGAAAGGCTGGCAGTTGGAGAATAAATTCAGCTTCCCAGCGCCTTTTTTTCCAGATCTTATGCACTCCGTCATTTGTTAGTCTAGCTAGTAAAGGGCACACCACTCTACTAGTTGTGTGAATACCAAAACAGTATAGATCCCTGCCGTGCTTGGAGTTGTGACTGTCTGTAACCCAAGGGAAAGGCAGGAGCAGCCAGCTCTTGGCATCTCCCTCTTTGCTTGGTCTGGGGATGCTTTCCCTTTATAAGAGAGCTCTCTCTCCAGTGGAGCCAGTTTTCTTAATGCTATCTCTGTGAGGAAAGCTAGACTGACCAACTGGTAACATTCTGTCTTGATTTAAATATGCACCACAAAGCAGGCAATTTGCCTAACTGGCATACACTTTGCAAAGCAGCTGTTGATTCCTTTTTTTTTTTTTTTTTTTTTTTTTTTGCGGTATGCGGGCCTCTCACTGTTGTGGCCTCTCCCATTGCGGAGCACAGGCTCCAGATGCGCAGGCTCAGTGGCCATGGCTTACAGGCCCAGCCGCTCCGCGGCATGTGGGATCTTCCCGGACCAGGGCACGAACCCGCGTCCCCTGCATCGGCAGGCGGACTCTCAACCACTGCACCACCAGGGAAGCCCCAGCTGTTGATTCTTGACCCATCTGAGAACTAACCATGAAGCAGTGATATAACTTCATAAGGGCAGAGACAGGCCATAGTGGCTTTCTCTTCCCTCTGAACACAGAAGAGGTGCCTGCCCTTCTCCCTGTCCACTTTCCGGAGCAGCTCCCTCTACTGATGGTGGAGCCATCTCCCTCCTTCTAACCCACTCACCTGGCCTCTGTGGTCTCCACCTAGAAGACTCATCACCGTGGTATTTGCTCTGAGGGCAACACTCCAGACCTGCCTGCCAGCAACAAACCCACCAGCTCCCAGATCTCCAAATCTGCTCCATTTTTAGTGCCCAGGGATTCTCAAAGCTCCCATTTCTGGAAGTGGTTTCCTTTTTGCTATCTGGCTCTCGTAGGATTGGGGAAAAGCCAACTCCTTCACGGCTAGTTCCCATCATGTCCAGTGAGGTCAGTCCTTCTCAGCCTGGGCTCTCAGCATCTCTTTCTCCAAGTCACAACATCCTCTAAGCACTTGCTGACCCTGCTGTATTCTGCCTGTTAAAAGGTCACCTGCTTTTTGAATTCTTTCCACTCTCCTCCCAGTTATTTCTGATAGCCTCTTAGAAGCTTAAAAATAACATGTATTTCCCCAGTGGTTTTGTATATTTCCATTTGGCAAACTCTATTTTGTTCCATCTGTTTCTAAGGGAACAGAAACCGAAATGGTTTATGTCCTACTTCCTACACTGGCCTGACTGATGTTGTCAGACTGGAATTGTCCTTCAGCCCAGAGTGGGTACACCCAATCATAAGCTGGACCTTGATGCAGAAACTATATAAACTATAAAGACAATGGACATTGTTTGGCTGTTGGAAAATCTACTTCATTGTACTTCCTTTAATCAAGCAGTGAATTTTTTAATAGATAGATTCAAGCCACTTTGCATGGGCATGATAATATAAAAGGGGGTTATACCAAGATACTGTGATACTGTGAATTCATTATTAAAATAAAACTGAGGGCAGTATAAGTCATCAAAATGGAAAGAAGTAGTTACCAGAAGGGGTACACTGGGGGGACTTCTGGGGAAAGGAAATGTGCAGGAAATGTTCTGTTTGAAGATCTGGGTGATAGTTACATGAGCGTGTTCACTTGTGAAAATTCATTGAGCTCTGTAATTTATGATCACATTTTTCAGCATGTATGTTCTACATCAACAAAAAGTTGACTTACAATAAACAAACAGAAGGATTTTGTTGAGGTAGGCAGTGAAGGGAATGAAGACAATTATTCTTTCATTCGACATGTATTGTTTTGGTACCCACTCAGTGCTCAGTGGTAAACATAGATTTTGTACCTATTACAGAAATGAAAAAGTTAGTGGCCACAGGGCCAGGCTTCAAGGAGTTTACAGTTAAGAGTCAGCTACAATGTAAATTAAAGTGCTCAATATATATACCAGTGATAATTCTTAGTTGTGGCAAATGTACCATAGTAATGTAGGATGTAAACGTTAAGGGAAACTAGCTAAGGGGAATATGGGAATCCTCTATACAATCTTCGCAACTTTTCTGTAAATCTAATCCTATTCCATACTTAAATTGTTATTTTAAAAATTTGCAATGTCATGAGAATGACTATAAGGAAGAGATTATCTTTGTACTAAGAGAATCAGAGATGACTTTGTAGGAGAAAAGATGTTTGAACTTTATAAAGGAGGAATGGGATCATCATAAAGGGAAACCGGGAAGAAGTTAACTAGACAGGTGAAAAATGTTACAAGAAACTGTGGAGTCAATAGCCAAGATATGGAAACAACCTAAGTGCCCATCAACAGATGAATGGATAAGAAGATATATATAGATATATAAAAATATATAAAGATATATAATATATTATATAAATAATATCAATATAATATATATGTAATGTCTTATATTTTATATATACATTATACTATTCAGCCACAAGGAAGGACGGACAGCCTGTCTTTTTGGCAACAGGGATGGATCTTGAATGTATTATGCTCAATGAAATTGTCAGAATAAGCCAGATAAAGACAAATACTGTATGATTATTACTTATATGTGAAATCTAAAACAGTCAAACTCATAGGAACAGAATAGAATGGTAGTTACCAGGGGGTTGGTGTGGTAGGAAATAGGGAGATATTGGTCAAAGAGTTCAAACTTCCAGTTATAAAATGATTAAGTTCCAAGGATCTAATGTACAGTATGGTGATTATAGTTAATAATACTGTATTACATCCTTGAAAGTCCCTAAGAGAGTAAATCCTAAATATTCTCTCCACAAAAAAGAAATGGTAATTATGTGATGTGATGTAGGTGTCACATCCTACCCAATGCTATGGTGGTCATCAATCTGCGATATATAAATGTATCAAATCAACACATTATACACCTTAAACTTACACAACATTATATGTCAGTTTATCTCAGTAAAGCTGGAAAAGAAGTACATGGTTCTGTCAGATTGGTGAGTTGGGAGCAGGAAAGAAGTGGTATTTGCAGGAAAAGCAGAGGGCCTTAAAAGCAGATCAGGAAGACCCTTAAATTGTAAAACTTAAATAATGCACAAAATATTAGCTCTGAATTGCTATTAAAACTTGTTATTTGAGCTTCCCTGGTGGCACAGTGGTTGAGAATCTGCCTGCTAATACAGGGGACACGGGTTCGAGCCCTGGTCTGGGAGGATCCCACATGCCGCGGAGCAACTAGGCCCATGAGCCACAACTACTGAGCCTGCACGTCTGGAGCCTGTGCTCCGCAACAAGAGAGGCCACGATAGTGAGAGGCCCACGCACTGCGATGAAGAGTGACCCCTGCTTGCCACAACTAGAGATAGCCCTCGCACAGAAATGAAGACCCAACACAGCAAAAATAAATAAAAATAAAATTAATAAACTCCTACCCCCAACATCTTCTCAAAAAAAAAAAACTCGTTATTTTACAATGAAAGATAAATATGTTCATTCGAAAACTGATGGAAATTAATACAGGTGTCCCCCACTTTTCAAAACTTCACTTTACACCACTTCACTTTCACAAAAGGCCTAAGTTAGTACCTGTTTTTGCTAACCAAGAGAAATCAGAAGAGGATAATTTGCTTTTATGAAAAAGGTGAAAAGGAAAAATACTGTTCAGTGTTTGATTTGCAGAGATCAGATATACAGAGGCAGCCTGAGTGGTGGGAGTGGCACCACCAAGCTCCTTCCCCAGGAGCTACATTCAGCCATTTCAGCATCATGACACCATAGCTTTTGTATTAGTTTTTAGATTCCATATATAAGTGATATCATATAATATTTATCTATATACAAAACAGAAACAGACTCATAGACATAGAAAACAAACTTATGGTTACCAAGGGGGAAAATGGGGGGAGGGATAAATTAGGAGTTTGGGATTAACAGATACAAATTACTATACATTAAACAGATAAGCAACAAAGATTTACTGTATAAGTCAGGGAACTATATTCAATATCATGTAATAACCTGTACTGTAATGGAAAATAATCTGAAAAAATATATATTATGTATAACTGAATCATTTGCTGTACACCTGAAACTAACACAATATTGTAAATCACCTAAACTTCAATTTAAAAAAAAGAAAAAAAGATGCCATAGCTTTGAACTGTGTCTGTGATTTATCTTGGTTTATTTCATGCATCCTTAGCAAGATGTGTCCTGAGGTAATTGCTTTTTTGCTTTTTGCCATTTCTGCTTATGAAATGTTTCCTAGAAGCACTCTACTTTCAGATAGTGGGAGAAACCCGTATATTTAAATCACTTCCCTAGTCTTTATACATCTACCACAAGCTAAAGGAATTAAGTTACAACATTTATTAAGCATTCACTATGTACCTCATACTGTGATAATCACTTTTATGTCTACTATCTTAATCATCTTAAGATCCTTATGAAGCAGCTGTTATTATTTTATTTCACAGATGAAAAATCGAGAACTTGTTCATTTCCAGCAGATACAAAAGAGTCATAAATATAAAAAACTGATACAGGCACCTGAGGTCTTGTTTGTTTCCAACAAGCACAAAAGTCATAAATGTCAAAAATAGATATAGTGCTGAGTGCCAGAATGTACTTCAGTGGTTGAAATAGAACTCTGAGTTGAAAATATGTTTACATTCACATTTTATTTAAAATTTTTTCAACTGAAAAGAGAGTCATCTGGGACTAATTTAGTTCTTCAAGACCTAATGGTCTTGATAAACCCATTCATCAAGTTGTTTTATGGAATAATTCAGACAAGCGTGTTTGGCAAGGAGTAATTATCACACGGAGTACCAAAAACTGATAAAGCCTGGCCTACACAGACTAGACTAGACATAGCACAGGAGAGCTGTTTTCCAGTTCAGTTGTAAACTCTTATTCTGTGGAGTCAGAGACAACACAGCTATGCTACACAGACCATAGGATGGACATCCCAGCTTTGAGCTCTGAATGTTTCCAAACAGTTCCAAAGAAAATGAAACAGACTGAACCTTCCTATCTTGGGGTTCTAGAGGCATTGTGACTTGCCTGCAAAGCCAAGTTACTATGTGTTTGAGAGTCATATGGCTCAATAGTTACTAATGCCATTTTTCCCCTGAATTATAAGATACAGTGAAGAAACAAAATTGGTTTTAGTTTGGCTCTTAATAAATCTCAAATCATGTAGAAATGATAAATTCATCAAAGATCCATAGTTTCTATTGAGGATTTCCTTCCTTTGTTTTTTTTTTTAATAAGATTTCCTCTCCCCACACAACCACAAAACAAATTTTCCCTTCCTTATATTTGTTGAAAGAGAATTAAATTCTCAAATGGATATTTTGTTTTCCTCTAATTCCTGACAAACTGTATCCTATACCTGAGAGCCACAAGGTAGGAAGGCAGCTGAGTCATTGAAAGAAGCATTTTGTTCTTGATCTTGCCATTCAATATCACAGGGTGTGATGAAAACTGGAACAAATATGGATATCACAGAGGTGCCAGAACATTACATTTAAAAAATGGAATTATTTGAGTCAATCTGGAATGTCTGGTTCTTTTAGTTTAGGCCTCATGGGTAGCATTGTGCTTCAAAAACAACTTGAATTGGCTACCAGGATTCCAGAAGGGTAACATAATCTTGTACCTTTGTGGAGAGATGCTTATCTTTGTCTCCTGTTAGCAGAAGAAGGCTGGATTCTTCTACCTTTTCAAGTTTCAAAATGAAAAGTATTCAAATAAGTTCCAAACCTGAATGGAATTTGGAAACGAGTTGGGAGGAGGTAATTTCTCAGATCTTTTCCATTTGTGCTAGTCTTTATTTGAAATAAACACCCAACATGAATCAAATCTTCTACAGCTACAGAAATATGGGGCTTAGGGGAGGTTCATCCTTACCACTTCCCTTATGTGATTTGGCAAGTAGAGAAAAGGTCTCAAAGTTAATAATCCTGAATATAAGACTCAGACCTGCCGAGGAGACAGAGACACAACTGAGACCCGGGAGCTGGCAGCAGCTCAACTCCCCTTCTGAAAAATGCAGCCTGGAACCCTGGGACCTCCCCACCCCGGAGGGATGCTACTCCCTCTGCAAAGTCCTCCACTGAGGGCCGTGAACACAGGGCAGGCAGGTCTCTTCTCCCCTGTCACCAATACACAAAGTTGTAGGGGTGTTATCAGACCTCAGAAAAGGGTTGGGGAAAACCAAAGGGAATTACAACATATGAAGGAAGGAATTTTAAGCTGTGTCATCCAAAACAGTGGAAAAAAATCTCCACCGAGTTAAAGGGACACACCCGAACTCCTAAACTTCGTGACTTGTCACATAGTGGGAATGAATCCCCAGGCACATTTGGGAGTTTCTTCCCATGGGGGTTGGTCTACCTCCATCTTTCTTTGTCTCCTCCATGTAGTATTCATCTCCATGTCTGGCCTATCCTGCCTAGCAAAAGACTCTCAATGGCTCCAGCAGCACAATCCATGGTGCCTTGCAAGAGTCTAGGGTCCAGTTCCCTTGAAGCCTTCACCTTTGGTCTGGGTTGCAAACATGACTCCGAATTCCATTTGGAAGGCCCACGTGTGCTCGCTCTCTCTCTCACTCTCTCTCTCTCTCTCTCTCTCTCTCTCTCACACACACACACACACACACAGGCATTCCCCTGCTATAGCAATATCACAAGCAAGAAGAGTAATATTATTCAGTCATAAAAAAGAATGACATAATGCCATTTGCAGCAACATGGATGGACCTAGACATTATCATGTCAAGTGAGGTAAGTCAGACACAGAAAGACAAATATCATATGATATCACTTATTTGTGGAATCTAAAAAAATTATACAAATGAACCTATTTACAAAACAGAAATAGACTCACACACACAGCAAACAAACATAGTTACCAAAGGGGATGGTGGAGGAAGATAAATTAGGAGTTTGGAGCTAACATACACACTACTAGTGTACATAAAACAGGTAAACAACAAGGACCTACTGTGTAGCACAGGGAACTATACTCAGTATCTTGTAATAACCCATAATGGAAAAGAATCTGAAAAAGAATATATATACGTGTATAACTGAATCACTTTGCTGTACACTTGAAACTAACACACACTGTAAATTAATTATGTGCCAATAAAAAATTTTTAAATAGAAAAAAAAATTATTTAAAGAAATGTTACATTGATAAAATAATATTGTCTAATACAGTGCTTCTCAACCTTTAATGTGCATCCAAACCACCTGGGGTGGGGGTGGAGCTGCATTCCTAACAAGCTTCCAGTTGCTGCTGCTGTTGCTGGTCAGCTGCCCACACTCTAAATAGCAGGGATCTAATTAATATACAATCCATATGCAACTTTCTTCAATTGTTGCAAAATATCTTTGACAGTTCATTTTTCTTTTATTGTCTGATTCAGGATCCAGTCAGGAATCATTCATTACATTTGGCTGTCATGTCCCTTTGGACAGAGGATGTGAGCTTTTTCTTGGCTACTCACTTAGTTACACAAAGACCCAGTGAAAGTGTTGACATTTCCCCTGGTGAGACCTCCCCTCCATTAAATACTCAGACAAGGACCACCCCTCTCACAGTCTCAGTGAGGGAGAGGCAGAGGAGGGAGTGATGTCTTGTCCAGGTGCATCAGGAAGGAATCACCTGGAGAAGACACTGTAATGGTTAGGTTCTATTTTGTGCTTTTTTATGCAAACCACTGACCTGGATTTCCCGAGACAAGTGCAGGGATATGGTGCCTACCTCAGACTAGCAGCACAGTGTTCAAACATAGCAGCAAAGGAGTTTTATTGTCCTTGTTTCTAGCCTGAAAGATCTTATCCATTCTCTCCAGAGAAATTAGAGTCCAATGCTACATACAAGCATGGTGACACCCAGTGAGTGTATAAACTTCATTTCCTATTTTTCAGAGCTTAGAGGTTAGATAAATTCAATCCTTTCTAGAATAACTCTTCTAAGGGCTCCAGAAGGGTGGGCCATGGGGACCTGTCCAAGTCCCACTACACTGTCCAGTGTGGGCCCTGCAATCCCCTCCCTTGTTCGGTGTGCCCATCGCCACTCACCTCTGCAACCTCGTCATAGTGGCCTTTGCTAAAATGCAAATATTGCCTAGAAGAAAGGATAAAAGATTCATCTTTATGGTCAGCTGGCTAGCAAAGCCTCACTTGAAGAATCAGGAATTAGATGGGTTATTTTTCAAGCTGATAGGGAAAGGCGTTATGTGGCAAAGGGACTTCACCAGATAGGAAGAATGGAGAAGCAGAGAACCCAAATAAGTAGGAAGCACAACCAATCACCTGGCACCTGGGATGAGGGTGAGCATCTCAAGAAAGGAAGTGGCATTGAAAGGGACCTGAGAAGTTCCCTGTTCACCAGCCTCATTCTTTGTCCTCGGGTACACATTGTGCTCTCAGGCAGCACATGAATTATTTCATAGAATGAAAAATAATCTAAGATGAGAAAATGTTAGATCCAGACACCCTTGTCCCCCCACCTCCCGATACTGTATTCCCCTACAACATTTTAATAGGAGTATTTTAGCCTCTGCTTAAGCATTTCTTACGTGGGGTTCACAGTATGCCTACGTTGCTACAGAATACATAATACTAACAGCTAGCAGTTATTGAGTGCTTTCAACATGGGCACCATTCCAAGGGCTTTACACAGTCATTTAACCTCCACAACAGTTCCAAACTTGTAGTTCTATTACAATCCCCATGTTACAGATGAGGATACTGAAAGATCCTAATTAGACCAAGATTATGCATTTCTAAGTTGGAACAAGAAGTGGGATTCCAAGGCCAATGATCTTAACCACTTCTCTAAACTGCTTCCCAAGAAGACACAAAAGAGAACAATTGCTACCTCACAGAAGTTTAAATCCTAAAACATGTAGCACACATATGCTACATACCCAGGCAACTTAAAATTTTGAAATTCATAATACAATGTAATGCAATGTACTTCTCCTTAAAATGTCTTGCCTTGGTTTTCTGCTTTTCCTATTTTCTATATTTTACTTGTGGTAGGCTCAGCACAGACCTCCTGGGGAAAGAATTGTGTCAGAGAGGAAAGATGAAGATTCCTTCCATAACTTACCCGTGACAGGAGGCTTCCCCAAGGCTGCAGGGGGGATTTGAGAAGGGATTTATGGGGAAGGAGAGGGAAGGGAGAAGGCTAAATACTGTCTCTGAGATGATGACTTCCAAATTGATAATTCTTGCCCCAGATTTTCCATTTTGATATCTAATAGACATCTCCAACTTAAGTCCAAAACAAAATACTTGATTTGCACCACTGCTCCCCAAACCTGCTCTCATCCACCTCATTAAATCATACCACCGGTCACCTAATTCCTTAGGCCAAAAACATGAGAATCACTTTAGATTTTTCTTTCCCTAACATCCACAGAAAAAATTCCATTGGCAAGTCCTCTTGGCTGTCCCTTCTAAAGATATCCAGCATCTAACCATTTCTCACCACCCTGCCATCCCCATCACCTCTTTAGTCTAAGTTACCATCACCTCCTGCCTGGATTCCTGCACTAGCCTTGCATCTGGCCTACCTTCTTTTACTCTTGCTCCCCAAAGACTCTGCTCCCCATGGCATCATTTCTCTCGCTGCTCAGAACCCTCTAACAGCTTCTCATCAAACTTAGAATAAAAAACAAATTCCTCATCATGGTCAACAATGTAAACCCAATGTGATTAGTCCCTGATCACCTCTCCAAGAGCATCTTCTACCACTCTCCTCTTGCTCATTGCCCTCTGGCCACATTGGCCTTTCTGCTGTCCCTTAAACACCCTAAGCTTATCTTCCCTTTGCATTTGCTGTTTCCTTCACTCAGATTGCTTCTCCTAGTCCCCAAACCTTTGTAGGACCCTCTCCCTAATTCCTTTCAATGTCACCTCCTCAGAGATGACTTCTTGGATACCCTTTCTGAAATAGCTGTTCCAACCCCACCTCCAACCATCATTCTATTTTTTTTTGGCAGCATGTGGGATCTTAGTTCCCTGACCAGGGATTGAACCCATGCCCCCTGCAGTGGAAGCATGGAGTCTTAACCACTAGACAGCCAGGGAATTTCCCAACCATCATTCTTTATCTCTTTATTCTGCTCTATTTTTCTTTGTAAGCACTTATCACTCCCCAAATCATACTTTATGTGTTTACTTATTTCTGATTTATCCTACTAGATTATAAATTTTATGAGAGCAGGGATCTTGTCTTATTCACAGTTGTTTCCCCAGTGCCTGGCACACTGTAAGTGTTCAACTGATATTAATTTAATGAATGAATATATTCTAACAAGTCCAAGATCTGTTTTTAGAGTTCCTTGCTCATACTCAGATCCATATATCTCCCTGCCTATGACCCACACGTCCCAAAGGAAACTCAAACTCAGCATTGTTGGAAACTGAGCTCACTATTCCTTCCCATTCCCTTCCCCGAGCTGCTCATCCTCCATCATTCCCAAGTCTAATTACCAGCACTCAGCACTACTATTCACCTAGACCCCCAAGACAGAACTCTGGGCATCGTTCTAGATTTCACCCTCTCACCCCCAATCTATCACTAAATCCCATTATTTCTACTTGTATCAGATTGTGTTCTTGGTTACAAACTACAGAAGCCATTCTAGCTACTTTAAGAAAAATTTTAAAACATTTATTAGATTATTAGGTAGCACACAGAATCTTCAGGAGGGGCCAAGGCCCAACTTGGAGGATTTGCAGACAAGAATAAGGCCCAAATCACCCTGCCAGGCTGTCCAGTGGAAATCCTGCTGCTGCCACGGCTGGCACTGGCCCAAAGGATCACTACAAACTCCAGGGCAGAAAATGACGGCTGGGACCACTGTCTCTCAAAACTCAATGTCCCCCCACTCTCCTCTTCAGAATGGTTTCCATGTGCTATCTCTTTCTTCACATCCCCCTTTTCTAAAACCAAGTCCTAATAGGCAGAGCCTAGATCACATGCCTCTTCCCCATCTGACAGGAAGGCTGGGAAAGTGAGTTTCTGGCTTCTTGGGAAATTCCTCAAGCATAGGAAGAGTGTTTAAGAAATGCAGGGCAGCTGCAAGGCATTACAGATGTCGGTTAACACTATCTCCTATTTCCTGAACTCATCCACCACCGCTGACGCAGTGCTAGTCTTCACAGTTTGTGGTCTTGACTAATGTGATCACCTCCTAACTGGTTTCCCCTGCCTCCTTTCTCACCTCTACACTAATGCTAGAGCAATATGTCTAAAAGCAAATCTTACCCCTACTTGCCATCTATTACTAAAAAACAAAAATCCCTCAAAATCTCTCATTGCCTGTAGATAAAGTCCAAACTCCTCAGATTGGCATACAGAGCTTTTTGCAACGTGGCCCTCGCCCATCTTTCCAAGATCACCTCCTCGCTCAGGATCCTGTGCTTCAGCTGCACCAAACTAGTTGCCCTTCTCCAAACGTTGCCTATTCTTTCATGCTTCTATTTCTTTGTACATATTCCTTCCTGCTCCTTGGAATGGCCTTCTCCTCAACAAACACTTACTCATCCTTCTAACTCAGCTCAAGCGTCTCCTCTTCTCTGCCTCTACCCTGATCCCTCATTCAGGATGAGTCATCCCCAATTTGGCTCTCCCTTGACACATACCTCTATCAGTACTTATTCTATTATTTTGTAATTGTTTGCTTCCATATCTGTCTCCATGACAGGAAGGAGCTTGACTGTGAGCTCCTTGAAGGCAGGAACAATTGCCTTATTTTTGTATCCCTAACATGTTGTCTGACTCATAGCAGACACAATAAATTCTGTTGGATGAATAGTAATGCTGCTTCCTCTACTGTGGGTAATCAACTCCATTTATGACACACTTCCTATGTGTCAGGAACTGTACTAAGATACATATATATATATATATATATTATATATATGACATATATAGTATATATAGATTCCCATATATTATGTTATTTAATACAGATAATGACTCTACAAGGTAGGTATGATGATCCTCATTTCACAGATGGGGAAAATGAGCCTTAACAAAGATATATAAATTTTCCAGTATCACATGACTAAAAACCAACTGAGCTGAAATTTGAACTTGGATTTATTTGATTCCAAATTAATCAATATACTTGACGGCCCCTGTGAATACATGAATATGTGGAAGAAAGAAATAAATGAAAGTGTAAAGCTTTGTACTGCAATCTACAGTTTGTATAACTCTCTAGCCTGAACAGCCAGAACAGTTTCCTTGCTTTTTAAATTATTTTACTTATTTCATTCTGCTTGAAATACAACAGTTTCTTCCCATGCCCTTGGAGACAGTGAGCTCCATGAGAGCAGGAAGTCCTATCTTTTTCATTTCTATGTCTGCTCATTTGTATTAGTTTTCTCGGGTTGCCAAAATATTGTAACACAATTGGGTGGCTTAAACAACAGAAACGTCTCACAGTTCTGGAGGCTAGAAGTCTGGGATCAAGGTGTGGGCAGGGCCATGCTCCCCTGAAGGCACAAAGGGAGGATCTGTTCCAGGCCTCTCTCCTAGCTTCTGGTAGTTTCTTGGCTCGTGACAGCAGAACACTAATCTTCACGTGGCGTTCTCCCTGTGTGCCTGGTCTCTGTGTCCAAATTTCCCTTTTATAAGGAGCCAGTCACTTTGGATTAGGGCCCTCCCAAATGACCTCATCTTAACTTGATCACATGCAAAGACCCTATTGTCAAATAAGGTCGCATTCACAGGGACTGGGATTAGGACTGAAACATATTGGAGGGGACACAATTCAACCCATAACACCATGCATCCAGCAAAGTGTCTTGCAGTTATCAATGCTCAGTGAAGGTTTGTTAAAAGACCTTGAGGGCCCCCCATGAGACCTGGCCTCCAACCAGCGTGTTAGAGACCCTCCACCCATGGGCAGGGGTGAGGTGGATAAGCATTGTCTGTTGGTCACATCACTCCCTGTGAAATCTCTACAGGGTTGGTGGGTGGAGAGAAGCTGTAGAAAATGCAGGTCATCTTCTCTTAGAAAACAGTATTTTCTCCCAGGAAGGGTATAATGTCCTGGGGCTCATCTGTAGATAAGAAGAAAGGGATTTGGGCTGGCTGATTTTATGGCAGTGGTGTCGGGCCAAGAGGTTGTAAACATGCCATCCTCTGGAATGTGTGTGCCTGCTTCACTTGGCAGATTCCTCAAGGACTGGATGAGCTCCAGCCAAATTCCGAGTCTCTGCATCCTTACTTGGGGCCCATGAGACTGTCCTGCTGTCCACAGCCTACTCCTCTGTGCCTTCTTGCCCCACCCTTGTCAGGCCGCAGGGAAGAATTACTTTATTCTATTTTTTTAAATTTACATACATATTAGATGGAGCACTTCTTATATGCTTGGCACTTTATGTGTCTTGTGTCATTCAATCTTTGCCATAATACCATGACGCAAAGTTTTTATTTAATTGCAGGATGTATCTTATATAAAAATGAATAAATTTTATCTGTAGAAATTTTTAAATAATAATGAAATGTGTGACCACTGCCCAAAATAAGAAACAGAACATTACCAGTATCTCAGAGGTTTCTGTGGACCTCTCTCCAGCTAAACTGCCTTCTCTCCTTGCAAGAGAAACAACGTTTAAATTTTGTATTAATCACAGCCCTGCTTTTCTGTATAATTTACCAACTACGTATGCATCTCTTAGGGTATAATACTTGGTTTTGCCAATTTTTGTTCTTTATATAAATGGAATCATGCCATCTGTAGTCTTAGTAGCTTATTTTGTTTTTCTTTATGTTTTTTATTACTTTTGTTAACATCATTATGTTTTTTGAGATTCATCCATATTGATACGTTATAGTAGTTCAATCATTTTCTCCACTATGTAATTTTCCATTGTATAAATAAACCACAGTCTATCTATTCTACTCTTTACAGACATTTGGAGTATTACCAATCGGAGCTATCATGAGCAATGATACTAGGACATTCTTCTATGTGTCTTTTTTTTGTTGTTTTTTTTGGCTGTCTTGGGTCTTCGTTGCTGTGCATGGGCTTTCTCTACTTGTGGCGAGCAAGGGTTACTCTTCATTGCAGTGCATGGGCTTCTCTGTGGTGGTTTATCTTGTTGCAGAGCACAGGCTCTAGGCGCTCGGGCTTCAGCAGTTGCAGCATGCAGGCTCAGTAGTTGCAGCTCGCAGGCCCTAGGGCACACAGGCTTCAGTAGTTGTGGCACGCAGGCTCAGTAGTTGTGGCTCACGGGCTCTAGAGCACAGGCTCAGCAGCTGTGGAGCATGGGCTTAGTTGCTCCACGGCATGTGGGATCTTCCTGGACGAGGCATCGAACCCTGCATTGGCAGGTGGATTCTTAACCACTGCGCCACCAGGGAAGTCCCCTTCTATGTGTCTTTTAATGCACATAGGTGGAGTTTCTCTCGGCTACATACTCAGAAGTATAATGGATGGTTTCAGGATATGCACATTTTAACTTTACCAGGTAATGCCAAAGTATTTTTAAAATGCTTACACCAAGTTACATTCTGCTAACAGTGGATTAGAGGTCTCATTAATCCATGGACTTGCATTCTGGATTTATCAGAATTAAAATTTTCATCCATCCAGTGAGTAGGAAATTGTAATTTTAATGTATATATTTCCTTGATTACTAAAAAAGGATGAGCACTAGTGAAGTTGAAGCACTTCTCATGAAATGCCTATTTTTGTCTGTTTTTTCTATTGGACTGTCATTTTCTTATTGATAGTAGGAATTTTTCATGTATTCTGGATACTAGTCCTTTTTTTAACTAACTAACTAACTAACTTATTTATTTATTTGGGCTGCATTGGGTCTTCTTTGCTGCACATGGGCTTTCTTTAGTTGTGGCTCACAGGCTGTAGAGCACAGGCTCAGGTGCTGTGGTCCACAGGATTAGTTGCTTCGCAGCATGTGGGATCTTCCTGGACCGGGGCACAAACCCGGAGCTTCAACCCATCTCCCCTACAATAGCAGGTGGATTCTTAACCACTGCGCCACCAGGGAAGCCCCACATGCTGCGGAGCGGCTGGGCCCGTGAGGCATGGCCGCTGAGCCTGCGCGTCAGGAGCCTGTGCTCCGCAACGGGAGAGGCCACAACAGTGAGAGGCCCGCGTACCACAAGAAAAAAAACAAAAAACAAAAAACAAAACAAAACCATTATAGAACTATTCAGATTTTCTACTGTTTGAGCCAGTTTTCCTGTTATGTTTTTCTAGGATTCAATCCATTTCATCTAAGTTTTCAAATTTATTGGTAGAAAGTTGTTCATCATGCCGTCTTTTTATCTAGGAAATATTTTCATAACTGAAGTTTTGTTTCTGCCGTCTCTTTTTTTTTCCCCTCATTCATAGTGTCCTGTTTTCCTAGTGTGTTTGGGGGGGGTTTATTTTATTGTGAGCTGCTCATTTTCCTTGTAACTTGATCTGAAAAAATTATTTAAGTCTTGGGCTGAAGGTGAGTTCCTATTCAGAAGATTCAAATTGCTTCTGCCAGTCTCCTGGGGCGTACTAGTCTGGTACTATCTGAGGTTGAATTCTTCACTTGAAGTTGTTTTTGACCCTGAAGGTACATGAATTCAGCCTGATAGATCCTTATGAGGGCTCAGTTGTGATTATATAATCTGCGGGGGGAGAGCCGTTTAGTGCCTTCATCCAGTAACCAGGTCAGTGCAGGCAGGTCCCCTTGCGCTCTCTGTGTGGCAGCTCGTGCTAGAGTGTCTTATTCAATCTCCACATTGGACAAGTAGGCTTTATCTCCTACTTCTTGAGTCCTGTACATCCATCAAAGTAGAAGTTCCCTGGCCCAGGCAGAAAACCTTAGGGTGAAAATCTCCTTGTTTCTCAGTGACTTCTGGATTCCTGCTCTTACTTCCCTTTAGGGATTCACAGATTCTTTACTTTCAAGACACTTTAACAGTATGCTTTAAAAAAAAAAAAAAAGACACTTTTTTTTTTCTTCTTCCATTTTAGTTGCTTTAGTTGGAAGTGTCATTCAGTGTATCTAATCCTAAGTTATACTGCCAGAAACTGAAACCCAGGTAATCTTTTCCAGATGAGTAAAATGAGGTTTAATAAAGCTATATCCAAGTCCAAAAGCCAGTACATGAGTAGTGCTGACACCTGGAAAGAGCTGCAGGTAGTCTGACCTCTCACACAGCACTCTAGCTGGTGGACAGGTGCATGGGATTTGATTTAAAGCCAGAGACTCTTAAGCAAAAGGTCCCAGGAAGGCTTCTGTATCCCCTGGGAAGTAGAAGTTGATATTGTGTTATAGGGAGAGTAGCTGCTTCCCTTTGTGGTTCCCTCTTCCATGTCATCTGCCCTTTAATACCATCTTCACTCATGAATCTGGCAATTTTGTACATTGTATAAGGTAGGAAGAGGCAGGGATACGGACCTCCACAGAATCAGCCAAGGTCAGAACTGAGACTTAGAAGTCATCCCTTAATTCCTTCATTTAACAAATGTTTATTGAATACTGTGCTATTCCTGGGGGATTCACCGAAAACAAGACCCAATATTTGTATTTATGTAGCTTACAGCTGCTGGAGGAGACAGAGGAGTGGAGCAGGCTCTCTAAAGGTACCATAGTTGTTGCAAAGGGGTAAACACTGGATGCTGTGGCAGCACTAACAATCAGGGGGTCAAGGAGTGCTTCCTGGAAGAAGTTACGTCTAAGCTGAGACCTGAGGGCAAGAGGGGATTAGCCAGGCAGAGAGTGGAGGAGGCCACAGTGTTCCATACACAAAAATCCTGGGCATAGGAGCTGATGTGAGGAGTGGCAAGAGACAAGTCTGGAAGGTGCACAGGGGCAGATGGGGGAAGGGTCTTGTCTGTTGCCTTAAGAAGTTTAGACTTTGGAGGGAAATAGGGAGTTATGGAGGGTTTTAAAGAGAGTTCATTTAGAACAAGTGCTCTGGCTGCATTATAGGGAATGGAGTGCAGGGGGAAATGACATCGTGGTGGCCTTTGAGGACTGAGACATATTTAGGATTTAGGGCTTTGAAGCCAGACTACCTGGGTTCCAATCCTAGCTCCATCACTTTTTAGCTGTGTGCCTTCAGGCCAATTACTTAATCGCTTTTGCCTCAATTTCCTCATCTGTAAAGCAACAGTATGACAGCATCCACCTTATAAATTTGTTGTGAGCCTTGATGGAAATACATGTGTAGTACTTTTGACCATACCTAACATATATTGAGGGTTTAATCTTACTGTTTGAATGGATAGGACTTAGTGGGTGGTTGAATAAAGGAAACGGGGGAAAGAAGGGTCAAAGGTGGTTGCTGGGGGTTGAAGCGATAAGGAACTCAGGGAAGCAGCCAGTGGGGCATTCGTATGTAGTCTACAGCTGAATGTCCTTACTTCCTTGTTCTTGCGTATCCCTGAAGGCTAGCACATGAAGAGCCGGGAACAATGATTCAGTCCCTGCTTTGGAGGAGCTAAGGAAACAAAAGGGTGAGCGTTTGGCTAGAAGAATTCACAGGATGCACATGGACGGCTCCTACCTAAGCTCAGGTGGGCGGGGGAGACATCCCAGGAAGATACTGAGCGGTGCCGTGAAGGAAAAGTTGGAGCTACTCGGGTGACGGGGAGGAGGGGAAGGACGAAGGCAGGGGCTGTGCCGGGGAGAAGGGGATAATGTGCAAACACAGAGCAGCAAGAGAACAGAAGGGAATGAAAGCTGGGGAGGGCAACAGTGGAGATAAAGCAAGGCAAAGGCGGGGTTCTGACCCAACGAATAGTGCGATGGAGTCTTTCTCAACTCCTTCCTCTCAACACCTACCATGAGAACTGACTTTTCTTTTTTCTTCCTTTATTTTTTCCAGGAAATGCTGACATCTTAAAATGTCTCCAACATGCAAAACGCTCTTGCCCCATTGCTTGCACTTATGAAAATAGTTCATAGCGAAGCTGTTTGATCAATGTGGTAGGTTGTGACACAGTGTCTTTTGTGGGCCTGGGCTCCTCTGTAATTCTGCATCAAAACGGAGTGGGGTTGAGGCCTGGCTACCTTTCCTCTGTGGGACGCCCAGAGCACACGACAGACGTTAATGGTAACGAGAAAGCTTCTCTGCTCCTCTTCACGTGTCAAGTCTGTGGCACAGGGCCAGCTAGCACCCTGGACCTCGCTCACTGTCAGCCTCTCAACATGATGTGATCTTTCCACTTTCAAGGCCCACCCCAAACTTAAGCCAGAAATGTAGCTGCAGGCCAACACTGACAGAACATCCTCATGATTTTCCAACATCAGGAGCCCAGGTGTGCCGGTCATGACTCTTCGTGCCCTTCCCCCTCACTCTTCACAGACCTCAGTAACTATAAGCTGACTGCAGCAGCCCCATCAGGCAGCCTCCCCTGAATTCAGCCTGATGAGTCATGGGCTGCTGATTCCACCTCCCCAGTGAAATTTCCTGAAATCCGGCACATTGGTATGTGTCTATAAAGTTGAGCTACCGGGGGTGATGGTCAGTGCCAGTCGTGTCACTTCCTGGAGGATTCCTCACTCCCAGCACCATGGGCTCGTTCAATACTGCGGAGCAAGACCTGGGTTCAAATCCTGGTTCAGCCACTTACTCAGACAAGCTGCGCCTCTGTGTCCTCACCAAGAATATCCCCCGTAAAATGGGGATGATAATAACTACTTGGAAGGGTTGCTGAAAGCATTAGAAGCAATTATATAAAAAGCCTAGCATGGAGTAAGTATTCAGAAACCGACACCCACTGTTAATAATAACATTTTGTAGGATTTGAGCTTCAGAATGTTAGACTGCGTGCTTTTGGAGTTTCTGAGAGCAGAGCTAGGCTTCGGGGCTGAAATGCAGGTTACCGCCAGGCCAGAAGATGAGGGCAAGCTGGTGGTGGGAGGTGATCAAAGCCTAGACTCCAGGGAGTCTCCTGATTCTCAGCCCGTCCCCAGAGGACCGCAGGGACTAAAATGGCACCTTTTTCCACGGTTCACCCCTTCTTTGGGCAGAGGCACAGATTCTCCAGCTTCGGGGAACCCTTCTGTCTTCTACATGAACCACTTTCACAATTTCCCCTTGTAAAATACATAATTTTACAATTAGCACTTCCCAGTCACCATCTCCAACGGCTCTACACCCCGCTTGGGAACTCTGATGTGATGAAATCCTTACTACCCCCCCCACCCCCCCACACTGCCACCACCCCTCCCCCAGCAGAGCTGGCCGAGAAGGGCACGGAAGGAGGCTGTCCCCTTATTTCTAGCAGGTCATTTCCTCACTCACTGCAGGTTGGTATCTCAATCCAGCTGCACTCTTTGTTCTGGAATCATTCCAGACAGGCAGGGTCGGATGTAAAACGAACACAGTTCACCTCTCAGGCCTACGAGCTTAAAATCCCCTCCACAGTTATGCCTGAACTGTAGGAGTGCCAGGAGAAAACAGGACGCTGCTAGGCTCCTCAAGGATAATCCTTTGGGATTTGAGCAATCTTCCCAGCCAGACGTTACAATGTGCTAACACCCTTGTGAGTCATGAACTAACTCATGGTCAATTCTGTTTGCAGAACAGGATGAATAATTGAGAGTAACTGGGTGTTTGCCTGAATCTGGGCCTAACCCAGTATTTATTCTGTTTTCCTCTCTCTTTTTGCCTAAAACAAACATGTCTAGTTTCCCATCTTCCTCCACATTCCCTGCCTAATCCTTCACTGGCTCTTAGAGGAAAGTCCAAAGCCTTTAACACAATCTAAAGATGCTATAGGATGGCCCTGCCTACTTCTCCAGCATCTCTATGCTGGATGTGAGGGCAGCCACATCCTTGGGGGGTATGCACCTGAAAGCCATGCACTTAATTTTCTTTAACTTTTTCTTGTGTAATAACTTTAGAATTTCAGACAAATTGCAAAAATAAAACAGAAAATTCCTCCATTTCTTTAAACCAGCTTCCTTAATGGTTTATATAACCACATAAACCATCTTATATAACCATATCCGATGATCAAAACCATGAAAATAAATTGGTACAATAGTACTAGTAGTATTGGCACAATGGTATTAGCAGTATTGGTACAATAGTGCTAGTAGTATTGGTACAATAGTACTAGTAGTATTGGCACAATGGTACTAGTAGTATTGGTAACAATAGTACTAGTAGTATTGGCACAATGGTACTAGTAGTATTGGTACAATAGTACTAGTAGTATTGGCACAATGGTACTAGTAGTATTGGCACAATGGTACTAGTAGTATTGGTACAATAGTACTAGAAGTATTGGCACAATGGTACTAGTAGTATTGGTACAATAGTACTAGTAGTATTGGTACAATAGTGCTAGTAGTATTGGCACAATGGTACTAGTAGTATTGGTACAATAGTGCTAGTAGTATTGGCACAATGGTATTAGCAGTATTGGTACAATAGTGCTAGTAGTATTGGTACAATAGTACTAGTAGTATTGGCACAATGGTACTAGTAGTATTGGTAACAATAGTACTAGTAGTATTGGCACAATGGTACTAGTAGTATTGGTACAATAGTACTAGTAGTATTGACACAATGGTATTAGTAGTATTGGTACCAATACTACTAACTAAACCACAGTCTACATTTGAATTTCAACAATTTTCCTACTGACATCCTTCTTCTGCTCCAGGATCCAATTTGGGATCCCACATTGTATTTAGTTGTCATGACTTGTTAGTTTCCTTTAATCTGTGACAGTTTCTCAGTCATTCATTGTCTTTCACTTTTGAAGAGTACTGGTCAGTTATTTTGCAGAATGTCTCTCAGTTTGGATTTGTCTGATGTTTTCTCATGGTTAGACTGAGATTATGTATTTTTCGGCAAAAATGTCACAGAAGTGATGTCATAGTCTTCTCAGTGCATCATATCAAGGGGTATGTGATGTTGCTATGTCTTGTTACTGCTGATATCAACCTTGAGTACTGACTGGAATTATCTTCTTTATACTTAACTTCTAAACATAGTGTTCCTCTTCTCTATCCTAATCCCTTTGGCGAACTCATCCTTTCTCATTTGTTTGAGTATCCTCTATCTACACCCCAAACATAAACAAATTTATATGTTTATTTTGGATCTCTCCTTTAAACTTTAACCCATATGTCCAACAGCCTACTCATGCTTTCAAGTTGGTTATCTAATAAGGATCTCAAACCTAATATTCAAAATCAACAAACCTAATATTCAAAATCAAACTCCTTAATCTCCGGTAGTCTTCTACATCTTAGTGAGTGGCAGTCCATCTTTGTAATAGCTCAAGCCAAAAATCTTGGAGTTATCCTTCACTCCTCTCTTCTTGCTCACTACACCCAATCCATCAGATAATGCTGCTGGTTCTGTATTAAAAATCTGTCCAGGTTCTAAGCAGTTCTCATCACCTTCTCAGCTACTGCCCTGAAGTAAGTCCCCTCCACCACCTTCCACTTGGATTACTGTACTGTCACCCACCTGATCTCCTTGATGTTGGTCTTGTCCTCCTAGAGTCTTTTCTCTATATAGAAGTAGTCTTTCAAAAATGTAAGTCAGACCATGTAATTCCTCTGCTCAGAACCCTCCAATAGAATCCCATATCACTCAGCTGAAAGGTAAAATCCTTTTCTGGTGACCTACATTGGCTAACTTCTCCAATCACACCTCTGACTTCATCTCCTACTGCTATCCCCCGTGCTATTCCTTGAAAATCGTCAAGTTTTTCCCAGTTCAAGGTCACATTTGTTCATGATTTCAGTCCTCTTTTTCAGTGATCCCTCACTCAGCAAGTGGCAGCTCAACCGATCCAGCTGCACAAATTAGAGCTTCACAGTCATCCTTGATGATCCCTTTCCCTTGAGTCCAATCTATCATCAAACACTGTGGGTTTTTCCCCCACACAGACAATGCTCAAACCTGTCTATTTCTCATCTCCACTGCTAAATGATCTCTCCTTCCTGAGCTCTTTGCCCACTGCCAATTAATTCTCCTCACTGCAGCCCAAGTGGTCCTTTCAAAATGCAAATCCAATAAAATCACAGCCTGCTCAAAGGCTCCTCAATGGCTTCCCACTGTGGGTAGACACAGACCAGTATTCTTAACACAGCTTACATATCCCTCTTCCTGTGGCCCTCACTCTCCTGTTTCAGCCACAATGACCTTTTCTCCATTCCTCCAATGGCACCACGCTTCCCCCTGCCATAGCCTGCTACTCTGTTTGGAAAACATGCCCCAGCCCAACCTGCCCCCACTCCCCAGCCCCCTCCTTTGCCTAGTTGAGACCTATACCTACACATGCTCACACAGCAACCTAATCATCATTTCCTCAGAGGAGCCTTCTTGACGCCTCAGTTGAGATGAGGTTCCTTAGTTTTATATGTACTATCGAAGAATCTTCCTTCTTTCTTACAGAATGCTCACACTAATTTATAATTGTATATCGAGTACTGGAATTCTTTGTCAAATATCTCTCTCCCTCATTAGGCTATAAATCTTATTATAGCAGGGAGCGAAGTGCTTGACACACAGTTGGCACTCAATAAATATTTGTTGAACGAATGGATAAATTGATGGACTGATGAAAATAAAACCATGCTTTTGAAAGACAGATCTGGCAAATCAATTAACAGATGGAAGAGAAAGGGCAGGGAAGTTCTGTATAATTAGGAGACCATTAGAGTAACACAGGCCAAAAAAGAGGAACAAAACCCTAAAGTAGGATTTTGCACGCAGAATGGAAAGTAACTGTCTTGGGGGGCTGTGTTGTGCTGACACACGAGGTCACCCACAAACAGCCAGCAACACTGTGCTCAGTGCCCACAGTTCGCCCCAAACTTGCATGGAGGATCAGCTAACGTCTGGCACGCTCTGGCATCTCAGCACTGAGGGAAGTTCCATGGCAAGGGCAAAAGGCACTTTCTAGGACATCTTGTCTCTTAAAAAGACAAAGCCATTTGAATGACAAAGAAATTCCACTACCCTTTTGCCATCCTCTGGACCCTGGGGCTTCATAAATAGCCTGGCTTCTGTGTTTTTTAATAGCCTCTGATGTATTTGATTACATTTCCAATTCAAATGGTTCCATTACTACAAGAAGCAACTTCATTACCAGAAGGGCCCAGAGCCCAGACTATACTAGCTCCCTGTCATATAATTTAGCCTCAGTCATACCTCAGACAATATTTATACAAGGTCACTTCTTCAAACCATGTCTAGCCTCCCCAAATGACAATATTATTTATGCCAAATGCTTCTCCTAAGGGATGGAAAACTGCCAACTCTGGTTTAATAGGCTATACGGACAGGCTAGAAAAACATCATTTGTAGCACACACAGTTTATGCATTTAGTATATAACTAGGAGTACAGACTGATCATTGGAATCACGGCCGAAAGCTGGCCCCAGGGGGCAAAAAAAAGCCACAAAAGCACTAAGTTTGGATCTTTCCTCCCTGATATTAGTTTTGGAAGCCCAAGGTTTAGCCAGAACTATGAATGCACAAGAGAGAGCTGCCTCAGACTTCAGTAGCTACCTGAACATCCAAAATAGGGGGAAAACCTGCAAAAGAAAATTTAACTTGGGTGTGTGTGCCCAGCAGCCATCCTCCTGTGGTTGCAAATTAATGTGACCATCCAGTGGAACAAGCAGCCCAGGGGCATTTGGTAACAAAGAACAGTCTAACCTATTGATGTTAATTTACCAAATTATTCACATCCCACAATCTGGAATAGAAATCAGCGGCCAAAAAAATGCCTCCTGTACACCTCAGTCAAAACACCTATAAAAATCTAGATACCAGGAGGCAAAGTCTGGAACATAAACTACTTCATCCTGTTGCCAATGAGTTATTAAAGTACAGAATGATGGAGCTGCCAGCAGTGTCTGGGCTGCTCTTGCTTCCAAGCTCCATTCTTGGTGGTGTCTTTAATAAGACACTTGGTCAAAATATATTGATGACAACTCCTTTCTCTTAAAATCTAGTCAAGTATACAAGTCATACATTCCACTTAATCCATTATGGACCTCTGGAATTTTAAAATCTCTCTAGTAGAGAATTAACAAACTTCAGGATGCTGAGCTTTCACATAAAGTGAAAATATCTGTCCAGATTTGCATGATTCATTGATGATAAATATCACTAATACACAATTTATACATTATTGTCCTTTGAAGAAATGTTTACTACTCCTACATAAAAATACTGTATCTAATTTAAATTTTAGGAAACAAAAATGTCAGATTATAAAGGAGTTTCAGAAATTCAAAATTATTCCTTTGTATTGATCACATTGGAATGGTTCTTTGTTTCTTTTATTCTTTTTTTTTTTTTTTGCGGTACGCGGGCCTCTCACTGCTGTGGCCTCTCCCGTTGCGGAGCACAGGCTCCGGATGCGCAGGCCCAGAGGCCATGGCTCACGGGCCCAGCCGCTCCGCGGCATGTGGGATCCTCCCGGACCGGGGCACGAAACCGTGTCCCCTGCATCAGCAGGTAGACCCTCAACCACTGCGCCACCAGGGAAGCCCTGGTTCTTTGTTTCTTAAAATGCATTTTTTCTTTTTTTTTTAGAGACTGTAAGTGTTGTATTTTTGTTTTCAAGAGCTCTCTCCAGAGGAATTACCTCCTATTGGCCCAATATTTAGTAGTACTTGATATCATTATCATGACTTATTAATAATAATAGAATTAACCCTTTATGATGAGCACAGCCTCAGCCAAGCAATTCCATGCCCAGAAATTATTTCAGGACAATAAGTAGAGATGTGTGCAAAGATGTGTGTGCAAAGACAATCACCACAGAATTATTTATTATCGGTAGTAAATATACAACAATAGAGGACAGGTTAAAACAAATTAGCCATATGATGGAATATTATATAATCATTAAAAATGTAATACAAAGCAGGAGGCATAACCCTCACAGACTTCAGACAATACTACAAAGCTACAGTAATCAAAACAGTGTAGTATTGGCACAAAAACAGACATACGGATCAATGGAACAGAATAGAGAAGCCCAGAAATAAACCCACACACCTACAGTCAATTAATCTTCAACAAAGGAGGCAAGAATATAAACTGGGAAAAAGTCTCTTCAGCAAGTGGTGCTGGGAAAGTTGGACAGCTGCATGTAAATCAATGAAGTCGGAACACACCCTCACACTATGCACAAAAATAAACTCAAAATGGCTTAAAGACTTAAATATAAGACAAGACACCATAAAACTCCTAGAAGAGATCATAGAAAAAACATTCTCTGACATAAATCATACCAATGTTTTGTTAGATCAGTGTCCCAAGGCAATAAAAATAAAAGCAAAAATAAACAAATGGGACCTAATCAAACTTACAAGCTTTTGCACAGCAAAGGAAACCATAAATAAAATGAAAAGACAACCTATGGAATGGGAGAAAATATTTACAAACAATGCAACTGACAAAGGCTTAATTTCCAAAATATACAAACAGCTCATACAGCTCAACAACAACAAAAAACCAAATAACCCAATCAAAAAATGGGCATAAGACCTAAATAGATATTTCTCCAAAGAAGACATACAAATGGCTCACAGGCACATGAAAAGATGCTCAATATTGCTAATTATTAGAGAAATGCAAATCAAAACTACAATGAGGTATCACCTCACACCAGTCAGAATGACCATCATCAAAAAGTCTACAAAAAACAAATGCTGGAGAAGATATGGAGAAAAGGGAACGCTCCTACACTGTTGGTGGGAATGTAAGTTGGTGCAGCCACTATGGAAAACAGTATGGAGGTTCCTCCAAAAACTAAAAATAGAATTACCATATAATCCAACAATCCTACTCCTGGGTATATATCTGGACAAAACTATAATTCAAAAAGATACATGCATCCCTATGTTCATAGCAGCACTATTCACAATAGCCAAGACATGGAAGCCCATCAACAGAAGAATGGATAAAGAAGATGTGATACATATATACAATGGAATACTACTCAGCCATAAAAAAGAATGAAATAATGCTATTTGCAGCAACATGGATGGACTTAGAGATTATCATACTAAGTGAAGTAAGTCAGACATAGAAAGACAAATATCATGTGATATCCCTCATATGTGGAAACTAAAATATGGAAGTAAGGAACCTACCTACAAGACAGAAACAGACTCACAGACATAAAGAACATTGTGGTTGCCAAACAGGGAGAGGGGTGGGGGAAGGATAGACTGGGAGTTTGGGGTTAGTAGATGCAAGCTATTACATATAGAATGGATAAACAACAAGGTCCTACTGTACAATATAGAGGACTATAATCAATATCCTGGGATAAATCATAATGGAAAAGAACATATATATTTGTGTATAAGTAAGTCATTTTGCTGTACAGTAGAAATTAACACAACATTGTAAATCAACTATACTTCAATTAAAAACAATTTTTAAGTCATTTTATAGAAAAACATCTACCCATAGGAGAAAGTTCATAGTACACTAAGTGAAAAAGGAGATAACAAAGCAACATATACCAAATGTATGTCCAGACAGAATAATATCAAAATATTAACCCATGCAGGACAGTCCTGGAGACTCCCCAAAACAGTGTGGGTAGGGTTTTAGAAGGAGGCTAAGGAAGTGACACTGATGTGACTTCATTTATACCTGCAGGCAGATGAGACTTGGGAACATTTGGACAATCAGAATTTTTACTTACACTTTTATTATGGAAGTAATTTGCTTCCTACCTGTCACCATCCAAGTGAAGAAAGGATAGCATGGGCATTTTTCACTGTTCCTATAGCCCAGTGGTGGTTTGGACAGGGCCTGTGTAAGACTCCATCTGGTCCTCTGTCTGAATCTCTTTCCTTAAGTCAAGAGCAAGAAACTTGATTTCAGTCTCACACAGTGAGATCCCTGTGTCCTCAACAGTAAAGTGTTGCCATATGGTTCGTAACATTACAACACTCATGGGTAACCCCTGAAACCGTCTTCATGTCCACATGATCCCAGAGCACAAAGATTTATTAGGATATTGTAAATAAAACTTGGATAAACAGAAGCATGAAATGGGAGACCCCACAGGCTAGGGAAAAAAAGAAGTTAGAAAAATAGACCTGCTTCATCAGCCTTTCTGGCAAAAAGATATGGTCCATGATTTATTAAAACAGGAGCTTTTTCAAGGCATGATTATAGGCAAGAGAAAAAGCTTTTGCTTAAGAGTGTCTCTGCACGCATTTGCTGGACTTTTCTATTTGAACATCCTGTGGGCTTGATACATTTGAAGCAGAGATCACTCATTTTTTTTCTTAATGTCACTGTTTGGATGGCACCTGAGCAGAGGTAACAGGCAAAGCAATAGAGGTGACTAAGGTCTCTGTGGTCAGGAGCATCATAAGATTGGGGAAGAGGACCAAGGACAGACCCTTGGGATAGGCCCACATTTGAGGGAGAGGAAGAAAGAAGTAAATACAAAGGTATCATCCAAGAAGACAGAGTATGAGTCTCCTCTGTATCAAACTATGTAAACATCCTTTGCCTTAAGGTGGAAATTTTTAGTCAAAAATATGGTTTGAAGGCAGCAGTTTTGTTTTGTTTGATGCAAATGGATCTTTGCCTGGGGCTAAATTAATCCAGATGTATCAGATAAAACAAAGCAAAATTATACTTAAATATTTCCAAGAGCTCAACTATTTTACTCTTCTGGAAAAAAATTAAAAATAAATAAAGGTTTTCAGGGAGTAAGTGAATAATTACAAGCATATAATCCTGATCCAAAATGTTGAATGTATCAAGAAAAGTTTGCATATGGGTAGACCCTGAAAGGGTCCTACTGGTTTTACAGACCACAGATTCTCCTCCTTAAAGGTTAAACTGACATTTTTGCTTGAACATACTAAACGGTGTGGGCTAATGAGGGCTCACTTTTGTTTCCCAGCCTAAGTATTGCCTGGCTCCCTCTGCTCGGAAATAACCAACCACAGGGCTCTCTCACTCAATAGCAATGCTGAAAGCATCCTCCAAGACTGGGAGGTAGAAAACTTGCCTCTGTGGTTCCCGAGGCTGGGATCAGACTAGAGCAATTGTGCAGTGATTTTGGCCCACCTTGGGGACTTTGGCTCTCAAATGGCAAGGCTGTGCAGACTAAACTAGAGGTTGTTTTACAAGGACCATCAAAATCCTCATTTGCATGTGTGACATTCCTGTGGAGAGGCTGATTTTGAATCAAGTTGCCTGGGCCAGATTACAAATTGAGTCTGCAAGTGAGAATATGAATAGCATCAGCTGGATCTCAGTCCCTCCCAGTCAGCCTTTCCCTTCTCTGGCCCAAATCATTAGCCAATTAAGTTTAAATACAAGTGAACCCAACACCTGCCATTCATCTTCCAGCTAACGGGAAGACATCAAGTTTTCTTAGAACAAATGGTCATCAGCAGCCAGCACCACAATAATGACGTCCATTGAGCATTTACATTGTGCTAAGTGCTTTACTTGCATCATCTCCTTAGATCCTCATAGCAGCCCTATGGAGTTTGATATTACTGTCATGTTACCATTTTTCAGGGGAGAAAACAAAAGCTTAGAGAGACTAAGGTTAACTCATCCCAGGTCACACAGGTAGAAAGAAATAGATTTGAATGCAGATAGTTTAGCTTCCACATCTATGCTTTTTACCCTTTTTGACCGATGCCATATTGCTTCCTTATGATAAGGTGGCTTCAATTGACAATAGCAGCAATGAACACTGAGATTAAAACAAAAAGGCTGTGTGATATAAAACAAACCATAAAGTTTGATTAGAACTTGTGTCATTTTTCGTCACACAGAGCTGTGTGAATCATAGGGAGCCCTCCCACTTGCAGATGGTGATTCTAGTTCTTTAAAAATCTGGACATCATATGGAGGATCCAGATGGAGGATCTTCTCCATGCCTCTATCTCCCAGTAGCAATAACTCTGTAATTCTGCAGTTTTTGTCTCTAAGGCAGCTCTGAGACTCGGAGCTTTCTCCATAGAGGCCTGAGAGAAAAGAAAGCAACCCATAAACAAGGTCCCAAACTGGAGCTGTCGGAGGCAGGTGCCCATAGCATTGCAGTTGCACAGACTACTCCCCAACCCCTCTTTCAGGGTACAGTGCTGGGGATTACGAGGAAAATGGGGCCATTTATTCTTCAGCTCAGAGATTTTTCTGAATCATCAGGACACCCTTGGTCTTGAGGACACAAGTTCCTGACGTCCCTTCCAGGGAAGAACACAGCCCAGTAGTTACAAACTTCCCAGCTCTCAGTCACTCCAGAACATCTTCCACATATGGAGGGGGTGTCTTATACTCATCACCTGGACAGCAGTCTGGCAAACACTGACCAAAGTGGTATACAACATCTGGGTAACTGTTTCCAGATGTGACCTTCCCCTGAAAGACTTGATTAAAATTTTCACACTCAGCATCTTGAAATAACTGACATATGCACAGAGAGTTTCTACCGTCTGGACCCAGAGCTGAAGCAGCAAGCCACTCCAAAGATGAGAGCAAGGATCCTTCATAGGATCTCAGTAGCCTAAGAAAAAATGTGAGGCTGTTTCTATTGGGTCCACATTAAAGTCAAGCAAATGCAGCTGAGTCGAGAGGCAATAAAGTGGACTGAATGGAGCAAGGGCCTTGGAATCAGACAGATCTGCATCCAAACCTTGACTCCACCAATTGCCAGCAGGGATTTCAGAAAGGACTTAACCTCTCAAGAGCCTCAGATTTCCCCTCTGTAAAATGGGAATGCAACAATCCTCAGAGGAGGATTGTGACATGCCTGGCACAGAGCAGGCACTCAATACATGGTTGTTTTTCTCTTTTTTATTATTAATTAAGTCTATAAACACAATTCACTGTTATACTTATTACAAAACTGTTAAAAAAACACGTAGGACTAGAAGTTCCCTTTTCACTCTTTACACAGAACATTAACATTTTAAAAGCATAAACAATAGTAGCAGATGTTTATAATTTGTTCTTTTGAGGAGGAGCTCAAACAATATCCCATCAAATTAAAAAAAAATCCCTGAACTTGTCTTATAAACAGATTCAGACCAATCCTGACCCCTGGATTAAAATGTGGTGGTCCTTCACATCTTCTGGAGTTACATCTTGATGATGCAGAGAAAAGGAAGTCCAACGAGACCTAAGATTAAGATTCCCCAAATCTGTGAATGGGTCAAACAAAATGATCCTCATTTAATAGGTCCAGAGAGACTAAGTGATATTTTAAGTGTTAGGTTGAAGATTTAGTCCAAATGAGTAAGCTAATTTTCTTCACTTTACAGCACTTCCCCCCTTAGATTTTGAAAATCATTATCAACATAATAATGGCTATGATTTAGGGAGCATTTGTAATATTCCAGGGCAGTGACAGGCACTTTTCTTACACTATTTCCATGTAATCTTCTTTCCAACACGCCTGTAAAGCAGGCATAATTATCATCCCCATTTTTGGGGTGAGGAAATTGTAGCTCAGAGAAGTTAAATAGCTTACCACAAACCATAAAGCCAACCAGCAGCAGACCTGGAATTTGAACCCGTCAGTCTAACTCCAAAGGCATTTGCCAACATCTCTGAAACAACTTCACCTTGCAATGAGGTGAGCAAAAAACTAGTGAGAATAATTTTTCCTGCTCATCACCTGACATTGTTATGATAGTTAACCTTGGTTACTGTGTCTTCAACCTGGGCTCTGTCCACTATTACTCATGGCTGCTACAACTCCTTTTTTTTTCTGGTCCCTATTGCCAGACAGGTGTTCAGCACAATAGCTCCCTTTTCTTTCCATCTGCTTCTCCTTGCACAGAGAAGCCCCGATCTGTCACGGGCGGCTGCTCCCCACATGTGCTTACAGCCCCATTGATGAGAAATGGCAGAAGCAGGTATTAAAGGTGGATGTTCTGGCTTATTGCTCTGCATGTATTAAAAACCATTCCCAGACTCCACATAAAGAGTTTTACACACACACATTGCCTATGATACAGGGGAGACAGAGAGGCAGACGTGGGGATAACCACAGTGAGACAAGTAACCACAACAGAAGTCTGGAGAGATGGGCCCAAGGAAAGCTACTTTCACAGACCGGGTGATGGATTGTCTCCTCAGCAGGCAGACAGACAGCTAGAGGTACTTATTTTTATAAAAAGTTGACAGAAAGAACTCCAGACATCCAGGCCTGCTCCCTTCTCATTCCTGTGTCCAGAGCTGACTCAGCTCTCTGTTCCCCTTTGCAGAATGGTGAGTTATTCCATGCACTCGTGCTAATTATCCACATCCAGCTCCTTTCTTTTCTCACACGTCGCTTAAATGTCTACTTGTCTGAGTTAGAACCTGGGTGGATGCTGAATTCCCTTCTGTAGTCCTCCCCAGTGATGAAGTTCTCATAACTAGGGTATGGTTTGTGGGGGAAAGTCTTTCAATTTAAAGGCCCTTCAGATGATTATCCAAAGAATTTGTCTCACTAGGCTCTTGAAGATGATACTCACCATTTACTGAGTACACAGTTAACTGCCAGATAATTTCCATGACCTGTATCCTTTAACTCTCATAATGATCATATAAGGTCGGTATTAGCCCCACTATACAGATCAATAGCACGTGGGACATACATAATAAATGGAAGGGAAGATAAAGCTACATGGCATACTAATTTCCTCAGTGTTTCTTTAGCATCCAAGAGGCAGAGTGATGTGGTGAAAGGAGATGGTCCTGGGCCAGAAGACCTGAATTCTTGTCTTGACATGGAAACCAACCAGCTCTCTGATCTGGGCAAGACATTTTACCTTTGTGCACCTCTGTTTATTTAATCTAAAATAAATGGATAAATGGACTAGGCGATTTCTATATATGTGGCCCCTTCTACACCTAACTTTCTATGACTATTGCCTATTTTCACACTGTAGTTAATATTAATAATGTCAGACTCTCCATGAATAAAATCCTAGAACGTAGCTAGTCCATCAGCACTGAATTGATGTCCTTTATCACCCAGCTCTGGAGAAAAGCATATCTAAGCCACATCTGGATAACAAATTAAAGTAGCCATAACACTTTACCCTTTCCAGGCTAATTCACCATGCCATAGCTTTTAAAGATAAGTTGAAGCAGAACTTCAAACCCTGTGGCCTAATTACAGAGGCAGTTGTTTTACTACCTTGGATCTGAGAGGTTTCCTTACAGAAGATAGATACTTGGTATTGTAGTTAGTTATCTATTGCTGCCCAACAAACCACCCCCAAAACTCAGTAGTTGACAACAACTATTTACTATTCTCTCACATGGGTCTGAGGCTTTAAGGGCTAGCTGTGTGGTTCTCTTCTGGGGTCCCTCATATAATTTCTGCTGGATGGAGGCAGAGGCTGGAGTCTTCTAAAGGCTTCTAAAGTCCTCATTCACATGTCTGGCATGTGGGCCGAAACAACTGTGGGCTTCTTGGCCATATTTCTGTCCAAGTAGCTTTTTCATGTGGCTACCTTGGGCTTCCTCACAGCATGGTAGCCTTGGGGCAGTCAGATTTCTCATATTATGGCTGGATTTCCTCCAGAGTGAGCATTGCAGGACAGCCAGGCAGAAGCTTATGCCTTCTTATGAACTAGCCTCACATATTCTGTATTCTATTGGTCACAGCATTCACAGATCAGACCAGATTCAAAGAAGTAGAGGCATGAATTCTACAGCTCAATGGGAGAATGGTTTGTGCATACAGGAAGGAAAGGATGGCAGTCATCTTGGGGACAAGTTAATCCACTTGGCCTATCTTAGGGCAAAATGAACTATAGTAAAGTTCAGTTAGGTTCTCAACATTTGTCTCTCTCTTAACACACACACACACACACACACACACACACACACACACACACACACTCTTACCCAAATAGTTCCAAATGACGCTAGTTATAGTACCATGCTTGAACACCAAAGATGACTATATAAACCTGAAGTGGGACTTACAGGTTGAATCCCATAAAGAAGAGTAGGTCACAGAAACCTCTCTTCCATTTCTCTCTGAGATAACATTAAGCTCTGTCATTGATGGGAAAGGGAAAGCAACTTACCTGGGGAAAATGTCTTTAGAAGAAATAGTAAGGGCATGTTAGTGATCTAGTCAAGTCCATCAGGATGGACACTGATATCCCAATTATCTTAAGACAAACCCAGATGTTCCCTTGAGATCATCCTTAAAGGAAGGTGAACCAGCAGGATGAAGTTGCCAGACTCTACCCCAGACATCCACACAGATAAGCAGGCCTGATGTGTGGCAGTTTTGACAGGCAGGCTTAAGAACACTAAGAAACAAACTGAGGATCTGGACAATATCACTATCAGGAAAGCATATCATAAACCTCAGAATGTGACATTGTCCCAAGAAAAACAGCAACCCAGAGGCCAGCTGAAAAACTGGAGATGCTGAAGTACAAAAGCAGGTCAGATAGGAAAGCAGTGGTGAGCAAAGCCTGGCTAGTATGTTGGAACCCAATGAGGAGGGCATAAGCACTGGAATTACAGGCCCCTAAAGGGCTAAGATGATCTGTAAAAGAAAATACCAGCAGCTTCCGGGGAGGAAGAGAGACTTAGGGAGCCATCAAGGAAGCAGCACAGTGATCCTTTGGGTTATGGATGCCAGAGCAAAGCTAGAATTACTGTGGTTTGGAAGGTGACTCTAAAGGCCCCTGAAAGAAGCATTTCTTTCTCTTCATGACTCAGAGAAAGTCAGGAATGAATTCCCTAGACATGAAATTTAAGGAGGTTTCTGGCCTGTATCTGGAATATTTAGGAGTTGTCAGCCTTGCAATCTGATGGGCACTGCAAGAAGCTCTGTGAGTCTATGGGGCAGGGAGATAGAACAGAAAGTTATTTTCCTCCCTGGCTCTGCCTCCAGATGGGAATATGAGGCTTGTTCTTTAAATTGTAGAACTTTTAACACCAGAGGGCCCCAACGAGTCAATTATAATCCACCAGCCGACAGAGTGCACTAACTGGACCAATCTTCAGGTTACAGCACTCAGTTAAACCCACCTCCCTGGCTCTTACAGCACTCTCCTTCAATTCTGGCAAGCATAAAAATCTGAAAGTCCTTTTAATTTATAATCTCACTTCTAGGAATTGTATACAACTAAACTATCCACAAGCACGGGAAATATATGTACATGAAGATGTTCACGGCAGCATTATTTATAAGTAGAGGAACTCAGTACTTCTCGAACTGTGATGTGCATCCCTTGTAGGTTTTCTGAAAGGGCAGATTTGGTAGGTCTGGTAGGTCTGGGTGGGGTTTTCAACTCTGCATTTCTAACAAGCTCTCAGGTGATAACCTCCTACTCAGGCCACACTTTGAGTAGCAAGGGGCTTACTTTATATGTAACTTTAAAAAAAAATCAAACACTTACATAACTAAATAAATGGTAGCTACATATTCTCCCTGGAATACTGAAATGGATGTTAACATGATATTGAAAACTAGCAACATGAAAAAGTGTTTATAACATAACACTAAGAGAAAAACACAGGATACAAAATAATAGACATATGAGGATAGCAATTGTAAAAATATATATAGAAGGGACTTCCCTGGTGGCGCAGTGGTTAAGAATCCGCCTGTCAATGCAGGGGACACGGGTTCAAGCCCTGCTCCGGGAAGCTCCCACATGCCACGGAGCAACTAAGCCCACAACTCCTGAGCCTGCTCTCTAGAGCCCACAAGCCACAACTACTGAGCCTGTGCTCTAGAGCCCACAAGCCACAACTACTGAAGCCTGCGCTCTAGAGCCCGTGCTCCACAAGAGAAGCCACCGCAATGAGAAACCCGCGCACCACAACGAAGAGTAGACCCCGCTCGCCTCAACTAGAGAAAGCCCATGTGCAGTAATGAAGACCCAAAGCAGCCAAAAATAAATAAATAAAAATGAATAAATTTATTTAAAAAATATGGAAAACATTGGAAGCAAATCCAAAATTATTAACTGAGTGGTTGTTTTAGAATGGTGAGATTACGTTTTTCCCCTGCTTTTCAAATTTTCCATTATGTTGCTGTATTACTTTCATAGTCTAAAAATGCTGGTAAACTGGGGAATATCAGGTAGAGTAATCACTCATCCTGTTTTGCTGGAATAGTCTCAGGTGCCTGTTGTTTCTACATAATTATTAATAGGGGTCCCTTCACTCCCAGAAGTGCTTTATGGAGTTGATAAATTCTATGGTAATATTAGATCTAGGATGTGTCTGCAGGCTACTTATGTGCTTTCTCTGCTACTCCAAAGCATTTTGAAAAGCTGAACTAAAATGCCTGGAGAGAGGGGGCAGGGGAGGTGGGCAGGTCTCTTCTCTGTACATTTTTTTAATTGATTTATTTTTTAGAGCAGTTTAGGTTCACAGCAAAATTGAGAGGAAGGTACAGAGATTTCCCGTGTACCCCCGTCCCCACACATGCACAGAGCCTCCCTTATTGTCAACATGTTCCACCAAAGTGGTACATTTGTTACAACTGAACCTACACTGATGCATCATAATCACTGAAAGACCATAGCTCACATTAGGGTTCACTCTTGGTGTACCTCCTATGGGTTTGGAGAAATGTATAATGAATGACATGTATCCAGCATTATAGTTTCATACAGAGCAATTTAGTTTCACCATCCTAAAAATCCTCTTGCACATTTGTTATAGGCATATTTAGATTGTGATATATGGCCTTGATAGTACATATATAGAAAACACCTGACACAATCACGAAAGCTAGCAAAATTCTGAAACAGGGAACAGAGGAAATCAGGTAAACCTTTACTGTGCTTTTTAAACCTCTTGCTTTTTAGTTAGCCCTTTCTGACCTTTTCTCCTTAGTGCATACCATGAGTCATCTCATAAGATGATGTCCTACACATCTTAGGGCAGTGATTTTTCTCCTAAGATGGTAGAGTTAATGTTTGAAAATGCTGATGATTTAATTTAATTCCTTTTTGTTGCTTTCGCTAACATGTGAAATTTTTAGAGCCAGACTTTTTAATTGCTGCCTTAAACCATATAATTTATTAGGTATTTTACTTTATATCTTATGATAAACCTGAATCAAACTAATGCTACCACTTATTAGTTAAAATTTTTAAAAAGTATTACTTAAGAGAAAAACTTCAAAACAATAATTGAATTAACTAAATACAAACCAAATTTGCCTACAGCAAATTCTAAGGCACATTCCAGTTTCACTGATGTGGAATTTTATTATACAGAATATGGTCTTTAAAAAGTGTGAGCCACGATTGCAGCTTAGAAAACATCTTATAAATATAGCTTCTGTCATAATTATTTTATACAAATTGAATTTAACTTGCAATGTTATTTCTTTTGTCTTCTATGAGATTTATCAATTTTTTTGTTGTTCTTACAGAAATTTATATTTCACACACACACCGTGGTGTGAAACACTGTAAGTCCTAGGCCTAAAGTGTTTGTTGTCCTGAGTCCTTGTCTGCTAGCGATTAGGTAAGTAGGAGCCCAGAGAATGATGGTCTTTGTTCTTTTGTTCCCTCTGGTGTATACTCCATTTCACCTGTGTAGAGCTAAACTTACACCCCAAGGACAAATGACACTAGGCGGATGACAATAGGTGATTCTAATTTGAGAACAGCTATTCAGTATGGGTGTAAGTTCTGATTGGTGGTGCTTTTAGAAGCAAAAAAATAGGAGCCCATCCGGTGGATATTGGACTTCACCTTTTAGATCATTTTAAATAATAGTGAAAGAAAGACAGGAGAGAGAGGGAGGCAATAGTATGCCATTCCAGGGAAATAAAGAAAAAAAGAGAAAAGAAAAAGACAACAGATAAAGCTGAAAAGCAATGGCTTGTTAAAGTATACATGAAAAAGGAAACAAAATAAGAGTGAAATAGAGTGTGAACAAACTCAAGGAAAAAAAAAGCTTCAGAAATGCTTAGGAGACAAAGTGTTACTAAAGAAAGGAAATTCTAGCTTGTGAGACTTAACTTGAAACAAGAAGATAAAAATCCTTTATACAATCAGCAAACAAAAGCAAGGAAATATAAAGTCTCAAATCCCATGGAGAGCCTGGAAGGGAAGTCAGCAAGACAATGCAGAGCATGCAGTTGAGAGGATAAATCATTTCTTTACCTCACTCTACACAAAAAGAAGATAACAGGCCAGGGTGAGACATATTTTCCAGCAGAAGCATAGGGAATTGTTGAAATGTTTTTCCCTTACCACAAAAAGCTAACAGAACACACAATTCCAACGAACAAGATTCTCACAGAAAGACAAAATCCATTTCTGTAGCAAACACAGGTGATGCCCTTGAGGATGGAAGGAAAACAGGCTGTCCCCTCTGGCACCACATGAAATATTTGTCAACTCACTGATGCAGGAAGATCAATAAGGACATTAGAATTTGTTGGAGCAGCCTCTCTTGAGGGAAAACATCAGTGTTTTCTGGAGGTGCAGTCTGAGTAATAGGAAAATTAGATCATTGTAACACTGAGACCATGAGTTTCTCACCCATAACCACAATTTTGAGAGGGAAATTAAGATTGTTTAAAATAAAGAATCAAATTTACTTAAAAACATTTACTTAAATGTCTCAGCATTTACTTAAAAACAGTACACACACACACACACACACACACACAAAGACCCTGGATTCCAAGAAGTAGAAATCCACCAAGGTCTTACAAACTTAAAAAAAGTCTGGCATGATATTGAAGCCAAACATATTTTCTCTTGGCCAAAAAGCATTTAAAGTTCATTTTTCATAATAAACACAAGTTTGGCACATATATAGAATGTTTATTTTTTTTAATGGTTGTAAAAGTAGGTAACCAAAACATATAATGTCAATGAAACATGTCCATTAATTTATCCTGGATATGAATAATCAGATATGGAGTACATGGAAAGCAATCATGTGAGTGACATGAGTAATTGCATAGGAGCATTCTTGTAGTTGGGTCTTAGAACCACTAGTAATTCTTGTCTCTAACAAATTGTCCTCATTGTCCACCTGCAAAATGGACTCTGTGATAATACTGCTTTTCTCTATACCGGCTTTTTTAAAATTAAAACTTCTGTTTAAACCTATTTTTAAATGCTCTGAAAAAAGTCTAAACTTTTCTGAGAAGCAGTTTTGAAGACAACAAGAGGCTTAGTAATTCAATGCAAATTAATTTATATACAAACTTGAGTTTCAATGATACAGAGAGAAGAGGAAGTGTTTTTGTTTTTGTTTTTTAATGAGTGCCTTTTCCTGAGACATGTTTCCTAGTTAGAAAAAGCCATCATGGAGTTTTCACAAGCTGTGGGGAGTCTTGCTGGCCTCTTGATCTTCCTCTTTTTTCCCCCCTTGGTTTCTGATTGATTTAGAAAATTTCAACTTGTAAAGGAAAGATGCAAGAGTTGCAGACATAGGCAAATACAATTTGCACTTTCCCTAGTAAAATGCAGATTTCCCTCCTACAGTTAGGGAGCCATCTAGATCATGAAAAGAAGTCCATCTCTCTGACTGGGGGACAAATAAATAGATAGTTAAATCCTTTTGATGTGGATAAGCAGAAAGCTTAGAGAAGATTATTGATAGAGACTTTCCTGCTCTTTGAAGCACTGTGTGGAAATAGCTTTTTCCTTAAATCAAAATAATAAAAAATAAGGTTGGTAAAACAGTGGTTAAAAACAACTGAAGCTTAGGAGAATATTTAATTTGCACCTAGGTGGTTATATCTCTTTAAGAATCTGTTTAGATTGTGTGAACATACATCTTATAAAAATGTCCTTTCCATATTCTTTTTTCTTTCTTTTTTTGGATACTACTATTATTGCCAAAGAAACGGCCCTTAATTTTTCTATATGACCAATGAAAACCAAAGTTAACTATTTATATTCATAATTATTTTATGAAGGCATTTTGCCCAGCAGATGTGTTTCTGGCTAGCGAGCTGTAAATTTCTTTAAACTGCATGTTTGCCTGGTGTTTAGTTCTAAACTCCAACATATTAGCCTATTTCATTAATCATAAAAACTTTCCAAAGCAAGAAAAAAACTGCTGTTATTTCAAAAGAATAAAAGGTAAGAAAAGACATATAAAGCATGGTTTCCTTGTTTTTGCTAGACTACAATTAACTTGTTATGGAAAGCTTCTGTTAAATCAGGAAATCCTGTTAGAACTCAAACTTGTTGCATTATCTGAGATGAATGTACTTCTAGTCTGCAGTGAGTCTCTTTATTCAAAAGCTATTTGGAATGAAAAACCCAGTCTAGAAAATAAACCTTATGGTTTGTTTGTACTTTTAAAAGAACTAATTTGCTAGCAGGGATTTCTTCTTAGATAAACCGCACTGACTTTTCAAATGCTGTTTTTTTGGAAGAACCTAGGGGTCATTTGTCTGTAACAATGAGGACTAGGCTGCCTCCAGGGGCTGTGCCTCCCATTCACTCTCGCCCAAACATTCCAGTCAATCAGGGCCCGTCCTCTGGCCCACAACCTGCCTTACATATATCACACTTAATTTTGGCCGATTTCCCCTCTTCTCTTCATCTTTGCTTGTTCTTCTCTCATTTTTCTAAATGAAAAGCTGTAGCATATAATATGAAAAATAGGTATAAATAAAAGTATCTTTCAGCTTTAAAAACTGCTTCCCAAAGGTACTGGAAAACCTTAAATTATGAAATGTCAAAACATCACGGAAATTCTGACCCTTTAGCAGTTAATACACACACATACACACACACTCACACACATATATAATAAAGTTAGACCCTATTCATTAGAAAGCCATTAGGAATTTACAATAATTCCACCTGGTTGAGGCTAGAGTTTATATTTTTACTCTTTAGAAATCATTTTACATGGGATTAATACCACAAAAGATGATAGCATTAAGTTTAAATTACAATAAAGTGTTTGGACATATTGTTTAAAGCCAAATGAATATTGTTTTCCATTCAACAGAAAGCATCCAACAAGAAATCTCGGTAACCTTTTCTTAGCAGCTAATATGAGTTTACTTTTTGATTTTGAAAGCAACAGACCTACATACCTTTTGAAAAATATCTTAAATCAGATTTTTAAAAATTTAATTCAGGTTGTCTTCCCCTTTAGTAAAGCTGTTCCAGATTAGTGAGGTTTTACTATAATTAGCTATTCTATAAGCAACAGGGAATCTAAAGCCACTATATTGTATAGCACCACTGCATATTTATAGATATTTTTCAGATGACCTTAACTTGAAAACATAATGTTCAGAACCAAGAAATGAACAGAAACCTCTAGAGGATCAAAAACAACTGTTTAAAGGTGCTAAATCTCACAGGCTAACTCAAAAGGAAACCTCTTAACATGCTCACTTCATATCCTACTCACTTTTACTGTGCATACATTTCTAACAGGCTTGCATATCAGTTTTTCTCATCCTTGAGATATAAATTAAAAAATTAGAAACAACGCAATGTTTCTTGCAGCAAAAAGGACTAACTGATGGTCTTTAGATTGAGGGAAGAATAGGAAAAAACTATAAAAGCAGAAATATTGTCTCAAAAATATTAAGTTGAAGACCATTTAATGTAGGGACAAACAGTTCACTACATCACAGTAACACTTGACAGTATGAATGAATTTCAGCGTAGTGCTGGGATTGACAATCCTTAACAGTGGCCCTGAAGTTTTAAGAAAAGATATGTCTTATTTAAGGCAACAAAACAAGTATACTATGTATCAGAATTATTCTATCCAAAATTGTTAAAATAATTTTTCTAATTTAAAGGAAGGAATCATTTAAAGGAAGAAACAGCATGTTTCTTGAAGATGCCAAAAAAAGAGGCAACTCTGTAACTATAGGAATTGGAATACTCTAGAAAGCAGCTGAGTATTTGCCTCTGAGCTATAGAGTAATACCTACTGCTTTCAATTTTCCACTGGGAGGAGAGAAGGTAGCGTAGATATCCCAGCAGTGTGGCCAATTATGCTGTTAGATCTCTTTTTCACAGGGTGATGGAAAAAACACAGAATTTGAAGTTAAATCTGTTTGACCCCTGGTTCTGTCACCCACTAGTTTGATAGCTTTGGACAAACTACTTCTTCAAGCCTCAACTTCTATCTATAAATAGGAATACTAATACCTACCCCAGTGAGATGTTTTAAGTGTACAGTGCCAGAGTCCTACCATGAGCTTAGTCACATACATTTCTTGCGTGTCTTCCAGCTCTCAGTGACCAGCTTCTGGAGAGTTATCTGAACGGGAGATATGGAGGAAGGGGTGGCTTTTGCCAACTGGTGTTAAAGAGTCGACTCAAATATAGTTGAAAGAATAGTGATACACCTCCCTAACATCACTGTGGCATTCCAGAATGTTTTTCCTCAAGTGTGATTAGAGCTTCTTTTCCTCTCCAAGATGAGTTTTAAATGAATAAAAATGTTGAAGGGTAGGAAAGCTAGGAGACAGTTGGCAGTGCAGTTATTATACCCCCAACATACCTTGGGAATGACCATGAACCCTTCAATATCAAATGATCCTAATAACAGATTCATTCATTCATTCATCAATCATTCAACCAACATTTATTATGTACCTGTCATGTCCCCAGCACTGCACCAAGCACTGGGTATTCAAAGACATAGTCTCTGTCCTCAGGCACGTTACAGCATCATGGACAGACATATAAACAAGTGCCGTAAAGTCTTGGCACTCAAAGTGTGGCCTGTGGACCAACAACATTGGTATCACCTGGGAGCTTGTTAGAAATTCAGCATCTCAGGCCCCAACTCAGGCCTAATGAATCAGAATCTGCATTTTAACAAGGTTACCAAGTGATCTGTATGTACATTATAACTTAAAAAGTACTGCTTTAAATGGGACCTACTTAAACTTAAAAGCTTTTGCACAGCAAAGGAAACCATAAACAAAACGAAAAGACAACCTATGGAATGGGAGAAAATATTTGCAAATGATGCGACCAACAAGGGCTTAATTTCCAAAATATACGAACAGCTCATATATATAATGTCAAAACAAACAACCCAATCAAAAAATGGGCAGAAGACCTAAATAAACATTTCTCCAAAGAAGACATACAGAGGTCAATAGGCACATGAAAAGATGCGTAACATTGCTAATTATTACAGAAATGCAAATCAAAACTACAATGAGGTATCATCTCACACCAGTCAGAATGGCCATCACCAAAAAGCCTACAAATAATAAATGCTGGAGAGGATGTGGAGAAAAGCGAACCCTCCTATACTGTTGGTGGGAATGTAAATTGGTGCAGCCACTAGGGAAAACAGTATGGAGGTTCCTTAATAAAACTAAAAATAGAGCTACCATATGATCCTGCAATCCCACTCCTGGGTGTATATTTGGAAAAACTCTAATTCAAAAAGATACATGCACCCCCAATATTCACAGCAGCACTATTTACAACAGCCAAGACATGGAAGCAACCTAAGTGTCCATCAACAGATGAATGGATAAAGAAGATGTGGTATATATACACAATGGAATATTACTCAGCCATAAACAAAGAATGAAATAATGCCATTTGCAGCAACATGAATGGACCTAGAGATTATCATATTAAGTGAAGTAAGTCAGAGAAAGACAAATATCATATGATATCACTTATATGTGGAATCTAAAATAATAATACAAATGAACTTATTTACAAAACAGAAATAGAAAACAAACATGGTTATGAGAGGGAATAGCGAGGGAGGAGGGGTAAATTAGGAGTTTGGGATTAACAGATACACACTACTATGTATGAAATAGATAACCAACAAGGACCTACTGTATAGCACAGGGAACTATATTCAATGTCTTGTAATAACCTGTAATGGGAAAGAATCTGAAAAAATATATATGTATAACTGAATCACTTTGCTTACACCTGAAGCTAACACAACATTGTAAATTAACTATAGTTCAGTTAAAAAATGTTTTTTTAAAAAAAAGTACTGCTGGGCTTCCCTGGTGGCGCAGTGGTTGAGAGTCTGCCTGCCGATGCAGGGGACGTGGGATCGTGCTCCGGTCCGGGAAGATCCCACATGCCGCGGAGCAGCTGGGCCTGTGAGCCATGGCCGCTGAGCCTGCGTGTCTGGAGCCTGTGCTCCACAACGGGAGAGGCCACAATAGTGAGAGGCCCGTGTACCGCAAAAAAAAAAAAAAAGTACTGCTTTATTGTGCTATGGATGCTGGGATTGCAGGCTATACCTGGAACAAGCTAGGGCACATGAGAGGCTGGTCATTTTGACTTTATGTGGATCAAAAAAGGCTCTACACTAAAAATGAACTGTATTAATTTGCTAATACTTCCATAACAAAGTACTATAAACTGGGCAGTGTACACAACAGAAATTTATTTTCTCACAGTTCTGGAGGCTAGAAATCCTAGATCAAGGTGTCAGCAGCCTTGGTTCCTTCTGAGGTCTGTGAAAGAGAATCAGTTACATGCCTCTCTCCTGGCTTCTGGTAGCCTTAATCATTCCTTGGCTTGTAGATGGTGTTCTCCCTGTGTCTTCACATTGTCTTTCCTCTCTGCACATCTATCTGTGTCCAAATTTACCCTTTTTATAAAGACACCAGTCATTTTGGATCAGGGCTCACTCTGTGTGACCCCATGTTCACTTGTTCATCTGCAAAAACTCTATTTCCAAATAAGGGACTGGGGGTTAAGACTTCAACAGCTTTTCAGGGGACACAATTCAATCCTTAGCACGATCCTTGACCCCTCAACTTGAAAATGATTAGGTATTAGTGAAGCAAACTGGGCATTTCAGGTGATGGAACCAGAGTTAGTAAAGGCATGGGTAGGTGATGCAATCTGCTTAAGTAACCACATGCCTCTCGGTAACCATGGCTGAAGGATAAGAGCAAACAGAAGGTGAGGGAAGGAAGTAGGCAGATTTATAAGAAACTAAGTAGATCTCAAAATGCCGCAACAGAGTTGAACTTTTATTCTGTAGGCAATGGGGAACCAAAAGGAAGGTTCCAACCTTTGGTGACGTGGCCAGGTTTTCAGCTCTCTAGAAACAGGGTATAGAGTAGACTGAGTTGGCCTTTGGAGTCAAGTCACCAGTGAAGAGGCCACTACCTTGGTCTCAGTGAGAGATGAGAAGGGCCTGAGTTAGGGCAACCTCAAAGAGGATGAAGAGTGGGGGAAATGAGGGTCATGGGGAAATGAGGGTCACAAAGAAATGGTGACAGATGCCAACCCTAGGTCTGTTGCTTAGCCTGCTTATGTGAATACCTACCTCAAAGGGAGCACATTAGCCTTGGGAGTTTGTGTTCCTTCAAGAAGAGAAAGTTTGGCCCAAAGAGAAAGCAAGACAAAGGATGCTTCTCCCCTCTACCTCCAACCCCTGGTAATCAACCTACGGACACATCAGCAGAACTTACTGGCAATATTCAGACAAAGCTGCAGCAGCAGAAACACTCATGACTCTCCTGGGATTCAGATCAAAGAACAAAGAGGAAGAACCTGGAATGAAAGGCGGTCTCTATCTAACCAGAAACTTTAGGAATTAATTTAGAATCTTATCTTCCCAAAACTTTGGAGGTAAGCCAGCTCTTAAAGAAGGGTATTGGAAGAAAAACACCCAAGTATCAAATGGCTCAGAAGATCTGATAAACACATGTGCTCACTGAGAGGCTGCACTGCTCTGGATGCCTTGTCGTGGCTGGGAAGTTAGAGGGAATTGTTCTAATCCGTATTCAGTCTCACTTTTTGAAAGCCCTTGGTTCTGCATCCACCTACCTGCTGAACACAAGGTATGGCAGCCTTAGACTGTGGTAAGGCCTGCCTCAAAGTGATGCAGGAAACCCCAAAACTACACATGGTTCTCATAGGTTCCCTTGAGCCAAAGCCAAAGTCCTCTCTTGAGCTGACGGACAACACAGGTGGACTTAAGGGACAAAGAGAAGTGATATGGCAGCTAGAAATGAGAAATTTCTTATTATTACACCCTCCTAGCTTAGAAAATTTTTCTGTAAAAGGCCAGACAGTAAATATTTTAGGTTTTGTGGGCCACAGACACTCTCTATCGCATATTCCTTGCTTTCAGTGTTTTTTCTAACAATGCTTTAAAAATGTGAAAAATCATTTTTAGTTTGTGGACTGCACAAAATCAGGCTGCAGGCCATAGTTTGCTGACCCCTGGCTTAAAGCAGATGCCACAGACAGCAAGAGATATACAATCTGTTTTGCTTAATCACTTGAGACCTTTGAGTTTTTATTCTCACCTCTTTCCACCATAGAGTCTGATTAATTGGAGTCTTAAAGTTAGCTGACTTGTTTGAGTGCTCTCCAAGAATTCAGGAGCGAAGCTTGTGTGGCCTGCCCTCTGATGAACAAACATACTCTGAGGTCTCAGGTCCATAGTGATTGATGTGCAGGAAGCAAATGGCCTCTTGTCTTCCACTCACTGCCATAAAGCCGTGAGCACTGTTCAGGAAAGAGGAGCCCCACTGAGAAACAGAAGGGAAGGCCTGCCTCTGACATAGCATGACTTTACCTTTTGCAAACAGCCATGGGTTATACTTCCAATTAGCTCCAACCCTCCCTGCATCCTGCACAGTGACTCTTGGGGGAGCAACTCTTGGCCAGTTCACACATGTTAGGTGTTACATTAGTAACACCCATCATGGTATCAATACAAGAGTCCTGGTGTTTGCTTTCTGACTCATAGACGTGGTTTCCATGGAACTACAAGCACGTATCCCCAACAATGCCCGGTCTGTTCAAGGTACAGACTATTTTAGGAGTGTCTGGTTTAAAGCAGAGTAGAATAAAAGGAAATAATCAGAGAAGGAAGAATTACAAAAACAATTTATGGATAGATCTCAGTTCCAAACCCAAATCTCTATTCCAACATCAAATAATGCAGATATTACTGTGTACTTATATTGATACAATGGAATGAACTGGAGCCAGTAGACTCTAGCATATACGCATAGATATACATCTATGGGCCTGGATGCTTGCGGTATTTTATTCCTGAAGCATTGATTTTAAAAGTTGATTTGAGCATACATAAAGATAGTTAGATATTTGCCTGGTAATTTATAGAGGAAACAGACACACATTGTGTACTTTTCATGCTGAGGAAAAACAGCAAAAACTGCTTGGGGTACTTTGTTATCTTCTTTCCTTCTCACCCCCCAACTCTGCTTAGCACCCAGTCTGCTGTGGGTTTATACTGAGCATCCTGCCAACAACCAAAAGGAAAAATATGTGTCAATCATTAGAGCATCTGTGAATTTTTTTGTCACTTGAGCCCAGGCAAAGCCACGCTCATCATAGGTCAGTCTGCTCCTGGGCTGTATACGTGGGTGTTGCCCTGTGTGCCTGGGAAACCCCTCAAAGTGACCTCACAGTTGTGTTGTCCAGAAAAGTATCATGTAAAAAATAAAGACCCACTTTACAGTTATTGTATTGCTGGCTTGCTTTATGTCTGGAAATATTCTATTTAAATAGGGCATTTGTAGAACTTAATATAACTTGGAAAATGTTCACTACAATTGCTAAAATATCTATGTAAACCTCTTGGCTTGAGATTTAAATATATCCATGAGCTACTATTGAACTGCACAAGTTGAAAATTGTCTACAAAGAAATAAAACTGACCAATATGGTAGGAATATACAATAGTAAAAATGATGAAAAGTAAATTGCCCTTTAAATTATGCTCATTTAATAACTGAAAACATTGTACTGCCCGTAAGGGATTTTACAAGGCATAGCATTTTAACTGCTGTTTCTCAACACAGCTTTCTATTTGTTCTATCTCCCTCTAAAATGTCATGACCCAATGTCCTGCAACTGTTAAGAAAGGCCACATTTTGAGTTATAATGCTGGGCTCTGCCACGCACAGCTGCCTTCTTAGAATAGTACAACCCACTGCCAAGATAAATGAACAGCATCTTTTTGTGGGACTTACTGTCAGAAACGCTCTAGTCGCACGTCTGCAAGTTTGATTGCTAACAGAAGCAACCCAAGAAAAAATATGTGATGCCTGCACTCTGCTTAACGGTACCGTCTGTGCATTTGTTATTCAGACCCAGCTTTTCATAGCAACCATTGAATATGCAAAGTGAATTTAGGGATGCCAGAGTTAATTAACACCAGCTCCATTTGATGGGCAAGCTTTGTAAATAACCAGGATTCTAAATTCTCTAGACTTGAATTTGGGAGCCTGACAATTTTTATCCCTTGGAGTTAGGAATTTTGCATAAAGTATAAATAGATGGTTTCAGGTTGTATTTACTTGCCAAAAAATGGAACACAGATTGGTAAGGATGCCTGCATACCCATAGGCTACTGGATGTAGGAGAATTTTCATTTTTAATGGCTAGCAGTAATACCTCATTTAAATTCAGAGAGATGCCCAGGCTTTGCCTCTGTGGAGAGGCAATAATCTATCTTAGATCCTGGGCAGGCTCTTCAGAAGTCCTAGGTTGTAACTTCCTTTTGTTAATTTTTCTGTCACACATTTCTTTGAGAATAACTACCACTTTGTTGTTATCAAAGTGACCATGCAGTTGGATGCAACAGAAGAGAGTTCAATTTCTTCCATGTTGTACGCAGTGCAACTGCGTACAAGATACTTCAGTGGCTTAGCATCTTGCCAAAGACAGATTTTTCCCCATATTCTCCCCAATCTACTTACTTCACAGCTCCATGCAAATTATTCCCTCCACACATTCATCTATGTTGCCACATAAACACCCATCTCCTATTTGATTGATACCTGGCATTTGAGACTCAGCACTTAGAAGTTTAGAAACCAGGCAGCTTCTGCTCTCTGAAACGACAGGAGACTCCCATGCATTTTCATTTTTCCAGAGATTGAATGTCCAGGTTGCTGCTCTTCCTCTGGCCACCTGCCTTTGGCATTTTGCTGCCCATTCATACTTCCACCAGAGCCTGGGCAAGAGATGTAAATGAAGTTAGAATTCAGATCTGCCAATTCAGTTCCTCCTTAGATACTGCCTGGTAAAAGACTTGGCCAAGAAGAAGGCTGACATGTCTAAATCCTTTTAAAATATAAATTCTCTATGAGTTGCAGGCGTTTAAGTTAGGGACTAAAACAATTTTTACACCATTTGTAAATGAACAACTTACTCCAGCAAACTAGGAGGAATGTAGACAAATCAGGAGCCAAAGAAAATGAATCGAGACCCCAAATATGAGAAAGTTGAAAACTGTGTTGCTGGATCTGGAAAAGGCTCGGTGCTGTTTCCTGATTTCTAATATGAAGGAGTCATATTGAATGACATCTGCAGTTCCTTCCAGCTGTGACTTTCTACAGTTTTATGGCTAAGTGTAAGATTGATTATTATTTGTTCCTGTATAGAGTGGTAATTACAAGGAAAGACATGGGCACTTAGGGCAGGGTGATTTTGTTTATCTTCTTCTGCCAGGAAACTGCTCTTTCTGAGGTTGTGAAAGATATTCTTTTTTTTTTTTTAATGAATTTATTTATTTATTTTTGGCTGCATTGGGTCTTCGTTGCTGCACACGGGCTTTTCTCTAGTTGCATCGAGCAGGGGCTACTCTTCAATGTGGTGCGCGGGCTTCTCATTGTGGTGGCTTCCCTTGTTGCAGAGCACAGGTTATAGGCACACGGGCTTCAGTAGTTGTGGCACACAGACTCAGTAGTTGTGGCTCGTGGGCTCTAGAGCGCAGGCGTAGTAGTTGTGGCACACAGGCTTAGCTGCTCTGCGGTATGTGGAATCTTCCCTGACCTGGGCTCGAACCCATGTTCCCTGCATTGACAGGCAGATTCTTAACCACTGTGCCATCAGGGAAGTCCTGTGAAAGATATTCTAATAGTCACTATGAATCCACCTCCACCATGTGAGCACCTACTATATAACAGACACCCTTATAGGAGCCAGGATACAAAGATGAATAGGACCCAGACTCTCCCGCCTAGAAGCCCAGAATCTGGCGAGGGACACAAATGTGAAAAACCACTCTAGTGGGCTTCCCTGGTGGTGCAGTGGTTGAGAGTCTGCCTGCCGATGCAGGGGACACGGGTTCGTGCCCCGGTCCGGGAAGATCTCACATGCCGCGGAGTGGCTGGGCCCGTGAGCCATGGCCGCTGAGCCTGCGCGTCCGGAGCCTGTGCTCCACGACAGGAGAGGCCACAACAGTGAGAGGCCTGAGTACTGCCAAAAAAAAACCAAAAATGAAAACCACTCTAGTGTAAAACTGTCACTGTTTGCAGAGGAAATGATACTATACATACAGAATCCTAAAGATGCTACCAGAAAACTACTAGAGCTAATCAATGAATTTGGTAAAGTAGCAGGATACAAAATTAATGCACAGAAATCTCTTGCATTCCTGTACACTAATAATGAAAAATCTGAAAGAGAAATTAAGGAAACACTCCCATTTACCACTGCAACATGAAGAATAAAATACTTAGGAATAAACCTACCTAGGGAGACAAAAGACCTGTATGTAGAAAACTATAAGACACTGATGAAAGAAATTAAAGATGATACAAATGGATGGAGAGATATACCATGTTCTTGGATTGGAAGAATCAACATTGTGAATATGACTATACTACTATCCAAAGCAATCTACAGATTCAAAGAAATCCCTATCAAACTACCAATGGCATTTTTCACAGAACTAGAACAAAAAATTTCACAATTTGTATGGAAACACAAAAGACCCCAAATAGCCAAAGCAATCTTGAGAACGAAAAACATAGCTGGAGGAATCAGGCTCCCTTACTTCAGACTATACCACAAAGCTACAGTAATCAAGACAGTATGGTACTGGCACAAAAACAGAAATATAGATCAATGGAACAGGATACAAAGCCCAGAGATAAACCCATGCACGTATGGTCACCTTATCTTTGATAAAGGAGGCAAGAATATACAATGGAGAAAAGACAGCCTCTTCAATAAGTGGTGCTGCAAAAACTGGACAGCTACATGTAAAAGAATGAAATTAGAACATTCCGTAACACCATACACAAAAATAAACTCAAAATGGATTAAAGACCTAAATGTAAGGCCAGATACTATAAAACTGTTAGAGGAAAACATAGGCAGAACACTCTATGACATAAATCACAGCAAGATCCTTTTTGACCCACCTCCTAGAGAAATGGAAATAAAAACAAAAATAAACAAATGGGACCTAATGAAACTTAAAAGCTTTTGCACAGCAAAGGAAACCATAAACAAGATGAAAAGACAACCCTCAGAATGGGAGAAAATATATGCAAATGAAGCAACTGACAAAGGATTAATCTCCAAAATTTATAAGCAGCTCATGCAGCTCAATATCAAAAAAACAAACAACCCAATCCAAAAGTGGGCAGAAGACCTAAATAGACATTTCTCCAAAGAAGATATACAGACTGCCAACAAACACATGAAAGGATGCTCAACATCACTTATCATTAGAGAAATGCAAATCAAAACTACGAGGTATCACCTCACACCGGTCAGAATGGCCATCATCAAAAAATCTACAAACAATAAATGCTGGAGAGGGTGTGGAGAAAAGGGAACCCTCTTGCAGTGTTGGTGGGAATGTAAATTGATACAGACACTATGGAGAACAGTATGGAGGTTCCTTAAAAAACTAAAAATAGAACTACCATACAACCCCGAAATCCCACTACTGGGCAGATACCCTGAGAAAACCATAATTCAAAAAGAGTCATGTACCACAATGTTCACTGCAGCTCTATTTACAATAGCCAGGACATGGAAGCAACCTAAGTGTCCATCGACAGATGAATGGATAAGGAAGATGTGGCATATATATACCATGCAATATTACTCAGCCATAAAAAGAAATGAAATTGAGTTATTTGTAGTGAGGTGGATGGACCTCGAGGCTGTCATACAGAGTGAAGTAAGTCAGAAGGAGAAAAACAAATACCGTATGCTAACATATATATGGAATCTAAAGAAAAAAAAAGGTTCTGAAGAACCTAGGGGCAGGACAGGAATAAAGACGCAGATGTAGAGAATGGACTTGAGTTCATGGGGAGAGGGAAGGGTAAGCTGGGATGAAGTGAGAGGGTGGCATGGACATATATACACTACCAAATGTAAAATAGGTAGCTAGTGGGAAGCAGCCACATAGCACAGGGAGATCAGCTCGGTGCTTTGTGACCACCTAGAGGGGTGGGACAGGGAGGGTGGGAGGGAGACGCAAGAGGGAGGAGATATGGGGATATATGTATATGTATAGCTGTTTCACTTTGTTATACAGCAGAAACTAATAGAACATTGTAAAGCAATTATACTCCAATAAAGATGTTAAAAAATAAATAAATGGTTGTTTTAAGGCAAAAAATACCCAAAAAACACCCTAGTAAGCATAATAAGTGCTTCACTAGGGATGTTGCATGAAATGTTATGAGTAGCACAGAAGAGCAAGAAATCTTGTGGGATAAGGTGAAGCAAAGAAAAGGAAGCAAGGGCGTTCCTGGGAAAATTGATGAGTGAGGAGTGGAAGGAACAGAAGCAGCCTGTGCAGCTAAAGTGAGGCAAGAAGGCAAGGACAGCAAAATGACTGGAGATGAAACTGGAAACAGTTTCAAGAGTTTAAAGTAGCTTATATAGCTCACTAATTAATTTGGATGTCATCTTTAAGGCAGTGTCTTGACTGGTGGTAAGTAGTTATGGCAAGGAGCCAAGAATCTATCGATAACCATTCACTGTCTACAGACTAAATGCATCTTATGTTTCCGGATATATATTATTATTGATGAAATGTATGTTTTAATGCTTTATTTATTAATAACAAAATAAATTATAAATTGTTGCTGAATTCAAAGTAGCTTTTAGGGACTTCCCTGCCGGTCCAGTGGTTAAGACCCTTCACTCCCAATGCAGGTGGCACGGGTACGATCCCTGGTCAGGGAGCTAAGGTTCCACATGCTGCACGGCATGGCCAGAAAAGAAAAGTAGCTTTTAGTTAATGTAATCTCTCAATTAACAGGTAATAAGAGTACAGCTATCATGGGGGCCTCCACAATGTTTTATGACATGAAAAAGACTCCATGCAAAAAGGATTGGAACTACTATTTTTGGTAACAAAAAACAGTTACACACTTTAAATCAGGACTGTGGCATGATTGAAATCATTCATTGTAGTAATGAATGTATTTTGGAATGATCACTGTAAAAGATACTCAACATGGGACTTCCCTCGTGGCGCAGTGGTTAAGAATCCTCCTGCCAGTGCAGGGGAGGGGGTTCAAGCCCTGGCCGAGGAAGATCCCACATGCTGCGGAGCAACTAAGCCTGTGCACCACAACTACTGAAGCCCACATGCCTAGAGCCCGGGCTCTGCAACAAGAAAAGCCTGCCCACCACAACGAAGAGTAGCCCCCGCTCACCACAACTAGAGGAAGCCTGCATGCAGCAACGAAGACCCAACACAGCCATAAATAAATAAATAAATAAATAAATAAATTTATATTAAAAGAAAAAAGATACTCAAGGATGAATTTGAGTGGGGTGAAAGGAAAAGCAAGGACATTCGTTAGAAAGCTGCTCGAGTTGAACAATGAATAAGAGCTTTGACAGTGACAGGAAGAGACAGAGGAGAGAATAAACTCATGAGGTATGCAGAAAGTAGAAATAAAAGGATTTGTAGACAGATTGGATATGGAGGAGAGAGAAAAAGAAGTAAGGACCATTCCCAGGTTTCAAGTTTGGACTATGAAATGGGAATGGAAATAGAACACATAGGAAATAGGATCGTTGGAGAAGACAGTAAGTTTGATTTGGGATATATTCACTCAGAGGTGCCTGAGGGACAGAGAAGTGGATTCCTTGGTGGGAGATGGGAAATGGGAGTTGGAATGCCAGGAAAGAGGCAGAGGCCACAGATAAAAGTTTGGAAATAACTAGAATAATTAGGAGAGGTAACTGAAACCTCAAGAGTGGATGACATTACTCAGAGAGAGTTGTTGACTGTAAGAAAGAAGCTTAGAAAAGAATGGTATGAAACATCAACCTTTAAGGTTGGGCAGCAGAAGAGAACTGACAAAGGTGAGAGAAGACTCAATAGGATCTGAGAGGACAGTGAGACAGAAAACTCAGGAAGTGGTGGCAAAAGGCTAAATATCACAGAGGTAAATTAACAGAGAATGAAAAAGAGGGCAACAGAGGGGGCCGTTGGTGACCTGTAAGAACACTTCATGACAGGAATGGACAGAGAACCCAGAGCACAGGGCATTAAGTAATGAGTTGAGAAAGGAGAAAAAGGAGGCTAAGAGTGAAAGGAAAGGAAGGAGAGATACAGGACAGTAGACTGAGAAACAGCCAAAAAAGGAAAATTATTTCAGACCTGAGGAAACTTGAGTTTATAGGTTTTGGCCAAGGAGAAGCAGCCAAGGGAGAGGAATTATGAAGATACGGGAAAGGAAGGAGTCAACTGATGGAGCCAGTCCCAGAGGCAGTAGAAGGGTCGATCATAGTTATCCCTCCTCCCCAGGGACCTCAACACAGCTAGAAATGACTTGACCTGCTTTCTCTCTTAACACTTACACTCACCGTTCTGATCCAGAGCCAATCTACCTTCCTCTGAGAATCCTTCCCAGATTTCCTCTGCAATTCCCCTGCCCTACCCAAGCAGAGATGCACCTTGTGCATACCTTTATCATAGGCTTTATTTGTACTGTCATTATTGTTTGCTTGTCTGCTTCCCCCGATAGAATGTGAGCCCCTGAGGGCAGGGACCTTGTCATAACAATCTTCGTATCTTAATTGCTTAGCCCATTGCCTGATTTATAGGGGCAGGGAACTGCTATTGCATATTCACTTTGGAGGGTGCTTCAATCCTGGCAAAAACTCTGCTGCATATGTAAGATGATCTTCATCTTACAGAGGAGGAAGTTGAAATTCAGAAACTCGAAGCAACTTGCTGAAGGTCATATTATTAAAAGTAATAATAAAGTCATAGCAAATACAGATCATGTTACTCTGCCAGGCACTGCTTTGGCTGCCAAAGAAAAAAAGATATAAAATTGAATTGACATGGCCCTTACAGTTTCATGCCTTTTAGCCTCAACAAGCCCCACAACTGCATCTAATCAATCCTTTGATGCTTTTCAAAGTATCTCCTTAACACAATCCCCACACTTTTTACCAACACGTTTTTCTTCTCCTTGAGTAGCCAGCCTCCTACCACTGCATTACTCTCAGCAAATAATTACTGAGCCAAGCTCAAATGTTACCTCTTCCCCAAGCCTGTTTGTGCTTAATTCTGCAATTACATCTCACAAGGTGCCATTAATGGTAGGATCTAGGTCACATGCTTATAGCCTATCTGTTGAGGAGCTTGAGAGAAATAGGTGTGTTTTCTACACCCTGTGATAGAAGACAGCTGGAAGGGAGAGGGAATGAGTGTTGAATAAGCTAATCTTCAGTTTCTTCCACATATGGACTGCTTTCTCCTCCAATTTAGCATATCCCAAATTAAAATAACATTTTCCCAGAAGTCAGATTTCCAATCCTCCCATTTTTTGTGATGCAACACCACACAGAATTTCTGTCCACCAAACAAAAGAAAATTTAAGTTAACTTTTTTCTCTTAATTAGCTATGTCCAATCTTTTACAAAGACTCAGTGTTTCCTTTGAGAGGAACTGTTTGTGGACACACACTTTCTGCTCCATTCCTCCTGTCCCCATCCTATCAAGGGTCTCACTGCCTCAGTCTAAGATTGTTGCAATTGCCTCCCAGCCTGTGTACATGCCTCCAAGCTCAAACTCTTCCAAAACATCTTTTGTAAAGTCAGGCATCCTTCTAAAGCACGGCTTTCACGATCTCAGCTTCTGATCAGAAATGAATTATTAACACGGAGGAAAAACATGTGGTGTTTTGATTAACAATTCATAATGTGTGTATATGTATGAACAGAGAAAAACTAAAACCAAGATTGTCAGTCAATCCATTTCTAAAACATGGGAGGACAATCTACTAATTACAAAACCTTTGGCACTGAATTGAGAAATTCTATAAAAGGTGACATATTTTTGTCACTTAAATTTGAACAAACCATGAAAGAAGGCAAAGACATTGTTTCTTTCCCACTTCCTGCTCCCTGCCTGACATTCTGGTATGTACTTTAGAAAATCAGGCGGCTGTCACTGTTCTGTGCGTGTACTGTTTTTTGAAGTAGCACAGTACATACCCCTCGTGTCCTCAAAAGTATCCTCATGAGTGTGTCCCCTTCTACATCCTTTTAGGACTGTCACTTCCAGTCTACAACAGGGTGGGAATATAGGAAAATGGGTGTGGAGGCCACGGTCCCATAATGTGGTGTGCTACAGACCAGACGGAGGCAGAGAGAACTCTGCTGTTAGTGTGGCAGAAACTTCTTGTTGTCCCCCCCATACTTATTCTTCCTTCTTCTCTGGTAATAGTGTCTAGCTAGATGATGGCTTCCAAGAAAAAAGCCATCATCTGCCCTTCACCTAGGTAACCCCATGAATGAAGTTCTAACCAGTGGCATTTAAGTCAAAGATGCATGAGCCTCTTTAAGAGACAGCCGGTGCATTCTCTTTGCCCCCTTTTCTTCATCCCTTTTTCCATTCTACTGCCAGCATTCTAATGGTTGCTTTGGACCCTGAGAATGAGTACCACATCCTAGGTGTGGAGAAGCAGAAAGCTGGAAAGAACCTGCATTGTCAAGGACTTGGTGGAACACTACTCTCACACCAGCTGTGGACTGCATGTCTTTGGACTCCTATATGAGAGGGAAATACATTTCTATCTCTTGTAAGCAGCTGTAATTTTTCCTCTGTTTCATACACTGAACCAAATCCTGGTTAAGACATAGTATGTGCTAGAATGTATGTTTTTTACGCACCATAGGTTCAGAGTATCAAGGAATTAGAGAGTTGGGAGAGAAGAGTATAACAATTCCTCCTTCTAGGAAACTGGGCCAGAAAGGATACTTTGCTGACTTCACTGGTGCTCTGAAGGATACTTTGTAACTCTGTGAAGGAGAATCCATCTACTCAAGAATATAATGAAAGGAAAAAAAAAAAAGAATACAGTGAAAGGGACAGGGGAATCACCATTTTGGCCAACACAAGATCTGGATCTATCTCTGCTTGTTTCAAGATAACTAAAAAAGTGAAATAAAAGAATCACTGGGATCTGTTCATACAAAGTTTAAAATGAGGTGAAACTAACATATGATGACGGAAGTCAAGATAGTGGTTACCTTTGGGCGTGGTAACTGGAAAGGGACAAGTGCTTCTCTGATACTGACCCTGTTATCTTTCTTGATTTGGGTGGTGGTTACATGGGGGTGTTCATTCTGAGAAAATTCATGGAGCAGACTGTTTATAATTTATGTACTTTTATGGTATGTATGCTATTAATAAAACATTTTCAAAAATGAAAATAAAACAAAGAAAATTACTGAAGAATGAGAGAAAGAGAGCATCTTGCTGAAATAGACATCTGAAAACTACTTATCAGGATAATGATAGGAATATTTGATAAAGCAACTTGGCACCATTAATAAGACACAAGGATACATGTACCTTTATGAAACAAGAGTGGAAAACTATGAGTAGCAAACAGGCTGGGATGAAAAGGAAGCTGCTTGTGATAAATAAATAAATACATATTTAAAATATAATAGCAGAAGTAAAATATGCACCATAGCCTGAAAAGCACATAATTGACATTGCTGAAAAAGGAGTGAGAGACATAAAAACAGGTTTGTACTCTTTTTTTCAGTTTTGAGAAGACAAACTAGTTAGAAAAAGACCAACTTAATCCTTTACCTTGTGTCATTTGCCAAAACTCCTTTAAAGCACTAATAAAATGGACAGGTAAAAATTAATGATAGATACGAGGGCTAGAGCTTGGGATATAATCTCAAAATTAGTCATGTTCCTGAAAATGGACCCAGAACAACTATGCAAAACAGACAAATATATATCAGAACAACTTTCCAGAACTAAAAACAACTGGGAGATGGGGACTGACATATGTACACTAATATGTATAAAATGGATAACTAATAAGAACCTGCTGTATAAAAAAATAAATAAAATAAAATTCTAAATAAATAAATAAATATGGCTTTCTAGCTGTCCCAGAAATAAAAATAAAATAAAATGCAAAAAAAAAAACCCACCAAAAACTTAAATTTGCAGATATAAGTGTCTCATTACGTTTCAGGCAAAACCCATGGAAAAAAAAACCGCAGAGCATAGACATACTGGAGTAAAATGTTTAAATATAAAATATAGGGCTTTCCTGGTGGCGCAGTGGTTGGGAGTCCGCCTGCCGATGCAGGGGACACAGGTTCGTGCCCCGGTCCAGGAAGATCCCACATGCCGCAAAGCGGCTGGGCCTGTGAGCCATGGCCACTGAGCCTGCGCATCCGGAGCCTGTGCTCCGCAACGGGAGAGGCCACAACAGTGAGAGGCCCGCATACCGCAAAAAAAAAAAAAAAAAAAAAAAAAAAGTAAAATATAAAAATATATAATCTTATATACAGGATTCAAAAATTAAAAGTTTGTTAAAAAGGAGGGCTAGAGGGCTTCCCTGGTGGCGCAGTGGTTGAGAGTCCGCCTGCCGATGCAGGGGACACGGGTTCGTGCCCCGATCCCGGAGGATCCCGCATGCCGCGGAGCGGCTGGGCCCGCGAGCCATGGCCGCGGAGCCTGTGTGTCCGGAGCCTGTGCTCCGCAACGGGAGAGGCCACAGCAGTGAGAGGCCCGCGTACAGCAAAAAAAAAAAAAAAAAAAAAAAAAAAAAAGGAGGGCTAGAAAGAGGCATGAGACCATACTCCAGGTGTGAAAAGTAGATTTATCACAGCATAAATATTCATGCTGGCCTCCATTTCTCTTCTGCTATTCTACTAAATGATAATTCAGCAAAGTTTATAGAATTTTGAAGGGGAATTTTATGTTTAAATAGATGCCATCCATGAATGACAGTACAAAAAGACATTCTGTGACATGAATAGGCCTAATGCCCTTCATTCATTCATTTATTCCTTTATTCAGAAAATATTATTGAGCACTCACTGTAAAATGGGCACTTGAAAATAATTACTTGAAGGCATACTTCAGATGTTTGAGTGATAAAACAAAAGTAACAACTAAAACTGAGAGAAATCACTATATAAAAGGACCAGTAATAAGAACCAAGATCCTTTTAACAGTTAAGATTAAATGACAGTTGTAAAAATGATCACAAAACTATGTACAAAATAAAATTGAAAGGTTAAAAACTGAAGATTGGGCAATGATTTCTTAAGCATATGCAGACACCAAAACCAGGAATGACAATATTAATTTCAAAGTAAAGTTAAAGCAAATGACATTAGAAAGGATAAGGAGGGTCATATTCCTTTACAAGTATCAACAATCAGGATCTGTTGTGCACTAAGTAACAAAGCATCAAAATACATAGAAACAATTAAAAATTACAAGGAGAAATTAATAGACATACAATTAGAGTAATCTTTTTGGTAAGTCAAGTAGACTTTAAAAATAAATGCCACAAATTCTGGAATTAAATAATTACATTAAAAATGAAACCATTAAAAAAAAAATCTAGGGCTCCCCTGGTGGTGCAGTGGTTGAGAGTCCGCCTGCCAATGCAGGGGTTCTGGGTTTGAGCCCTGGTCTGTGAGGATCCCACATGCTGCAGAGCAGGTAGGCCCATGCACCACAACTACTGAGTCTGTGAACCACAACTACTGAGCCCACGTGCCACAACTGCTGAAGCCCGTGCCTGGAGCCCGTGCTCCGCAACAGGAGAAACCAACACAATGAGAAGCCCACGCATCGCAACAAAGAGTAGCCCCCGCTCCCCGCAACTAGACAAAACCTGCACACAGTAACAAAGACCCAATGCAGCCAAAAATAAATAAATAAATAAATAAATAAATTTTAAAAAAATCTAGGGGAAAAATACAGGTGAAAAATTAACTGATCCAGGAATGGGTAAGTCTAAAAACAATGGAAGAAGCAACAGAGGAAAGAAATGATAGCTTTGTCTATGTAATTTTAAAATGTGTAATTCAAAAGAATAAACAAAATTAAAAGGCAAACAACATACTAGAAAAAGTTACAAGTATGACAGACAAAAGGTAACAACCGAATATATAAAGGTCTCTTATAAATTAATATCAAAGATACTAACATTCTGTGCTAGTTCTATCCAACTGAGCTTTCTGTGATGATGAAAATGTTCTAAATCTGCACTGTCCAATATGGTAGCCACTAGCCACAAGAACAATTGAAACATGGCTAGTGCTAATGTTGAAATGATAATATTTGGGGTATATTTGGCTAAATAAATTTTATTATTAAAATAACTTTTCATTAAAATTTATTTTACCTGTTTCTTTTTACTTGTTTAATGTGGCTACTAGAAAATTGTAAAGTACATACATGTTTCACATTAGGTCTTTATTGGAAAGTGTTGTTTTAAAACAATGATTAGGAAAGCAAAGAGACCATTCACAAAAGGAGAAATACAGGGCTTCCCTGGTGGCGCAGTGGTTGAGAGTCTGCCTGCCGATGCAGGGGACACGGATTCGTGCCCCGGTCCGGGAAAATCCCACATGCTGCAGAGCGTCTGGGCCCGTGAGCCATGGCCACTGAGCCTGCGCGTCCGGAGCCTGTGCCCCGCAACCGGAGAGACCACAACAGTGAGAGGCCCGCGTACCGCAAAAAAAAAAAAAAAAGGAGAAATACAAAAGGCCAATAAACTACGAAAAATTGTTTGTACCTCGCTTATAATCCAAGAAATACAAATTGAAACAAGATACTATTTTTTCTTTGAAATTGACAAAGTTAAAAAAAAAAAAAAACCTCATTGTTGGCAAAGGTTCCATAAAATGGAAACTCTCATACACTGCTGATGGGAGTATAAGTGAATTCAACCTTTCTTGAAAGCTATTTGGCAATATGAATCAAGAGCCTTAAAAACACTTATACTCTTTGACCTAATGTCTCTATTTCTAGGAATTCAGCCTAAAGAAATAATTTTTAATGTAATTAAAGCTTTTATGTATAAGGATATCCATCACAGTCCTATTTCTAATAGTGAAAAATTGGAAACAATCGAAATAGACAATAATAAATTGTTAAGTATATTATGGTTTATTAATATTCTATAGCCTTAAAAACTTAAAAAAATATAATCTAGTGATGAGGAAAATGTTCACAACAGTGAAAAAAGCAGGGCTTATTATGCAGTATAACCATAAATACTGTATTTATATACATATTATGCATACAAACACTATTTCATAATGTTAATACCATAATTTCCTATATCACCTTTCATAAAGTTAGGATCGAAGTTAAGTAATACAAAAAAGATTCCAAGTGGGTATCTCTGGGTGGTGGAATTATTTTATTTTCATCTTTATACTTTCCTGGGGTTTTTTCCCCCAAATATTCATGAGTATGTACTACTTTTAAAATAAGAAAAGAACAATCACTTTTATGAAAGTAGCTAATGTCACATCAGTCCCCACCCTCTCTTTCGGGTTGTAAGGTCCTCTATGAACCAGACCCCTTTTCCTTTCCAAATGTATTTCCCACTGCTGCCATTAGTCATGTCACAGTTCCCTCTGTGCCACATCTGTCTTCGCCTCCCTCTCCCTAATGTGGTCTGAAGTCCCACTGAGCACAGGCAGCTCAGAACGTTCACAAACACTCTCATTTATCCCGCCTAACAATCCTGAAAGGTGGGAATTATTATCTGCAGTGTAAAGACAGAAGGGGGAGAGGAAAGTGTTTTTTCCACTAAACTACAATTTTCACCCACCCTTCTTACCTTCTGTACAACCGTTTCCGCCTCCATTTGATGAGTGACATGGGGCAAGTTACTTAACTTCCATAAGGCTCAGTTTTCTCACGTGGAAAATGGAGACAACAACGGTAAACTACCAGGGAGCTGCTGTGAGGATTACGGAAACTGGCTACTCAGTCCCTTTAGCACAGTGCCTGGTCCATTATTATCATCCTATTGTTACTGACCCTTTCAAGTCGGACTCCAACAAAGGTTCTCCTGCCCCGTGTCCTTCGAGCCAGTGAGACTGAGGCCAGTTCAGAAGCAAAGGAGAGCTTTCTTCTTTGATCAGAGAATGGAGACGCTACACCTCCGCTCTAGAGCAAATGACCTCCCCACAGGCTGTGGGCGGGTCTCCTTTGTAGGGATCTCGTCAGGGGAGGCGGAGTTCTCGCGGGGCTGGCGCAGGTGCGCTGCTCAGGCCCCAGATCGCAGAGCCAGGTGCAGCGTGTTTGCACGCCGCTCGAATTGAGCGTCATGCTTGGCGATACTGCCCATGGCCAGGCCCGAGCTGAGGTGTTGGGAACAGGTGTTTCACACCAGGAACTCTGGTCTGAAGACTCTGGTTTGGGAGGCCTCTGCACGTGGCCCCCTATGAGCATGTGAAACCAGACTAAGCACAAAAGATTTTAAAAGGTTAGGCTTTATGGGCTTCCCTGGTGGCGCAGTGGTTGGGAGTCTGCCTGCCGATAGAAGGGTCGCGGGTTCGTGCCACCGTCCGCAGATCCCACATGCTGCGGAGCGGCTGGGCCCGTGGGCCATGGCCGCTGGGCCTGCGCGTCCGGAGCCTGTGCTTTGCAACGGGAGAGGCCACAACGGTGAGGGGCCCGCGTGCGGCAAAAAAAAAGTTTAGACTTTATTACCCAGATTCTATTTTTATTTCCCAGGAATTGTTAATGGGCTTTGCTGGTGACACTGTCAGCTCAAGTCCCTCCTCGCCTTCCAACTCTCTCTAGGTCCTGAGACCCATCCCTTTCTCTGCCTTTTCTACTCTTCCTTAAAATGGGACCTGGTGGTGGGGACTTCCCTGGTGGCGCAGTGGTTAGGAATCCGCCTGCCAGTGCAGGGGACAGGAGTTCGATCCCTGGTCCAGGAAGATCCCACATGCCACGGAGCAACCAAGCCCATGTACCACAACTACTGAGCCTGAGCTCTAGCGCCCGCGAGCCACAACTACTGACGCCCGCGCGCCGAGAGCCTGTGCTCTGCAACAAGAAAAACCACCGCAATGAGAAGCCCTCGCACAGCAGCAGAGTAGCCCCCGCTCGCCACAACTAGAGAAAGCCCGCGTGCAGCAGTGAAGACCCAATGCAGCCAAAAGTAAGTGAATAAATTTATTAAAAAACAAACAAACAGAGGGACCTGGTGGTTTTGTGTGTGTTAGCTGTGATTCCTCAACTACACTACAGGCTCCCACCAGGTAGAGACAGAGCCTTTTCCTCCTCTCCCACCACATCGAACACTGTGGAATGTTCTCACATTCTAGACTTAAATATCTGATTGCTTGAAAAATATTATTTAATTGCTTGAAAAGTCAGTAGCATTGTTCCTCATGTCAACTCTTTTTTTTTTTTTTTTTTTTTGCGGTATGCGGGCCTCTCACTGCTGCGGCCTCTCCCGCTGCGGAACACAGGCTCCGGACGCACAGGCTCAGCGGCCCTGGCTCACGGGCCCAGCCGCTCCGCGGCATGTAGGATCTTCCCAGACCGGGGCACGAGCCCGCGTCCCCTGCATCGGCAGGCGGACTCCCAACCACTGCGCCACCAGGGAAGCCCTCATGTCAACTCTTGGGCAAACTTTTTCTTAAAATTTCATGCAGGGTGAGCAGCCAGCCACGTGGATTTGATAGGTGTCTCCCAGAATGTTCTTATGAGCCAGCCAAAGACTGAGGAGAGGCCCAGCCGCTTTACTCCAGCAAACCTAAAGCACCTGCATATTGCCATGGGATGGATGCATACACTGCATTAAGTAGCAGGGCTCCCAAAGAGTACCAATTTTCTAGCTAACTACTTTACTTTCCTTCCCATCCTGAATCCAAACATCACATGCGGATTTCAGTGAGATACAGCATCTCCACAAAGAAACTCACATCAGGGATTCCTTCAGGAAAGCCAGACCTGTCCCTGGGTCAGTGCACATTCACCCCATCTCCTACAATGCCTCTGGCTGAGGACCCGCTCCCTACCAGGCAGACTCAATCCACGATCAGAACGAGTCTGATATGCTGCCAGGTTTTTAACCATCCAAGAAAAAAAAACATCTGCTTTGTTTAGTACACACCGTTACTAAGGTAGGATTGATTAAGAGATAGTTACTGAGATGAAGAGTTAGTTTAGGGATAACAAAAAACTTAATTACCCAGAATATTTCATCCTCAAATAGTTTCAGCAAATATTTTCTGAGCGTCTGCTTGGTGCCAGACGCAGTGCTGGACACTAGGCACACAGCAGCGTTACTGTTGCTACAGTCCCGCATGCCCACCCTGTCTCCTTGCCACCCCCAACCCCTCACCACTCCCCACGATGACTCAGAACCCTACATTTATCCACAAGCCTGCCTCCCTTGACAGCTTGGTGAAGAGTGATGTGGACACAGAAGGAAATCATCAAATATTTGCTGAAGGAATGAATTGGAAAGGAATCCAAGTCTTTGGTTTCCCCAAGCCTTAAGCACAGGACACACAGAGTGAGAAACATTCACTGGGCCCCTGGGAGGCAGGATCCTGCCAAGCTGCTCACAGCATCACCTGGAAGTGGGGGGGACGGGATTCCTTATTGAACAAGCCGCACAAACATGCACCAGGGGGCAGAGTGAGCAGCACTTCGGGGTTGACCGAGAGCCGGTGCCTTTTCAAGAGAGTTTTCCTGGAGCCATCTGAGACCTCCCAGTAGAACAACAACATATTTTCTGTGTTTCTCGGCACATTCGTGTTCTAGTCAAAGTGAGGTATCTCTGAAATCCAGCGTGTGATGTCCGGGTCAGGATGGGAAGGAGAGGAAGGCAGTTAGCTGGAAAGTTGCTATTCCTTGGGAAATGTTGATAATTCATTTTACCCTGTTGGTTAGAGAGGCTGGAGGAACAGTGGCTGCTAGGAGACTGTGTAACACAATTCCACCATCTGCAGGGCCTTCCACCCTGTGTCTGAATGGCTAGCCCCGTGAAGCTGACAGTAATCCAATAAGTGGGAGGCATTCTTAGCTTTATGTCCCGAGAAGAATGTGTAACATTTAGAGGACATTAAAACCCAGACCCACATTGTTCCGTTAGATGCTTCCTTACTAGGCAGTAGGCACCACTCAGGCCTATAAGCCTAGCATTATCAGAAAATAATTGAGAAATACAAACTGAAGGAATTCTGCTACAAATGGTACTGATTACTTCAAAAGAAAGAACTGTTTTCCCTTTTATGGTATCTAAGATATCCATTTTTTGAAAATGTTTTCCTAGCACATTACAAATTACTTCAGAGTTGGGAAATGCTCCTTGCTAGGAAGAAGCTATGTGCTCTGAGGACTGGTCCTGACACCCGATTGAAAATATTGTTTATTTGGGCAACTACATTCTTCAGTCAGTAAGGCCTGGGGAGTTTACTATTAATCCCAAATGTAAACCCCAGTTAGAGTTGCTGCTTACAAAAGGCAATTACTATTTAACTCTTATGTTCGCAGCACATCTTGTAAATGCCTCCAGTAAATGAGAATACAGCAGTTACTAGGAATGCTATCTCACATTGGATATTCCAGCTGCTGACTTAGGTGACCTCAATTGCTCCCCCTTAGATCTCCACTCCCGCCTCAACTGTCTCTGCTGACTGCCCCAGAAAACACCTGAGGGTTTAGCCTAAAGATAGACTTGCACCAATTTTAGTAGGGACAAAGGGAAAGACAGGAAATTGTGCCTGGTGGCTGGCATGGTGAGAGCATGCCCCCTTCCTGCTTTAAAGAGTTGCTGTCTGGACAGGAATTGAGCTAGAGGAATCATAAATACATGCTGAGTTAGGGTTGCCAGATTTAGCAAAACAAGCAAACAATATTGTATGGGACATACTTATACTAAAACATAGTCCCTGTTTATCTGATGTTCAGATTGAACTGGGCATCCTCACAACCCTCTACTGAATGGATAACCCAGACTTGGAAGAAACAGTGGCTGTGGAAGAATGAGGCCTACAAAACCCCAAAGAGAAAGGTTCTCAAGATTTCTAGGGGATCCTCAAGTAGCCGAAATGGAGAGTCTGATACGCCTGGAGGGCAAGGGCTAGTCCATCCCATAAACCTGGTCTACCTGGCCCGCAGGGTGGAAGCAGACAGATGTCCGCCCCTTCCTCTCCCTATGGTATCTCTTAAAGCCAAAAAAACAAAGAACAACAACAACAAAACCTCTTTTTCACTGTGGTTTTTATGTGCCCTGAGTGTGGATGTGGCTGAAGCAATTAACCCTGAGGTGCAATTAACCCTGAGGTGCGGGGGAAACTTCATTAGGATTTGCAGCCACCTGTCGGGAGGCTGGGCGGGTGCGGGCTGGATGGCGGGGCCCCGGGAGGGAGGTGCCCCCGGCCGCCATCCCCGTGGCCTCCCGGAGGCCGCTGCTGTTTATCGAGCAGCTTGAAGGAAGGGTTTGGAATTAAAAAAAAAAAAAAAACAACAACTTTCCAGTCGCAGCCCTGCAAAGTCCCGGGACAGTCAACTCCCCCCGGGCTCCTGCACACGCGCCACGCGTGCCCTCTCTGGCTTTTAGTTTCCACACCCGGTCACACCGGTTGCCCCACCTGCCATCCCACCAAGCTGCTCTTCCTCTTGCAACAGGAACGTCCATCTCGGGTTTTATTTCCTCCCGAGACGCCTGAGGAAGCCTCAGGTGGGTTTCCATGTCAACCTTCACTGAAATCCAAACATTTAACTTTCTCAAAGGCAGTTTAACCTCTGCCACCACATCCTCAGAGGGGCAAAGGATTTTTTTTTCCCCGAGGCTTAAGAAAAAGAAGACTGGAGCTTTCGAAAGATTCAGCTTCTGGGGGTTTCTATTCACAGAGTGATAACACATCTTGAAACAGGATATTTATAATTTGTTTGGTTTCACATTTATCCTCCCAAAGCTAAACAGTAATGGCTGAGAGCTATGAAAACACTTAGGTAAGGAGTGGGGCCAGAGCAGAGATAAAAAGGAGAGTTGGAAACAGAGAAGCAGCCTCCAAGTTGCACCTTTTTGAAGGCTCACAGCTCAGCAGGCCGGAGAGCTCATGGCAGGCCTCAGCATCCTTCCATTCTGGGCACTCTTCAGCCTCCCATCTTCCAAGGTTTACTTATGCAAGCTTAGCTGCAATTTTCCACAGATCCTCAGCCTGGTCTCAGGCTACCTTCCCCAGGAAGAAGCCTCCAGGGATGGGAGCTTGGGGGAGAACAAATATAGGCTCCAAGCTCTGGAACAGGCCACCTGGAAGTGAAAGATAACCTGTTGAGATAAGGGATTTACCCAGGCCAGGGTGCACTGTGGGGAGAGGGCAGAGCAGAAGCGGTGCAGCGCCACAGGTCCAGCCATCAGATGATGAAACTGGGAGGTAATAAATGGGTCTAGTGAGACCACATGTGGAATACTATGTTCCTCGTGGCCTCACAGGGAAGATGCACACACTGAGTTGGCTGCCATTCACAGAAGAGCAATTAGGATGATTAAGAGGCCAGAGGGAGTGACTTAGGGGAAGAGATTAAAAGAATTAAACATGTATACCTTGGCTAAGCTCAAAGCAAAGGGAATGTGGAAACTCTATAAGCATCCCCAGAACATAAACACGAGGAGAACATGGAATTGTTTCACATAGTCCCTGAGGGACGCAACTGGAACTAATAGGATGGAAGAAAAGAAAACTTAACTACCTGTTGGAGAAAGCTTCTGAATAGTCCCAGATCAACTCTGACACTCAAGAAGTGTCAGAATCACACCTAATATTCTTGAAAATAAAGTCAACAACGGGAGGTACGACATGATAGGAGAGAAATAAGTGTACATAACAGGCCTGGTCTGACAGAGATGTTGTGAAAGGAAAAAAAATAATAACACAAGACAATTTCTTTTAGGGCATATTCAAAATCTTTGAAGGCTCCCTACTAACTAGAATTGATTATCGGATGTCTTAGCTTGGCATTCAAGGCCCTCTCCTTCGGCCCAAGCTCACCCTCCTAAAATGATCTCTCATCAATCCTCAACATAAGCATGTCTCCTTAATGTTTCTGCTGTAGTTCCTCTTTTGCTTATGAAATCCTCCAACCCAGAATTCCTCCCCCTACTCCCATTGTCCAGCTATTGAACTCTTACTCAATATTTAGGATCTACTTAAATCCTGCTTTCTGTGACTACCCCGATCAATCACAGCACTCCTCTCTCCCTCCCTCCTAGAATTCATTTTGGCACGTATGACACACTACTTGCTTTGTCAGTTGATGTGTTCTTATCTTGTTAGAGATATCGTGAGCTTCTAAGAGACTGGGGAGTGTGTCTTCTCTCTCTCCCTTTGCCACTAGCTTTTTGATCCTTCTTTGCCAGCTCTTCCCACCGTCGTAAACCAGAATTCACGTAGCGCTAGAATTTTCTCCTGGTTCCCTCCTCCCTTCTGCTACTTGTTTTTTTCTATCTCTCCTTCAGGTGACAGAGCCCCCAGAACTCCTCCTCAACCACCTCTTTTCTTACTCTGCACTCTCCCTGGAAGATCACTTCCAATCCTGGGGCTGCAAGGACCCTCTCAACGCTGATGATTCCCAAATCTCTGTCCAGCTCAGTTGTTTCTTCTGAGCACCAGGGTTCTTATTGGGCATCTCAAGTTGGAGGTTCCAGGTGCTCTTCAACAATCCCCAGGTACAGATCTGAACCCACTGTCTTCTCCTTCAAACCTGCTTCTACTCTTTTGCTAAGAGAATGGCCCCAACCTTCTCCCTATCACCCCAGCTAGAAATCTAAGTGTTCCCCTTGGCTCAGTCCTGCCCCGCCGCCTCCACAATCAATCAATCAGTCTCAATCAATCACCAAGTTCAGTTAATTCTGCAGTGACTTTGTGTCTGCCCAGGACAGCCTGTATCTTCCCTCTGCTTATCTGGTGACAGTCCTTACCTCCTTGACCACTGACGAGAGCGTGTCCCTTAGTACCTCTCCCCTTGCATCCAGAGATGAGCCCAGGTGTAAGCACATGATCCAAGCCTGGCCAATAACAGCTTTTCCTGGGGCCCTACATTCTGAATCTGTTCTGAATCAGAGAGACCAGGACTCCTTCTTTCATCAGAAGCTGTAAAGACATGATTTCAGAGCCACCAACAGGTCATGTACCCAGGCCTGAAAGAGTGAACAGCTAACTCTCAGAGATAAGAACAAAAATAGAAGGAGATGGCAGGATTCCATCCCCCTCCAGCTGTTCCAGAGCCAGCAGCTGCCTTGCCTTTCCATGATTTGCTTATAGGAGCCAAAAAGTTCCCCATCTTTAGCAGAGCTTCTTAGAGGTTGTTTCTGTCTCTTTAAGAGTTCTGATTAATGTAACAAATCAAATCTGCAGTGTTCTCTGCTCATTCTGTGCGTACTACCATCAGTCTCATCCAGGCCACTGAAAGCCTTCTAATTGATTTTTACAAATAGTCTCACTCCCTTCTATGTCGTTCTCCCAGGGTAGCCACCATGACTTTTCTAGAACTCCAGCCTTAACAAGACACTCCAGATTTAAAAGGCCAAATTCCTTTCCAAGGCTTACCAGGCCCTGCACGCCCGCGTTCCTGCCCACTTCTCTGGTCCCATCTCTTCCCATTCCTGCTCTCACATGCGGTGGAGCCCAATGTGCAGTGCTCTCTCTTGATCACTTCTGGGCCTTTGTACATAGTATTCATTCTGCCTGAATTGCTTTTCTTCAACTAATTTTGACTCATCCTTAAAGTCAAAGTGTAAAATATCACTTTGTCAGAGAGACTCTGAACCCGAAACTGGGTTAGGTATTCTGTATTTCCTTGATCACAGCACTAGTCATCACACTTCTTATTACTTATTAAATGTCTTACCCTTCCACACTAGTCTATAAGGCCCTGAGAGCAAGTCCATGTCATAGCATCTCCAGAACTTAATACAGTGGTGAACATGGTGAACTAATTATACCAGCTACCACCTCGTCATTGATGGCTTTCAAATGTGTATTTCTAGAATCTCTCCCTTGGTTCCAGATGTGTATTTCCAATTACATCCCAAACTGGCCCACTTCCTGTGGTCCATATCCTCCTAGGAGCATATGGGAGCCTGGGAGTCACTTTGACTCCTCTTTCCCTGTTTGCCAATATCCATTCAATCAACAAAGCTTATCTGTTATCCTTTTTACTCTCTGTCTCTGCCAAGCCTGCCCAGTAGGGGTGGTAGCCTCCCAACTGGTCTCATTGATTAACTGCCTCATTCACTTCAACCTAACCTCGCCATTATAGCCAGAGTTATCTTCATAAAAACGCAAAGCCAATTGTGTTGCTCCTCTTCTTAAAGTTCTTATATGATGTACCCAAGATACAGTCCCTCTCTTTTATGATCTGGCCAAAGCTGACATTTCTCACTTCACTTTCAGCCCCTTCTGGACATGCGTCACCCTGACTATCTCAATATTGTTCCTGATACTTGTCATTATCTTTCGTGTCTCTGTACCTTGGCATATATAGTTCCCTCTGCTTAGAACGTGTTTGCTCCTATGTCAACTTGGCCAGCTTAAGACACCTGAGATCTAGGAAGCTTGCCATAACTTTCTTAAGCAGGTTTAGAGTAGTCTTCCTTTGTCTCCCCATGGTGGCCAGTCTATGTTAATGATAATGATAATGGTAACAATGTATCACATACATACTATGTACTAGTTTCTCTGCTACTAACCATTAGTCTGTATGGATCATTATGTCCAATAAAGAAATTGGGAACTGAGGTAAAGAGAGGTTAAGTGACTTGCCCAAGTCTTCATGCTTAATAGGTTTCCAGTGTCAGGATTCAAACCCAGGTCTCATGGCTCCAACATCTGTGCTCAGGTTCATTATGCCATGTTGCTTTCTATACCTCTGTTATTGCACACACGTTTTATTTTATCCCTAAATACATTATTTGGTTAGATTTCTGTCTGTCCTATGAGGGGGTAGCTTAAAAGCAGGGCCCATGGCTTTTTACATTTGATTCCTGGTGTGTGGCAGTCAGAAATGTTTGTTGAATGAATGAGTATGTCAGTGAGTGTATGGTGAGAAGTGAGAATACTCTGTGGCTTATTCATCTCCAAATATGGACAAAACTGTGATGTAGGCAAATGTCCCCTCAGTTCCTGTGTCAGTGCACTCACGTTTGCTTTCCACCCTCGGGAATGATGTGAAACCAGAGAGAACAGGTGAGGGCAAGTGAACCAAAGACTCCAGGGAGACAGTGCAGGGCAGTAAAGCATAGCTCACATGGGGCTAGTTTTCTAGGCATAATATGAAATTCATATGAAGTCAAAATTCCCCTTGACATTTCCTCAGGAAGGTGCTATGTCAGGACCCAAAGTCATCATCTGTTAGTAAGTTTAACACAGCCAGTTTTCCCTCCAGAGTTCAAATACATTACAGTTTCTTTACTGAACCTTCGTAACACAGTTGATTTGCATTTTGGGGTCATATTCAGGTGTTTATGGCAAGGGTACTCCTAATAAATATCCTGCATGATAAGTTCTGTCTGAACCTGCTTCCTGGAGAAGTGGGTACCAGGAGTACTCTGGGAGCAGAGATGGTAAGATTGGGTTTTAGAGCTGGATTACTTATAGCCCTTTTGGTGGTAGGTAGAGCACAATAGCCCCCAGCACAAGGTGGAAGTCCAACTGTTAAAAGCTCCACTATTGGTGAATTGGGATGTTATACTAGCAGAAGGAAATATATGAACTGGGACAAAGTGTCAGGCTTTTGAGGTACATAAGACAAACAGTAACTGAAAGCCAATGAAATTGAATGGATATTGCTAAGCTCCATGGACATTAGGAAAAGATAATAAAAGGCTGAAAGGAAAAACCAGGCAAGAGAAAGTGAAGTGTGAAAGCAAAGGGCCTCCCACGTGTCATGTAAAAAGGCTCCCAGCTCTTGCAGGATGGCAGAGAAAACTGAGGACCAGGACTTAACCAGAAGAATAGGCAAACTCCAAAGAAGGTTGAGCTCCCAGCTGTGGCAGGTATGCTACACCAAAGTACAAGTCCTGGTTGGGAAAGAATGCGATCCTGAATTAGTTATTCTAGACAAACTCATTTCCTTTTACATGGGTTACCACATGAATAGATTAGGGGAGACACTGCAGACATATACATATATAAAGTGTCTATCCTTATGCATCAAGTGGAGAAATACAGTGGATGTCATTCATTCAGTAAACAGTTAAGTTACACCATGCCAGGCAGCGGGCTAATTAGAGGAGATACAGGGCTTCCCTGGTGGCGCAGTGGTTGGGGGTCCGCCTGCCGATGCAGGGGACGCCGGTTCGTGCCCCGGTCCGGGAGGATCCCGCATGCCTCAGAGCGGCTGGGCCCGTGAGCCATGGCCGCTGAGCCTGTGAGTCCGGAGCCTGTGCTCCGCAATGGGAGAGGCCACAACAGTGAGAGGCCCGTGTACCTCAAAAAAAAAAAAAAAAAACGGAGATACAAAGACAAATTGATCATGGTAGAAAGTGAATAAGAACAGAATCCAAAAATGCCATTCAGTGAATTGGTTTCTTTCTAGAGGGAGGTCCTCAGTGGCATGCTGCAACTCTCAGGCATTGTTCATCTCTTATGCAATATTATTACTCATGATTTTGATAAACATTAACAGGAAGACTATTTGTCACATTTGAGATTGACACTAAACTAAGTAAGTTGGCAAGTACAAAAGGTGTCAGAATCAAGATACAACCAAGACGGGAAGCATCAAGGAGAAATGTTTAATACAGATAAATATAAATTTTACATTAAGAATAAATACAGGATGAGGGTGACATGGCCTGATGCCAGTTCGTGGGGAAGAAAGTTGGCTTTGAGCTCAACAAGAGAGCGGGCTCTGAGAAGAGAACTGGACTGTTTGGAGCACAGAACGCGATCCACAGAGCACCTGGGATACTGTGTTCAGTTCTAGGCACCACATTTTAAAAACACGGATCCACTGGAGTAGTTTTAGTGGATGGAAGTTAGGACATGAGGGGTCTGGAAATCATACCGTATGAAGAGAGACCAAAGGAACAGAGACCCAGAGAAGAGAATACTGAATGGAAACACAGGGGTTATCCTCAAATATTTGAAGGCCTTTAGGTAGAAAAAAGAATGTCTTTTATTTTGCTCCAAACAACAGAATTAGGACCAATATCACTTGGGAATAGAATTCCAAAGAACCACTCTCCCACAGACCTGTCTCAGAGACTGGCTAGCATTGTCCAGGCCACTTAGAAAGTAGAATGTAGGACTGGGGGGTTGGGTTTGGTCTCCTCTAAAGATTCTTTAGACTCTAACATTCTACGGTTCCCGTCTGTCAAAATCTGCTCTCAAATATTTCATTCAGACTCAGGCATACGTGATGGATGATAAATTTGTAGCTTTCCCATTCCCTGGCTATCTAGACTTTAATATAGTTAAAGACATGTTAAAGGGTTAATTTGCTAGCTCGTGGTGTGGGCATTTTAGCTGATAGCTGGAGTGAACACCAGAGGGTCTGGAGCCCTTTCCACTGCCTTGAATTCGCACGGACAGGGCAGCATTCCCCCATGAAGCTCACATCACTTTGCTTTCCTGGCACAAGGAAAAATTCTGCAAGAATAATGTATTTGTTGTTAAATCCGCTCTTCCAGCAGAGCTGTCATTGCTTCCCAGGGAACATCTTTACATCACAAAAGCAACAGGCTCCTTTTAAAATGAATGAATGAATGAACAAAAATGTCGATACTTTCATTTCCTTTAATCAAAAGCCAGGCTTACAGTAATAAAAGACAAACCGGGGTAACTGAGTATACATGAAAGCGGGAGGAGGTACCTAGTAAAGCTCACATTATAAAAGCTCCTTTGGCTGAAAGATTTGCCTGTCCGGATACAAAATTGGCATTTCAGAGCCATATAATTTATGTAAACGGTAGCCACTGAGATATTTTAGCTTGGTCATGTGCATAACCGGAAAAGAAAAAAACAGAGATCTTCCTGAAGGACAACTTCCTTCTGGAGCTTTCTAGATGATTTAGCAAGAGCCTGCACATAAGTTCACTTCTTTAGGTGGCAGACACTTTAAAGATAATTATCATGACCATGAATGAGACCCTCCTGAGTCTGGGCTCAGGACCTCCCCCCGGCCTCTCTGGGCCGCCTACTGCCTCTGTAACCGCCGCCGACAGCTGTCTGCACACAATCCTGCAGCACCTAGCTCGACTGGCAGTGATTAGCCTGTCCTGACGAAGCTCCTCCCCGAATGAGACTCACTGGCAGTGCTTTCCTTCGGAGACAGCCCGTGTGTGTGCACCTGGCGCACTGGTTTGCTGTTCTCCTAGACGGCTGGGGAGCCCATCCTGGGCTTAGAGCAGCCTTCTGAACAAAGGTGTGGTTTGGGGGGATGTGAGGGTTGAAGGGTGTTTGTCTATACTTAGTAAAGTTCCATGCAGGAGCGAGGAAACAGTAGATGAAATGAAGGGGTTAGTAAAGAATTAGAAGAAATAAAAATGAACCCCAAACAGTGAGAGCAGTGAGAGGGCCCACTTCTTTGGTCTTGAGTCACTTCAGGGAGGTTTAGGCCCTCATAGAGCTTCAGAGGACCCGCTGATGGCCAGTTTCATTTTAGTTTGCTAGTACCTTGTGAACAAGCTGGAAAACAAAGACCATCATCAAGCAAAGGCCCAGGGCAGCATGCGGAGCAATGTCATCCACCTAGCGCTAGATCTGAGGGAAAGCTCTGGCAAAGGCTTGAAACATACCGGGTCCAGGTCCACAGGCACTGTACACGGCTGTGGACAGACAGGAGAGCGGAGCTGCTGTGTAAGCCTGAAAGGTACTAGCAAAAATGATCCTGGGTATTTCTTTTTTTTTTTTAACTAATTAATTTTATTTTTGGCTGCGTTAGGTCTTCGTTGCTGCGCGTGGGCTTTTCTCTAGTTGCGGAGAGCAGGGGCTACTCTTTGTTGTGGTGCCCGGGCTTCTCATTGCGGCGGCTTCCCTTGCTGTGGAGCACGGGCTCTAGGTGCGCGGGCTTCAGTAGTTGTGGCACACGGGCTTCAGCAGTTGTGGCTCGCGGGCTCTAGAGCGCAGGTTCAGTAGTTGTGACGCACAGGCTTAGCTGCTCTGCGGCATGTGGGATCTTCCCCGACCACAGCTTGAACCCGTGTCCCCTGCACTGGCAGGTGGATTCTTAACCACTGTGCCACCAGGGAAGCCTGATCCTGGGTATTTCTATATGACAAATTATTGGTTTTTTTCTAAGGGAAATCTGGAAGTTTGGAGGCTGTTCTTGGCAATTGTGTATTTCCAGCAACAGAGTTACCCAAACAACTATTCTGCTAGGAAATCAAGAGATCGTGTTTATCAATTCCTTACCTAGGTCTGACAACTCTGTTTCACACCAAGGGAGGGCTTTCACAGTGCAGTTTCCAGATAGTATCTGAAAGGAGAAAAGCAACAGGAGAGGAGAAATTAATTTGGGAGTAACCTGAGCCTGTCAGAAACTGATAAGATCCAAGAAACTTAAATCCCTAATGACACTGGGGGCAATTTGTAAATTCATTTACTGACTCCAGAATGGTCTCTTCTTATCGAATAAGTGTTTTTTGTTATTGTTGTTGTTGTTTTACATAAACTTCTTGACTGTTAGCAACTTGTTTTTAAATGACATTAGAGTGACCACTTTTAATTGGTAAAAAACAACCTCTTGCATCCTGAAGGATGAGTCATTACAGGACCCAGACGTCCCCTCAGTATCCAGTTTCTTCCACAAACACTTAGGTAAGAAAGTGGGTCAGAAGAGCCCATCATCCCAGTCATATTCTTTCTTGTATGTTTAATTCAACATTGTTTTGTACTTATAAGGAATTGTTACACTAATCATCTTTTTGCCAAATTGGCCATAATATAATCCACCTACCACTGACCAAGTACAGAAGAAAAATTAAACAAACGTTTTGCTGTTGTTATCCTTTTTTTCCTAGGGGCTGAGCTTCTGAAGCCAGGAGGTCATTTGGATTATGTATACAATTTTGGTAATTGCATTCCTAGATTCTACAAAATGCCACGGCACTCACTGGAGTCCAAAATAGCTGTTGCAAACAATGACAATTACTGCCCAGACATTTTCAAACACAGCAGGTTACTGGCTGAGGCCATGATGGAAACCCTAAAAAATATATAAATATTTTGAAATGCTCTGTAAATCAAATTGATGCCCCAGACACAGAGTAGATTGTCTCGGAGCAGCTGAAGTCATTTGGAGGCTAAGAGGCTTTGTGGAAGGGTGTTGGAAAACTTTTGAGCTTGTTAATATTAAGCCTCAAAGTCATAATTAAATGATTTTTAAGTTTTCTCTCTCTCTCCAGGAACAGAGATCACAGTTCTGTCTGGTTACCCTCACCCTATAAAGGACCGTACTCTACAAAAAAAAAGATTACTACTCCTCAGATTTCCCCAGTGCTTCCATATGTTCAGGATTCCAGTGTCCAATGGATGCTATTGGATGGTGATTGACAACTGTTTATGGAAGGGAGATCTGGGGCCTTTGACCTGTAGTGATCTGAGAGGCCTTGAGGATAGGCAGTTGGGGTCAGAGGGGAACAGTAATGGCCAAAGCCACAAGGAATCTTCCTTAAACATTCTAACAGTTTCTGCTGCCCTGGGTCAGCCTATGGAGGTTCAGCCTGCGGAGTTGTGGTGCCTTCTGTTTGGAGTTTGGTGGGGCTAATTTTATCATGACTGATTTCCAGAGGGAAGCTTCCAAGTCTTGTCAAGTCTGGGGCTAAGGTAAGAAATCTGACACTAATATAATCTTCTCACAGCAGCAGGACAACCCACCACGAGGGCCAGTCCCATCCTGGGATATGAAAGAGCCTGCTTCAAACACTCCCATATGGTGGGCTGCCCCTGGGGAAGTGGGGAATCAGAACCTAACCCAGTGCACAGCCTTAATGAGCATTCTCTTCTTCCTCCAAGAGGAAGTCTGGACCTTGAGTGAGACCGGGGAGAGCTTCTTTTCTTAATAAATGTGTGTTATGGACAGAATGTTTGTTTTCGTCCCAAATGTCTATGTTGAAACCCTAACCCTAGTATAATGGTGTTTGGTAGTGGGGACTTTGAGAGGTATTAGGTTTAGATGAGGTCATGATGATGGGCCCCCCATGATGGGATTAATGTCATTGTAAGAAGCGAAAGAGAGAGACTTCCCTGGTGGTCCAGTGGTAAAGAATCCGCCTTCCAATGCTGGGGACGTGGGTTCGATCCCTGGTTGGGGAACTAAGATCCCACATGCCGCGGGGCAATTAGGCCCATGTGCCACAAACTACAGAGCCCACGTGCCCTGGAGCCCGCGTGCCACAACTAGAGAGAGAAAACCTGCACGACACAACTAGAGAGAAGCCTTCACGCCACAGTGAAAGATCCCGCATGCTGCAACTAACACACAGTGCAGCCAAAAATAAAATAACTAACTAACTAAATAAGTAATGTTTTAAAAGAAAGCCTAAAAAAAAAAAAAAAAGAAGAGAAAGAGACACCAGAGCTCACTCCCTGCCAATGAGCACACAGCGAGAAGAGGGCCCTCAGCAGGGGCTGAATCTGTCAGCAGCTTGATCTTGGACTTCCCAGCCTCCTGAACTGTGAGAAATGAATATCTGTTATTTAAGCCACTCAGTCTATGGTATTTTGTTGTAGTAGCTCAAGCTGACTAAGATAGTACACTTGCCAGTTTAAGTAAATCCCTGAATTCAAGTAAGTCATTTCCTTTAAAAGCTCAAAACTATTAAAAACAAAGATCCACCTATATACAATTCTGTAAAAAATGTTTGTCCCAGGTCCTGGGTTACAGAAAAAAACCGAAAACCAAAACTCCCCAAACCCCAAAAAGATATGGACACTGTCCTCAAGAACTTACAGGCTAGGAAGAGAGGTAGATATTAATAAAGATGAGCTGAGTAATAAATTTAAATTGTCATTGAGTATAATATTAATTCATTTACAGCATTTTGCTGCCTTTTTATTTTTTATGTGGCATGGACTATGCATTATTTTCTGCCTGCCAGTGAATAATTTGTGAAAGAAGAATTTTACCGTTGTGATCAGGAAGCTAGAGCGATCACAGTTAGTGCAGAGGACATCTTGATTTTTCAATTCCCCCAATGTCCCCTTTCAGCGGCTTCTAGCCCTTCTGGGGACATTCCCCGATCGTGGGAACTGATTGCTGAGGGGCAACCTGCTTCTTATAAGAGCTTCAGGCAGCTCTTATGGATCCTGGGCAGGACTCTCTTGATTGCTTGTAACATGAACCCAGTTGCTACAGTCTGAATGTTTGTGTCCCCCCAAATTCGTATGTTGAAATTCTAATCCTAAAGATAACAGTATTAGGGGGTGAGGTCTTTGGGAAGTGCTCAGGTCATGAGGGTGAAGCCTCACAAATGGGATTAGTGCTTTTATAAAAGGGATCCCACAGAGCTCCCTTGCCCCTTGCACCATGTGACACAGCAAGAGGCACTGGCTGTGAACCAAGAAGAGGGTCCTCACCAGAATGTGAAGATGCTGACATATTGATCTTGGACTTTCCAGTCTCCAGAACTGTGAGAAATAAACCTCTGCTGTTTATAAGCCACCTAGCCTGCAGTATTTTATTATAGCAGCCTGAACAGGCAAAGACACCAATGGAAAGGGAAATTCCTGATTCACGTACCAAATAATGGGTAAAGCCAAGTCACAGGATTCCATGACTGGCCCACTGTGAGGCCAAGCATAGCAGCTGCTACCTGAAGGAGTAGTGAACCCATACCAACTACTTAATATTGAGATGATATTGCCTTTTTTCTCAATGAAAAATATGCCCCTATAGTTTCCTCCTCTGGAACAGCCTTATGACAAGTCTAATTTCTCTCCAACTTGAAAATCTTTAAAATATTTAAAGACAGGTGTAAAGACTAAGAATTCATCTCCATGCCAAATATTCTCTGGTCTAAGACCTCATTCTTTAATGTAAAGTCCCCTCATACGGCGAGTCATGTGTTCATCTTCTAGTTTGTCCGTGTCTATCCCTCTTCGGTCCCCAGCATAATCTCCAACGTAGCACAATGGAGGAGGGTGAGAAGCCCTACATCACTGGAAAGGAAATGACTAGGTTTCCCCCAGCATTTGTCTAATATTTATATATATATATATATATATATTTGGGAAACATCTTGGAAGTATTTTGAAGTGTAGATCCATCTGTCTGTAATTACCATACATAAAAGAAGACTCCATAAATACTGCCTTTCTTGTACCATGTGAATACCATGAGGTGCCAGAATATATGGACATATTCTGAAAATATACTACTTAGAGGAGATGGAGGCCCCCAGGTATAATTTCCTAAGTAACAGATCATTCAATTGTCATGATGATCAATAAGACCTATAAGCAGTTTTTTCTCACTGTCTTCCTCTCCTTTACTGAAATACAATACAGTGGACTACACATGACTCAAGTCCTATCCTGACTTTGTAATTCAGGAACCATTCATTGAGTGGCTGTTACGTGAAGATGTTGTGTCAGATACATTTCAACATTTTCTCTAAGTGGTGGTTTGAGGAGCTACTGATTTACTGGCTGTGCACTGTCCCCATTGCTTATAGAATAACATCTAAACTTCTTCATTTGATCGGCAAGATTCTTGAGTTCCTTATATTATATAATTATATTACAGAGTTGCAAATAATAGAAATGAACTCAATCTAGTATAAGTGAGAAAAGGAGGATGTGGTATAAGGATTGAGAAGTGTCTCATGGAATAGTGGGAAGGAGCTGCTTTCACAAGGGACTGGGTGGCTGTTGGGAACTAAGGCGGCCACTCTCTCCTTGGGGCTATATGGGCTCTCACCTCTGGCTGTCTCTGTGTGTCTGCTTTTTCTCCTATCTATTTGGGTCAGCTTTCCTGCACCACCATGCACATGGCAGAAGATGTCTGTTCCACAGAGAACAAGTTTATATGTCCTGCAGGTCCAGCCACGCCCAGAGACTGGCTGCATCTTTAAATCCCAACACCACATTTCCAGGGAAATTCCATCAGCCTTTCCACACCAAGGCCCCTATCAGCTGTAGCCAAGGAAGCAAGGACACATATTACAAATATGGCTGTGGGACTCTCACCTGATGGATGAAAGGGGGCCCTTCTCAGAGAAGAGGGGCTGAGCAGGCACCCCAAAATACACAATCCTTCACAGTCTGATTTCACCTCATGATGTCCACGTGCTTACTTGTTTTCATGCATTCACTCTGATCATCTCAAGCTTTTCATCTCATTAAGCACTGCATCTCCATTTTTAGTCCTGGCTTCTCAGTTCCCTCCTCTAATGTAGAGATAATCATGCTGATTCTCAGGATTTGTCAAACAATCTTCTGTAGGATTGATTCTTGGGGGCAGGTTTAGGAGACACTCTAAGCCTTTGCCAGAATCTTCAGTATCTTTGCTTGGAGTAGAGTGAACATTAGATTCTAGCAAACATGTCCAGAACAGGGCAGACGCTGGGGTATCACTGTAGCCCCTAGGTGGCAATCATCCAACAGGACCCACAATCCACAGGAACATCCAAAGATACACTCACACTCCAATAATTGAGGGGGGGAGTGGCAGGCCAAGCTCCACCCGTGACTGAGAGGACGGCACAGAACCACCTTGAGATCTACCAGAAGCCGCGGTGGTGGTGGTGGAATAGCCCTGGGACACCAACAACCTCAAGACCTGGCAGTTTACACACAAGATATCATTGGAGCCTCACATCAACACATGGGGTAGGAAAGTACGAGCTGCACTTCACCCAGAGGAAACTGAAGCAGCAACATCAGACAGATGACAGAGGCAGAGGTGGAAGACAGCTCTTCTGACCCCTCACCTAATGCTTTTTCTACCCCAGTGTCCCCTTGTGCCCTCTAGTTGATCTGTGCCTGGAGGATTCTTCTCAAGACAGGACTGTCTGTGCTTCCAAGGGGGCAGCAGCTAGTTTCTGAGGCACTGGGCTTGGAGTACAATGCTGTTTTAGTATTCCAAGGAACAGACGTAAACAACTGTGATCAGGCCATGGCAACACCATCCAAAGCCCATCTCCCTGGAGGCCTGTACCCGTCAACAACAATCCTGTCATCTTGGACAGCTGGTCCACCACGTTCAACATGCCAAGTCTCTACTGACTGGCAACTCCTGGCTTTGTATTTTATTCTTTTTGGTGGTGTCTGGTGAATTTTTTATTTTATTTTTTAAAGAACTAAGGTTTTTGCCTCTTTGGTTGAACTAGTTGGCTTCCATTTCATTTTTTCAGGATAACTCAGTATATTGATTTTTCTTTTTGCTGATGATCAACTTGGCAACCATGCCTGTGGGGAAGCCATTTAGTTTTCCTGTTGTTTTAAGTTGGCTCTAGACATTTCAGACTGCCCCAGGTTAGCTGAATGGAGGCACTTACAGGGGTTTTGCAGCCACCTGCTCATTCTGAGAGGTCTGAGCTGGGTCAGCCAGGTGTGGAGTCTGCTCTTTGCCAACTGTTATCCAGTGTCTCAGATGACAATCCGAGCACTGGCAGGCGAGTCTGTCCTGTTTGTCACCTGTGGGGGGCCACACATCAGGGAAGCAGAGGTGTCTGGTGTCCATCTGCTTCCCTCCAGCAGAGGACACCGCCCTGGGCCACACTCACTCCTGCCCTTTTGGGGAAAGATCTCCATTTCATGTCACCAACTTGAATTTGAAGCCAAACTGTGTTGGGCTGTAGAACTTTTTGGATGTTTGACAGGTGACATTGTATCACAAGAACTCCTGAGAAGGAGGCGAGAGGTCTGAAAAATGCCTCCCTTGGCTGGTAGGCAGGAAACTAACTCTGGGGCTATTTGTATGATACAACCGTGGAAAAGCTGAATCATGTCTCCATAACTCAACTTCTCCTTCTCAAAAATGGGGATGATTCTGTCCCTCGAAGCTTCTGAGGCCACTGGGCAGGGGCAGGAGCTATGTTCAGAAGTACCTGAGTCCTGTGGCATAAAAGCTCCCTGCTCATAAACAGGCATGATTATTTATCATTTTGTTACTACTTCTCATCCAGGCCAGACTTTGACTTCTGGTGGAATCCCATTTCTCTCCTCTTGGACTGAGTACTTGAACTCTTCAGGGAGCAGGTTTGTCTCCCCACCAAAAGACCTCTGGCTCATCAAATGATAGTTATTGACCAGCCTCGTGCACAGGGCACAACACTGGCAGCTTAGATTGCAAACCCTCCGAGCACAGACAGTTTCTAACTCTGTGTTCAGTACAGCAACTAGAAATTAGCAGCAATCAAGAATAAGTTGAGATCATCATCTTGGGCTATTTTCTGTCTGGCAAGTGTGTGTATCCAGGCTTCTGCCACAGGCCTTCTTAGCAAAACCCCTCTCTCATTCCCTCTGTCTGCTCCACAGCCCAGGGGACAGCAGCCTGCACTTTGTGGGCAGCAGCCACTCATAACTTTACTTATTTGGGGCAGACACTGAGGGAACAGGCAAGAATTCCTGCAGTATTAGATTGGGAAAGAAAGGATCTGCCCTGGATTTAGCAACTTACGCATCTCAAGTAGGAGTAGAAAAATTCTGAGTATTGGAATAAAGAAGAAAACCAAGAACAACGGAGGGTATATTTATATGAGCTGAGGAAGAACAATGAGGGATGGGGCTGCAGTGAAAAACGTTCCCTCCACTCCAGGTTTGGACACCCCTGTCTGTCTGAAGCAATAGCCTTTCCCTTCTGATGCTCTGGCAAGAGCGTCAGGATTTTCCCATGAGCTCATAAGGATGGGCTGTTTTCATTTCTCTAGATAAATTTGGAGGAAGACAGATTTCACAATGGAATCTCAGAATAGTCACCCTCTAGGAGGGAGACGCAAAAGGGAGGGGTTATGGAAACATATGTATATGTATAACTGATTAAATTTGTTATAAAAAAAAAAAATGGGCAGAAGACGTAAATAGACATTTCTCCAAAGAAGACATACAGATGGCCAAGAGGCACATGAAAAGCTGCTCAACATCACTAATTATTAGGGAAATGCAAATCAAAACTACAATGAGGTATCACCTCACACCAGTTAGAAAGGGCAGCATCAGAAAATCTACAAACAACAAATGCTGGAGACGGTGTGGAGAAAAGGGAGCCCTCTTGCACTGTTTGTAGGAATGTAAACTGATACAGCCACTATGGAGAACAGTATGGAGGTTCCTTAAAAAACTAAAAATAGAATTACCATATAACCCAGCAATCCCACTACTAGGCATACACCTAGAGAAAACGATAATTCAAAACTCTAGTTCACGAAATAACACCCTAGAAACTACACATTTAGTCAATTACAATTTAGTGAAACTCTGCCTTACTTTAGGTGTATTTCTAGAATGCAGACTCATCACTGCTGTATCCTACTTAGTTATCTTAGAGAATGTTAAATAAATAGCATCAAATATGCCCAGGCACACTAATATGTTAAGGAGAGAGTTAATTTCTAACTAGAGTCAGGAATAAACCCATTGTAGGTCTGTCCATAATTCACCAGCTTGCAACGCTACAGTAGTCTACACATCACTTTGTTTTTAACACTGAAGATGGATGTGCTCACTGTGTTTTCTAACTTATGGATATGTCCATGATGTCCCTCTGTTAACCGGAGAACAGAAGACAATGTTAGCCTATTAGAAAATGTTTTGACCAAGAGTAGAATTTGTTGGAAGTTCCAGGTCTGTGTGGTCCAATCTGATTCTCCACAATTTTTATCACTGAGATGAATGGATTGATGCTGAGGTCAACTAGAAAGCTGTTGAGGGAATAAATAGGCTCAGATATTTGTAGAATCTTGCTTTTTAAGCCAGTTCTTCAAGGGAGGACAATGAATCCATTCAATAAATATTTGCTGAGTATTTAAAAAAAAAAAAAAAAAAAAAAAAAAAAGAATAGTCACCCTCAGCTAGAAACTGGCTCACAAGATTGGGCAGCTAGGCATGTGGCAGAAAAGAAAATTCCATCTAGGGCAATGTTTTCAGGAAGCATCCCCCCTACTGGGGGAAACGAGGGGGAAGGTTACAGAGAGAAGAGCAGGTAGGGAAAGAGGATCCCTTGAGCTAACACGTCAACATTTTCTTCTTCTTCTTAGTGTGGATGTGTGCTTCCAATGCACTCAAGTGAACATCCAAAGTGGAAACCATCCAAGCAGTGCCTATTTGGGACAAGCCAATCTCACGGCAGGAAGAACAAAGAAGGAGTCAACCACCAATGGCCAAGATACAGAGTATATCACATTTGCTCACATTCCACTGGCTAAACACAGAAAGTCGTATGGCCAAGCCCAAAGGCAACGGGCAGGGAATAGACTCTGTTCCATATCAGGGGCCACCTTAAGTCACAGGGCAAAGGGCAAGGATGGGGAAGTAAAGGAGCAGCTGGGAAGGACAATACATTCCACCACAGCCCTGTATCATGACACACTTATGTAGCTAGTATATCCCTATCCTGTGGGCTTTGGGATCTTTTCCCAAGATCTGCACAGTACTTTAGGAGATAGCAAGTCCTTATAGACTTTCTTTTTAAAATTGTGGTACAATATACAAAACATAAAATTTACAACAACCATTTTAATGCACAGTTCAGTAGCATAAGCACATTCACATCGTTGTGCTACCATCACCATCATCCATCTCCAGAACTTTTTCAGTTTCTTCAACTAAAACTCCAATGAAATACTAACTCCTCACTCCTCTCCCCACAGCCCCTGGCAACTACCATTCTACTTTCTGTCTCTATGAAGTTGACTCCTCTAGGTTTCTCATACAGTATTTGTCTTTTTGTGACTGGCTTGTTTCACTTACCATAACATCCTCAAGTCTCATCCATATTGTGGCAGGTGTCACAATTTCCTTCCTTTTTAAGGCTGATAGTATTCCATTGTATGTATGTATCACATTTTGTTTATCTGTCGATGGACACTTAGGTCGTTTCCACCTTTTGACTGTTGTGAATAATGCCACCCATAAACATGGGTGTACAAATATCAAGTCTCTGCTTTCAATTCTTTCGGGTACATACCCAGACGTGAAACTGCTGGAAAATATGGTAATTCTATGTTTAATTTTTTGAGGAATGCCCATATTGTTTTTCGTAGGTTGTGGCCTTTCTTATCTCTGAAGTTGTGGTAAGCAGAGACTTCTGCTGCTGATGACTTTTCTCTGTTTTTGCCCGAGCCACCTATTCAGTCCCTCAGTCTGCTTCTTCCCATGTTTGATAGTATTAGTAAGAATTTTTAGGATTTTACTAATCCTAAAAGGATTAGTAAAGGTGACTGGTACTCATCTTCTTTTCTGAGTACCAGTGACGATGGGTGGGTGCAAAGTTAGATGCCACGTCAACTGTGGACTACGCAAGACTTCCCTTCAGCTACCATTTTTCGGTACTGACAGCAGAAAATTATTCTGCCTCTCTTGTTTGCTTGTTGTTGGGTTTTTTTTTTTTTTTAGTCCTTTTAAAAATCCTCTTGTTTATTTTATTGGTTTGGGGGAAGACAGATTCTATATTATTGTTTTATTCTGTCATTTTATCCTGGAAATCCGTTTCTTTAGTTTTTGCTCAAAATTGTAATTTATCTTTTATACAATTTCAGTGATGGCACATGTCTCAAAAGAGACTGCAGCTCCAGGCTAAAACATTGTTTTAAAATTATCTGTGGGTTATCACATTTTCCACAGCTTGTCAAGAGAGTAAAAAGTTCACTTTAATTACGCTAATGACTCTCACTAGGAGCTGTTACAATTTCCTTTATGTAGCAAAGGAAGGCCAGTTCTGTGGGTCTGAATACCTTGGCTTTCATGAATAATTCAATAAGGCAGTTAATAAAGATGAGTAATTGTTCACATGCAATTGGGGGTGAAATGATGGGAGATTATTCAAGCTTTTCTCAGCAGAGCTATGATATCATTTGGCCAGGTTTCTTCAGGCTCCCTTGCAATGCGGGAAGATTTTGAGAGTTATTACATAAATCTCTGCTCTCAACTTGGATGAAACTAAATAAAACATTTCTTAGACTGTGGATATATGCTCAGCAGGCACTGCAGGCCTCAGCATGGGAAGCTCTAAGTGAAGAGCTCCCAAATATCAGGCTTCAGTCCCAGATGAGGCTTTCAGAGACCTGATATTGTCCCTTGGTCCCTACAAACAGCCAATCCCTGACCCTTGTAGCAGAGGCAGCTTCAGTAGAGATGCAAAGATACTGCATCAGCCTCCCTGGTGCTGGAGCATGGAGTGTGGCTCAGTCCTGGCTGCTGTGTCCTGAGGGTCCATGTGCTGCAGCTTCTGGGAGACTCTTTCTCCATGATGGTGACACGCCAGCAGAAATAGCCTCTGCTCTCTGCTAGCAGCTGTCTCTTCTGCACGCGCCCCTGGAACTGCCACGGCCATCTTGTGGATAAGGGAAGCTATGGGCACATGGAGACAGGCAGAGGGGAGAGGTGGGGGGAGGCCTGGGTCCTTTAGGACCCTGTGGAACAGTGGACTTCCATCTGGAACTGGAACTTCCCTGCCTTTAGTGTTTAAGTCACTTGTTGTTTAGTTTTGTATACTTGCAGCTAAAAGCCTTCTTATTTGAAAAAGATGTTAAATGGGAAAATAAGAACAAGGTAGTAACTTCCGCTAAAGAGAAATATATTCATGTCTTTGGGGTTAAAATGTACTTTCTCTTAGAAAGGTACTTTTATGGCAATAGTAAATGATAGATTTTTAAAAATGTCTTTGCTTGGCAAAGCAAAATGTTAGCCACTCTACATCCGTCTTCAAAGTAGTTTGAAATTTTACTGGTCCATGAAATCTGAAAGTCTGGGAACCACTGCTCCAACTTGAGAAAAACTCATTTTTGGACCAGGACTAGGAATTGGGTTTTAGCCCAGTTGCTTTCCTCTCTGGCTACTCCTTATATGAAAGACTTGTGACTCCAAGTCCTGCCCTTCACTTGGTTTTCTGCTTAGAAAGATGAAACAGGATAGGAAAGGCTAGTTCACTAAGCTTTCTTTTTTGACCAAGATATCAATAAACCATTGCTCATTACCTCTCACTCTCTCTCTCCACACACACACACACACACACACACATGTGAACACACACATACACGTACACACACGCACACACACATGCATGTGAACATACACGTACACATATACACATGCACACACATTCTACAGAGATGAATTCTCTTCTTCCTATTTACCCATCACCTATATTTACCAATTATTAACATTTGCCATATTTGTTTTATTGTTCTCTCTCTGTCCCTCCCCCCATTAAAAAAATCAATTCTTTGAAAGCTATATATTTGCAGAAATCATGACACTTCCCTACAGATAACTTTTAATTACACATTTTATTCCACAGTTGAGTTTGTTACAATTAATTATTAATTACGTATGGGTACAGTTAGAAATTTTGCAGTGGAGTTGGAGTTGGAGAGAAGTTTCGTTAACTAGTGTAGATTTTGACTCGCTGATTGTAAAGAAAAATATGGCTGAACTCATTTGCAGCAACAAGGCAGTTACAGGAAGGCAACACTGTCTTGTGCAACTAAGGCTGGAAGCAGCCACGGTCCAGAAGGGCCAGAGAAGGAGGATAGTTTTCTCCAGGAGTTACTTGTTTTTGGACCACTCTTCTGGAACCAACAAGCAGAGAGGGATGCTGGATGTTCCTCTTCCTAAACGTGATTTGCAACAGAGAAACAGGATAGGCACTGGTGGCGGCAGAGTTGTTTTCTCATAAATCCTGGTTTTCCACAGTCCTGCTGGGCTTGACTTGCCAGCAGATGAGTCTCTTAACCTCTCTCAGCCTCGGTTTTCTCTTCGATAAAAATCAGTAATAATGACGTTAAGATAATGGACAGAACGCAGCTACTATACTGCCTGGAATAGAGTATACAATAGGTGCTCATTAAGTGGTATATACAATTTTTATTACTTTCTTCAAGTTTGGGGACAGTAGTTTTAAAAAGAGCAAATGCAATTTTACAATGAAAATATAAATTTTTAAAATAGTAGTGTAGTCTTTTTTAAGAGTCTTTATCCTTTAGGGACACATTCTAAAATATTTAATGCTGAAATAATTTTGCTTAAATAATCCACAGTAGAGGAGTATAGATGGAAAGAAGGCCGGTCACATGTTGATAACTGCTGTAACCTGGGTGAGGAAGGCTGGAGTAGTTAAACAAGTCTCTCTGCTCTTTGCATATGCTTGAAAATTTCCAAAATAAATAAAAACAAAATAAGCAAAGTTGATAGTTTCTTGACTAAAGCAAAAAAGAAATTGAATTAAATATCTTCAGCAGTGCAGGAAACACTATTAATTTCTCAGCACCCCTTACTCTTATAAAGGATATTGCATTATATAAGGACACAGTCACTCATCATTTTCTTCATTAGGACTTCCTGAAGGGACCCCATCTGTCTTATCAGAGCTTTTCTCCTAGGCAATTATCAGCAATTGAATTATTATGAAGTTGATGAAAAAGATACCTCTGGTTAGACTACTGGCGGGGGGGAGTTGTAAACATGTTTAAAGTGAAGTTTTCTTCTTGATTTGGAGTGACAATGGACTCCAACAGTGTCCCTGACCATAGCTGTCATTGCTAATTTTGAGGAACAAGGGTTCCTGGCCACCCAAGAAGCCTTTTGAAGCTGTTTAGAAAGAAAGGGTGTGAATTTAAGATGATTTGGTTCTTTCAGGGGGAAAAAAAAGTATAAAAATTGTGGATTTTAAGGCATGTTTCAGCAAAAATGTTGGGAACAAAAGTTTGGTTTGGGTCTTGATATTTACACGGGTATCTGTTGTATAAAAACCCATGGTGAAAATTCACCCTTCAAAGTTGAATGAATAAGGGAGTAACTCTCCTCTTCAGAAGGCCACTCGCGGAGTTCCTCACAGCAGTAGTGGGCCCCATAGATTTGAGTATCTACTTACACATCAGTAACAACTTCCTTGAAAACTCTAGGAAAAAGGCAGACTAAGGGAGAAGACACTCAGTGCTGGCTTGTCAGCCCCACACCCGGCCACTTCAGGATCAGGGGACAGGCTCTTCTCGGAATTATCATTTAAGCAAATGGGAAAGGACTCAAGCGACAGGAATGGGACACACTTACAGTTGTGTAAATCAAGGCACAGCCCAGTGGTGAGGAAGCAGAGCACGAGGTCTTGCACAGTTGGCGGCAGCGTCCCTCGTGCTGCTGGCGGACCTTGGTTAATTAGCCCTCTGGAAGGAGAATCTTGGAAGGACAGCTGTTTGCTAACCTCCAGAGTCTGAGACAGTGGTTTTGCCTCCTGTATTTAAGGGTTGACTCAATTCTGAGAGGTCAGAGACCTTTCTTCTCCCTAACAGATAACACGCCAGTTTAGACCGTCCAGGTTCCAGCTAATTTTAGAATTGGAAATAGTATAACATTTAATGAAAGCTTGTATTCTATCAGTCTTAAATTGGATTATACAGCAGTGCCAATAATTTTTAGACAAAACACCAGCACTTTTGTACCGAAATGAGTGAAATCCTTCAAAAGAGTCACTTACTCAAAGCATATTTGGAATTGCTTTTGTGGTATCACCTGGGGTCAATTTATAAGACACGGAAGATTTTGTAGCCAAAATGATTATATGCAAATTACTCACCAGATTTGGTTTTGGACTTTTGTGAAAATCAAATCTATCTTTCCCTGGAAGATAGTCTAAACAAGCAATTTTAAGACAGTTTTGAGTGGTGATTTTGCTCTTAGAATGAGCACAGAGTGATCTCCGGTGATTACATGGAAGGGAGCAGCACTCATTTGGAGAGTTAAGTTCTAATGTAGCGATTTTAAAAGCCAGACTTAGGAGATAGCTGGTACATGCAGTTTCTGCAACTGAGATTAAATGTGGGAAGAAACAAAACAGTGGGTTCCCTCCTCCTTCCCTCCAGTAGGAGCTTCCCACATTGGTGGGGACTTGGCTCCTGAGCACAGCAGATAATAATGTCTTCCTGGCCCAGCCTACAATCAGAAAATCTTCAAAGATAAATGTGGCTACAGGTTATTACCTTGTTTCATAATTTCAACATATACTTCCTTTTTTAAACCTCAAAATAAAATATATTTAATTTCTCAATTTTACTTTTTTCTGTTCTAAAGTTTAAAACTCTGAATAATTATTCTTTATTGTAATTAGTTCAGCTGTGATAACTTTTTTTTTCCTACCCATTTTAAATCAAACTCACATTTTAGCCACTTCTGTGGGTGTTTTTTCAAAATATCATGCAATGCTTATTATTATCTAGATAATAAGTACATAGTGTCTTTTTGAACTTGGGATGTCATCCTCCTTTGCCTTTGTATAGATACATAGAAAAAAAATCAGGAGATTTTTTTATTCTAACAATAATACACTTGACAAACAGGAACTAAATGTTGATTCACTTATATCAGATTAACTTGAATGATTAAAAATAAAATACCAAAATTGATGATATTGAAGGAAGGGGAAGAGAACAGTGTGCTTTTTGCTTGCCTTTGGACCACAAAAGCAATTCCTTAGTGTATGTGAGCTTTGATTTTCCTTCTCCCCAGCCCCTTGAGTGACCTGGCTTGGGGAGGACTTAGGACGGAGGGCAGAGGCACACGAGGTCCACCTTGCCAGGCTGTCAGGCCAATGCAGCTGCTGGCCTGGGCACAAGCGTGGGCGGCCATCTGCGGCTCTCAGCACAGCTGTTTGATAGAGGGCCAGCCAAAGCCCTGTCGGTGGGGTGGAGGCAGGTGGCCAGTTGGGCGGCCAATACATTCTGGCATGGGCTGAAAGAACACCTGGTTCCACTCTGTGGACCCACCACAGAAGGTCAAAGAATGTGCTTGCTGGCAGCTATGCCATGGCCTGAGTTTTCAAGCCCCGATGGTCCTGCTCTGACTGAAACAGAGAGAAACCCACCTTTCTTCTTCAAAACTTACCCCAAAGCCAATACACGAATCATTCTGCTCCGGTTGCATGGAGGCAGGTCAGCAAGGCCATCTGTGTGGTGTGGGGGGCTGTCAGGCAGGGACAGGCTCTGTGATTCAAAACAGGACATTTCAGGGGAGGTGAGAGCCTTCATGTTGTTTGGCTGCTGCCATTGCAGACACCGTTCATCCTCCAATGTCTTTGACCTTCCTTCTCCTCCTCTTCCCACAAACTCTAACCACATGCTCAGAAACCACTTTTGGGGGTTTCCCTGGTGGTGCAGTGGTTGAGAGTCCGCCTGCCAATGTGGGGGACGCGGGTTCGGGCCCAGGTCTGGGAGGATCCCGCAGGCTGCAAAGCGGCTGGGCCCGTGTGCCACAGCTACTGAGCCCGCCTGCCGCGGCTGCTGGGGCCCGCGTGCCACAGCTACTGAGCCCGCCTGCCGCGGCTGCTGGGGCCCGCACGCCTGGAGCCCGTGCTCCGCAAGGAAGAGAGTATCCCCAGCTCGCCACAGCTGGAGAGGGCCCATGTGCAGCGGCAAGGACCCAACGCAGCCAAAAATAAATAAATAAAATAAATACATTTAAAAAATATATATTGTTTAAAAAAAAAAAAAGAAACCACTTTTGGTCTCCAACTGTAATTTTGTCACCAGACATAGGAATTTTCATAGTGAACACCAACCACCACCTACCAGACAGGAGCCCAAAGTTCACCCTTCCCTGTCCCCTGAGGCCCCTCCTAAGGCCTCAGGCCCAGTGCTTCCCAGGAAGGAGGACCCCATTTCCTCTGGCCTGGTGAGTCACTTTCTCTCTGGTAGAGGAGCATCCTCCCAGCTTCCTTGTCCTAGAGGCAGACCAGGCAGCTCTCTTCTGTGTGTCAAAGAGGTGACTCTTCCTCACTGATCTGCAACTATTAGCAACTTAACCTCTCTGAGCCTCAGTATTGGCATCTGTAAATGGGGATTGACAGTATTGTCCTCAATAGCTTTGTTGAGAGAATATTCCATGAGAGAGCATATGCTAGGTGCCTAGCACAGAACCTGGGCACAGTAGGGCCTCAGCAAATACTGCTATGAATGAATGACCGCAGCTGATGCCGCTCTCCAGACACAGAGGCCACACCTGGCCTGGACTGGCCCTAGACTGGCACTTCCTCTGGCCACCTTTGCCTGGGATTTCAGGGGCCTCATCTCATAATTACTGTTCTGTGGGCCCATATGGTAGCCTGCTATCCACAACTGCCTTTGCTGGGGGCACAGACCAGGCCCTCCAAGAATTATATCCTCCTTGGGCTGGTGGATGCCACCAACTCTTGAGCCATTGACCTGAAGAAGCACTCTGACAGCTAGGGGGCCTGGAGCTGGTGTGATAACTTGCCTCTTCTTATGTGAAACCTCTCTGGAAGGGAAGGTATCCAAACCAAGATCCAAGAAGCTCAAGGCTTTCAGTGGGCTAAGGAAAGCCATTGACCAAGAGACAATATGGGCATAAACTTGGTTTCCTCCAGCCCTCAAACCACTATTCCATTTCTGGCCTCAGATATCATCTGTGGATGAAATGAGGGACAAACAATGCTAGAAATAACCCTTTGAGAAAGAGACGGGAGAACAGACCACTTTCCTTTTAAGTTCCAGTCTGAGGTTTTGAAGTTTAAGGCACAAAACCATTGTGAAGAGCTGCTCTTTTTAAAAACATGTTAGTTTATTCCACACATTCTGATGATATGCATGAGACAGAATTGCAAAAATAGTTAATCTGTCCCTTTTTTTATTCAGACAGTGATCTTTTTTCTGTGACCACTTATTTAGAATTTTCCAGTCCTCCTGGCCTATGACTTTTTTTTTTCCTGCCTGAATTACATTTCTCCTCTCTTCTTTTAAAAGTAATGAATCTTACCCTTGCCACACAAATTCACGTATTTTTGTAACCAAGATCAATAGCCAACTTTCTTCCTAATTTACTTGAAAAAATGTCACCTGGCCTCAAGAGGTGGCAAAATCTTTTAATGGAAGGCAGACTGTCCCTGGTGTCAGAGCCCTAAGCAGGATAGTGCCCTGTAGATATCCCACAGGGAGAGAAACATTAAACCAAAAGCTTGAAAACAACTGTAGATGAAAAGATAGACTTGAATCTGAGGAATCTAAGCTCAGGTAAGCCTTATTTCTCGGTATTCCCCCCCTCCCTGACCCCTAGGCAGAACTACCCTTTGCAAATGCAGTGGGAGGTTAAAATAGTCGGTGCCAGGGTCTTCCTGTTAACTAAGAATTCATAATACTTCACCACTTTTGGTTCCTAAGATGACCTTGGGGAAGTACCCCCCAGGACTTTCTAATCACCTCACTTGATTTCTTCTAATGTATACAACTGAATCTTTGGGGAGGGATATGGGGGTAAGTGGATTAAAACACAACCATGTTTGGACATTGTACATCTTCTTATGTAATTGATGAAGTTGTCATTATGAAAGTACTCAAATAGCTAAGCATGCAGGAGGGACACCTTCAGATTAACTGCTGAGTTGCCTTTGCATATGATAGTAACCCCCAGTTCAGCAAAGCGGCTCAGCCTAAGAGGAAAAGCCTGGAGGCAGAAAAGTATGCTCATCATGTTCTTTGTTCCCAGTTGAGTCTGAGTAGAAAAACCCTTCAAGCATGAACTCTTTGTTCAGCACCCTTTCCACAGTGAAATATCTTGCGTCCCTATGGTAAAGAATTTACATGGAAGGCAAAAGAAGCAGGGGGCAAAAGAATTGTGGGCCCTGTGACTGAAGGTATGTGGCAGTGGCCAATCTGGACTTCCTTTCTGGCCTTAGAATAGCTGGCTGGTGGCATCTGGGGATATAGATAGCCCCACCAGAAATAACCGAGGCCTTGCATTTAGATGTTACTGAAATACAAGTAGATGCAATCTCTGAGGAGGGTAATAAGAATGCAACAAGTGGGACTTCCCTGGCCGTCCAGTGGTTGAGACTCTGCGCTTCCACTACAAGGGGCTCGGGTCCGATCCCTGGTCGGGGAACTAAGATTGCGTGTGCCACTCGGCGTGGCCAAAGCAAAGAATGCAAGTTATCACAATCCTGTACACCACCTGGAAAATTTGGATAATGAAGTGTGGTATTGCAAGGGATAAAGAGTCCTCCTATTGTGAGTTTAACACCAGCTTTTCAGGGAATAGACAACTTCCATCTGAATCATTCTTACAAGCTGAATTTTATTTTTACTAAATTATCTATGTTAAAAAAAAAATCTGTGCCTGGTGTGGAATTTCACTCCATCAAGTGTTACAATGACTTTTTCATTTTCATTACAAGCAGGAGATTGAATGTAGGACACGTGTTAGGAAACATGGCAATAAATTAGAATATAATTTACAAAAGCAAAAAAAAAAAGTAACAGTGTACCACATTAATACTGAGTATAAAATATAAGCAACAACTAATCGCAATAATACAAAGGTAATTTCATTCTGTATTATTAAGGATACCTATGTGACATTCACTCAAATAATAAAATTCTTAATGAAATGGACTCTTTAAGGAGTCAGTTGGGTACGCTTACCTTGCCTTTTTTGGTGGGTCTTATGCCAGTGGCGGATACTGCTCTCAGCCACGGGGTACCAGTTTCCTTGGGGTTCCCTAAGTAGCCTATATATATTTTGGAGGGCCAGCCATGGTGGCTCAGCATCTGCTGACAATCCTATTGTTATCACTTAGGAATAGAGCATCATGTAGCCACGTGGTTGACGACAGAGTAGCAGCAGTACTGTGAAGTGCTGTGGAATATGACTTTTCCTCACTCACGTTTAAATTCAAGGCCAATTGAAAGTTTAGTCCTGTTACACATCCTGTGCTTGGTTCCTTCTAGAAAGGTAATCTGATGCTGTCCCCGGGAGTTCTCTGCCCCCTGGCCTTGGTGCTGTTGCACACCCCAGAGGGACACGTCTGCCCTCCTCTTCTAGCACCAGTTGGGGTGCTGCACGGGGCTCAGGGGTATGGCCCTCACCATGTTAGTTCCCGGGTGAGGGGAAAAGTAGCCTTTAGTCAGTAATGTAAGGAATCTGTTTGAAATAAAAACATAAGCTGATATTTACGTTGGAGAAAAGCATATCCCAATAGCAAACCTATGCCTAAAATGCCAGAGAAACCAACCATCTTTTTGTTCGCTTATTTTATTTCACCAGGGCACATTAGCACCAAGTTAAGTGCTCTTTGCAAGGGGCCAAAGGAAGTCAGTGCTGGGGTCGTGCTGCTTGTGGCTGCCTGCCCTTCACGGATGGCTGAGGTGGCACTTGGGCTGTCTTCCAAGGCAGCAGAGATTGGGGTCCTGGCCACTCTTGTCTACTGTCAATCGCTCTCTCTGGAAACTCAGGGACGTGAGCTGTGGTGCTGAGAGAGAAAGTAGGCGAGGAGACTCAGATGAGGGCGACTGAGCACACAGAGCAATGAACGTCCCATGCTGACTGTCCACAGCAAACCTGACGTTTGGTTTTGAAGTCTGTGAGTCTCCCTTTCTGAAAAAACCTAATCGACCACTTTAGGTTATGGTGTATGTGATGCACCTGACATGTTGTTTCAGAGCACAGTGATGGATTTAAGTCAAACATACTCTTTAACTGCAAGTAGTAGCTTTACAAAGTAGCCGTTTGGTTTGAGTTTGAGGTGTTGGTGTCGCAAGGTGCACTCATGTGTAGGACACAAGACACATTCATCAAGATCCTGCTGCAAGTGTTCAAGTACAAAATATTCATATAAGCAAGTACCCTCTTTTTCTTTTTCTCTTTTTAAAAATCTCACTGTCAAATCTCTTGATGAGTGTGATGTGGACTGGGAAAATGTGAGCTTAGTCAGTTTGATTTAGGTGGACTTGCTTCTAGAATTTGACTTGCCCAAGAAGTTGGGTTTCACATTTAATTGCCATTCAAAGTATCCATAAAAAATACAAAATACTTGGTTGAGTGACTATTAAAATGATGCTTTATGATCTCTAGTCTTCATGAGTTTTTCTTCTTTGGTTATTATCCCTTGCCTACTTTAAAACTCACAGAAATAGCACATCTATGTGCAAGCACACTCATCTACCCACACACTCAAAAGCGCTCGCACACACACACACTTGTTCTCATATAAATAAATGCCCTTCTGCCATATCAAAGAAGGGACATCTGGAACCCATCATAATTGTCAGCAAAAGGGTCTGCCTGGTTGTCATTGAGCCAGTCTGTCTTTTGCATGGTATCATCTCAGCAAGCTCAACATGCATATGCAACAATCCAATAGGGCAGAAGCCGTTCTGTGGCTGGAGAGGATGTAAACACAAGTGAGTTGGGGTGACTCAGATAAGAACTGAGGCATCCTGTGTGACGGCAGCAAAAGGCCTGGCACTTCAGTCTCTACCATACCCCAGGTCTGGCTTCTGCATGAAATTGAAATGTTTTTCTCTTAAAGTTTTAATGGAAATCTCAGCTTCACTTGCACAATGGCAAGTTAGCCACAGTCTTTTAGCAGTGAATTTATAGACTTGCACAGCTGCAGTAACTGATGCGCTGCTTTAAACTAAGTTCTTCATTGTTGTTCACTTTAATATAGTTTATATATGGCTCACAGCAGTGTTCAGAACAGGGGGATTATTCCTAAGGAAATTAAGTGGAATGAAGAAAAATAATACAAACTTTCATTACTTTTGATTTATAATTGCTCCTTAAATTACAGTTCAAAGCCCGTTTTAGAATTTAAATCATGGTGCTGTTGTAGTGATAAAGTATAGTAAATATTTTTAAGCTATGACTTAAGATTTCTGAATCTTCTTTACTTCCATAGTTGACCAAGTCAAAACAGCTACATTTTAAACAGTTTTAAATACAAATGGATTCAGTGTCATTGCTAAGTCCATAATAAAAATTATCTTAATGGTCCAAGGAGGTAAACAGGCTATTGGATTTACTCGAAAGAACACAAACGTTCCACAGTAAACAAGTCTCCCTGTGTTGTTTGGATCTCTCCAATCTGGCATTCCCTCCTAATACCGTGTCCAGCACTTTGGATCAAAAAATCCCACTTCACAGAAGTTAAAATAATATTGAAATCCTGTCAGCTAGGGCTGACCAGTGGTTACGTTTTCCACAGGGTAATGCATTTGCAAGGACATCAATCCTCTTCCTCTGGGTGGCTCTCTGTGATGGATGCATTTCCACGATGAAATGACAAGGCGCTCTCTCTGGCTTTCCATGGGTCAGTGTCCTTGGCAGGTCTTACAACACATCTGTCTGAAGTATGCTCTACTGCAGAACTTGAACTTCAGCACCAGTGGGCAATAAGCCACTTTGTTCACATCTTTGCACTCTAATGAGTGAGGGCAGAAAAGGGAAAACAATTAGGGGCACATAAACAAGTACATAAACAATGAGCCTGGATGTTCAGCAAGGACCACCCCCCCCACCCCTGCCCCATCCCGCCTCCTTGGGCCAGTGCACCTTGGCTTTCACATCCATGTGGTTTTTGTTTTTGTTTTCAAGCATACCCTGTCTGGTACACCCTACCAGAAATAGTCTTTTGATACATTTTAACACAAATTAAAAAAAAATGATTGCAAGGCTTTTCTCCCAGACTTTTATAAGTATGGTGTATGCCCACTGTGTCTTGAAAGAATTACCATTTGTTGGGATAAGTGATCACTTTAGACAGCTTGGAAACATGAGTCATTTTTCTTACAGCGCTTTTATTGCTTCTTTCTCAAGGGTTATTTTATTCAGCAGTGCAAGGTTATCCAAAATCAAACATGAGTTGCATTGTTTGATACCAAAGTACACATGTCCCAGGAGAATCTCTGCATCTGTGGGGTGTGGGGATGGGCCTCGGTGAATGAAAAGGATTGCTGACAGTGGCCTAGATTCAGCAACTACACTAGACAAAGAGGAAAACTTTGAGGGGTTGGCCTCAAATGGCAGCAGTCTGTGGGTTATGGAAACATGTAGAAATGTCTTTTTTTAATTTGGAAGTGAGACATGGCCTTCTTTTTTCCTATGTGTGTTTTCTCCTCAGTGCTAGAATTGCCACAGTTGAAGTCTGCAGTTCTTGCAGCCAGAAGGTGAATAAATGATTCTTTCTCCACCTCCCGTTGAGGCTGGTTGCACAAGATGAGGCTGAGGGGCCAGTGCAGAAAAAGAGACACTGACCTTTGATTCTCAGAAACCCCCACCACCCCATACTACCTCACTACTGCTAATAGTGATATTCCTCTCCAGTCCTCTCTTCAATTTTATCTGGGGGTTTTAAAATACTTTGTAAATCTAGTAATTATGTTTGCCTCCCAGAATCAAAGTTCCACCCTCATTTTTCCAGGTGGTTATACTGAAGCACCCTGGGTAAACTGTTTAAGGTAATTAGAATCAGGCAGAACACTGGGAAATGTTCAGTGTAACAGTGTTGTTGTTGCTTCCTTGTTTATTTTTCCTGGCTTCAGAAATCCACTAAAGTTCTAAGAGATCATGTACATGGTACATGAGCCATATGGTAAACATGGAAAATTAAATGCAAAGAAATGGGAAAGTTTCCAGTTCTTATTATTAAAAAGTAAGGAAACAATTTTATTGATCTCACTTTCAAGGCTCTTTTGGTGAAAGACTGAAAATTTTAAACTGTAACCCTTACTCCTCTGAAAGCATAAGTTCTGCCACCATCGAACTCCCTTACTTGAGATTTGATTTACAAAGAGAATAACAGAAATTTGAATAGAAACTTTCTACACTAAGATTTTCAATAAATTTAAGTTTTGGCTGAAAGAAGGTAGGAGAGACATTAAAAATTTCTTTAAACTTTGTACTAAAAAAAAGAAACTGGATGATATTTGGTGAATCAAGCTTGAATTTGAGGTGAAAATATCTCCATATATTTTATTTTATTTTATTTTTTCCATATATTTTATTTTATTTTAAAATTAATTAATTAATTAATTAAAAAATCTTTTTGGCTGTATTGGGTCTTTGTTGCTGCACACGGGCTTTCTCTAGTTGCAGCGAGCAGGGGCTACTCTTTCATTGCGGTGCGCGGGCTTCTCATTGCAGTGGCTTCTCTTGTTGTGGAGCACGGGCTCTAGGTGCATGGGCTTCAGTAGTTGTGGCACACAGGCTCAGTAGTTGTGGCTCACGGGCTCTAGAGCTCAAGCTCAGTAGTTGTGGTGCCTGGGTTTAGTTGCTCCGTGGCATGTGGGATCTTCCCGGATCAGGGTTCAAACCCATGTCTGCTGCATTGGCAGGCAGATTGTTAACCACTGTGCCACCAGGGAAGTCCCCATATATTTTAATTTGGAAATCACCTGTTATTTTTTTCCCCTCTCTGTCATGACCAGTGAAAAGTAACCAAAAAAAGTTTAGACTAAGAATATTTTTGCGGGGAAAAAAAAGTTGTATCAGTGTTACCTAGAGGAATATATTGTCCAGATAATGCATTTATTAAAATGACGAGAAAAGCTAAGCATAAAGGATGAGGACAGCTGACACATATCACTCACCTTTAATTTCAAATCACCGTCCTAATGGGGCAGCCTCCAGCGGAGACTACCACTGTCATGCTCTATTAACAGGGCTTGGTGGGACTGCTTAAAGTACCAAATAAACTTTGGCTTTGGTCTATTTTGCTAAAATATAAAAATGCTTTAGTTGATAAATGGATAGAGGACGACTGCTTGTTTTAATAGTACAAGGAAATAAAATTAGAAGCCAGACTGCTGGGTTTAAGCCCAGCTTTACCATTTACTAACGTTATGACTCTGAACAAATTGCTTAACTTCTCTGTGCCGAAGAGGTTAAGCATCCTTATCTGTGAATAGGGAAGATGAGTGTTCCCACTCCCGCATGTAGCATGTGTATCCTATGATATCACCTAGCTCAGTGCATAGAATGGTCATTGGCTCTCAATAAGTGTAATATACTGAATTACTATGATCATTATCACTCTTAGTTATTATTACTACCTGATGAGGGTAAGTTGTGCTCTGAATTTCTCAACAAGGATGCAGTATTTAGATTACTACTGAGAAAATGCTGTCCTATAGACACAAGTCAGTTTGAAGACAAAACAAAGAAGAATATTTCCTGAGGTACAACTTTATTGCGAGATTCATTACTCCATTTTTGGAAGAGTTTCTGAACCAGGAAAATTCTGAGATCAGCAAAATACAAGAAAATTCACAGATTTTTCTTTTGGATTTAGCCTTTAGAATCTGACTAAATAGTAGATAATAAATAATGAATAAAATAAAATATTCATAAATTATTTCTTCCTCCAACCACCCCCTCCATCCACCCATTCAGGCTATTAAATACTCAGGGATTCAGCTCCTTAGGTAGGTGCTGGAAATGAGAAGCCTCTTTTGCATGCAGAGGCCCCAGCACAGCCCTTCAGCCAGGAGCAGTGTCCAGTCTAGGGGCCAGCTGGAGGCCAGCTGCCAGGGTGTCCCCCTCTGAACTTCCCAATACGTCTTTTAAGTTTGTTCTCAGCTAACTTGATTCCAAGTAACTTGAATGAAAGCAGGAATTCATTTGGGCCCTAGGAGCAGGATCAAGCTTAGGGAGGTAGGGACTGCTTATGTGTGTCCCAGGACCTGAGAGCACCAGTGGTGAGGGGTGGCAGATCTGGGGGTGAATTCTGGCACTACCTCCTCCCAGCATTTGTTTGTCCTTGGCCAAAGTGACTTCACCTCTCTAAATCTCAGTTTCCTCATCTGTGAAATGAAGCCCATAGGATGTTGTGAGGCTTGTATGAGGTAACACCTACAGCACGTGTGTGGCCCTGGCACAGAGTGAGCACTCAGTTTATCAGCTCTTGTTACTGTTACCAATAACACATCTGAGAACAACCATCCTGTATTATCTCTCCGGGATCCCTGTCAAAATACATATAGCCTCTTCGTGGGCACACATAAGCAAATTAATGAAAAGATTTTAACAGAGAGCAGGTAAATTATGATGAGGTAGGGAGAGATCTGAAGGAAGATCCAGGGTTGAGGACTGCCAAGAAGATAATGGGCCTTGATGAGATATTAAATGGTGACTCTTGGGCTATAGAAGGACACAGCCTTGATGGAGTGTAGGGGGCTCCCATGAAGGAGGGGCCCTGAGGAAGGTCCCATTCCTACTTCTTGGTTTTGCTGTCTAGGGACTGCCTAGACTGGAAGAGTCAGTCTTCAGAGTGATGAAAACCTACTCACCAATGACTGGTCTTACATTCTTCCAGTCTTTTAACTCCATGAGAGATTAATCTAGTAATGATAACATTAAAAATAATTTATCAAGTGCTTCCTATGTGCCAGGCATTGCCTTAGGCAGTTTTACATATATATATATATATATATATATATATATATATATATATATATATATTTAATCATTTTAAGTATATAACATGTCAGCTTTACACAGATGGCAAAACTGAAGCTCAAAAAGGTTATGTATGAAACTCACTATGGGTCACACAGCTAGCTGGTCTAAGAAATGGGACTAGAACTCAGGTCTGTCTGACTCCAAAACCACTCTATTTTGGCAGCATTCTTGGCATCTTAATGCAGAAAGGTTCCTGCCTGTCAATACTTCTTAGTCTTGGCTGATACCCCTGGTACTTCAATCTCTGGGGACACCCTCACCAGGAGGTTTGCTCTGCCACCTTAGAGAAGGGGTAAGTTTGTTTTGAAAGGGGGGTTCTAGGTCATGGGCATTCAGAAGAGCCTGAATACATTTCTTCAACTACCCCTTTCTCCCTAGATTTTGTAAAATTACATGAGTGAAAGGTAATTTTAACACACCAAGAAGTTTTAAAGCCCCATCATTACAGAAAGCTGAGTGTAATCTTAAAAATATCAGTACAAGCTTTAAATTATATTGGTGCATTCAGCCCATGTGTCACTGTTTTAGTTAGCTAGAGAGGACTGACCTGATAAGCCCTTGGACTGACTCACTGACATTTTGCTGATGTACGTAGTTGTGAGGCCTTAATTATAAAACTTACCATTGATTAGTCTGTCTGCCTCATCCCCAAAGCCCATTTAAAATATTAAATAGCCTTTTCATTCCTACCCTTCAGCCAATACACAATACAGGTTACATTTGTGATAAAACCATTCTGGAAAAGTGGTGCATAAATTAAATCACATTTTCCCATTGAAATCAAAACAATAACAGACATGTTTTGATTGAATTTCTGAATGATCCTCAGTTGGTATTGATTTCTAGCTGATATCTAAAATATCTAAAAATTGGTTTCTCTATACCCAAGTAATACATAATCTGCACATACACAATTATACTAGGAGAGCTATTGAAAGGAATCCTTTAGTTTAGGTAGAATTTTTTGTAATAATATAATCACTTTGTAATTGATCTATTTTGAAGGTTCGATCTTTACTATCATGTTTTCTTCACACAGATACACTTGTATCTACTGCTTTTTAAGTAGCAGAATCTGAGCCAGCAGGGTCAAAGGTTTTAAGATGAAGGAGCCCGATTTTCTCTTCTACTAACTTCATGTACCAGTTAAGTACTCTCTAGGGAGGAGAATGACAAGACACTCTTTCTACCTTTTTTCTTCAGAGTCTATCAGAAGGGTGAGAGGTCCTTACTGTGTGGTTTCTAGGAAATATTTTGTGGACCTAACTAGTCTCTCCTTTTTTTACATCTCCTCTCACCTCCCTGCCTGAAAATAAAGTTTCACTTTATCCAAGGCTAGAGATTTCTGGTGGGAATGACAATTTATGGACTATTCCTAAATTTTCTCAGAGAGACTTAGGGATGTATCAAGGGCTGAGAGTCAGCTCGTAGGCCATACGATGTGAACTAGACCCATGATTAGAATCTTAAGCAACTTTCCAGGTATGCTGGAGTGGGTCTCACTGGTAATCTGGGTTCTGGTAGAGTAGAATGATAAAATTAGACAACCTGTTTCATAGGCAACACATGAGTCTACTTATAATTGAAGTGCCAGTGAGTTTTTCCCCAGGTGCTTTACATTAATATTTCAAAACTCTGACCTAAAAGACATGATTTCAAAATACTCACACTGAACGTAGGCTTATGAATTTAGAATGCAATTGGATTGGGATTCATTGTGACTTTGATGGCTTGACTTAATCCATGGAGTATAAGAGCAACTGTATTTATTTCTGTAAATAAACTGCATCCATTTCAGAAAATGTTGCCAAGCCTGCCTAAATCATATCAATGGAGGAGTTGGGATACACAGGGACATAGCCTTCCATGACCAAGTTGGACCATTCAGCATCTTTCTTTGGAGAATGCATGTTCTCTGTGCCTGTAAGTTCTTTCTGAAATTCAGATGGCGAGCACAATAAGCAGAGTTATGACTCTCACCTAAGGGTCTATCCTTTGGATTACAAAAGTACAACCAGCTGTACCTCTGTCCAACTGCCCATGGAGACGCAGAGCCTAGTGAGAAGTGAAATGGTGGCAAAGGCTGTGCATGTGCATGTGTGGTGCAGGAATTGGGGGCAGGGGATGTGAACTCAGCATACTTTTCCTGATGAAACTGTACCTGTGTGGTGCAGGAACTGGGGGCAGGGGATGTGAACTCAGCATACTTTTCCTGATGAAACTGTACCTGAGTCCTTGATATTTTACATATTCAAACTGGAAAAGGATGAAATAACACGTTTTGCTTGGGAACCTGACAGTATTCATTGCAGTGGGAACAGTCCACTGACTTTTTACCCTTGAAGCAAGGTAATATCAACTATGGAACTTTTTTCTGATTCCATCCTACCATGGACTAAGCCATTTCTTTCTCTCTTTGCTTTCTTGGTTTCTTCTTACCCAGTCTTATTCTCTGGATGCCACCCACAGTCAACTTGAGGTGCTTTGATCCCAATACAAATCCAGGGTTCCCTCCAAACCAGACAGCTGGGAATGTAACCCTGAATGCTAAGGTAGATTATGACCATTTTAAAAACTGGCAACAAAAATGTCTGGTCTTCCTCACCTCCTTGAAATCAAAGTTCAAATGATCTTCACCATTCATTCCTTTCACTGATTTTAATACATCAGAAGCCACCTTAAAACCCATATTCAGTAGCTGTTTTGTTCCATGGATCTCAGGAGGTTTCTGGAGCTGCTTAGGCTCTCTCAAAATCATGTACTTGAGGGAGACTGAGACCCGCCAAAGCCACTGTTAGACAACCTGGTCTGGTAAACCAATGTATACTAACCACACCTTTCCTGCTCATCTTTCCACACCATGAATCATTATTTGGCAGCAATAAATACTAGACGACAGAGTGCCTTGTGCTATTGAGAAGCTGAAAAGACTCACCAAACTACAAGGGAACCTGAAACTGAATAAAGATGAATAAAATGGCATTTGGGATAGAAATTCATGTGAGCTTGAGTACGTTAGTCTCAGCTGCCAGATGTACTTTAAAAAATTACTGAGTAGTATTTCAAATGCAATGATACCCAGTGTGTCTACAATTCACTCTTAGCAGCAATGTAGTGTTACCCTCATCAGTGGCAGTCTGTTAAGATCAAGCCTATAATGCCTTCACTCTTAGCCGAAGGCTTTCAGGAATGAAAAGCTAAAGTAGATGTTAAACATGGCAAATTATATCTTCCTTCTTCCTCCTCCTAGTTCCCTCTCAATATTTACTTTTAATTTCTTGATTCTCCACTTCTGATTTTCTTTCTCTTACTATCCTTTGTTGCCTTAACCTTCCATTTATTCAATCTCTCTCTATTGTTTATTTTTATTTTTTAAAATGTTATTCAAATTCCACTATTTTATTATGGCTTTCGGGGACTAATGTGCTTAATTTCCATATAGATGCCTAAATTCCTCACCATGATTAATAGTATCCAGTTCCCTAAATCTGAAACTTGGGAGTCATACTGAACATTTCCACATCATATTCTCATCCCTATGTCCAATTGTTCATCAGGATCTTTTTATTCTCCTTTCCATTTTATTCATTTTTTCCAATCCATTACCCTCTTTTTTTTTTTTTTTTTTTTTTGGTATGTGGGCCTCTCACTGTTGTGGCCTCTCCCGTTGCGGAGCACAGGCTCCGGACGCTCAGGCTCAGCGGCCATGGCTCACGGGCCCAGCCACTCCGCGGCATGTAGGATCTTCCCGGACCGGGGCATGAACCCGTGTCCCCTGCATCGGCAGGTGGACTCTCAACCACTGCGCCACCAGGGAAGCCCCATTACCCTCTTTTTGATCCTTGTTATGTCTGCCTGAGTTCAAGCCTTCATCAGCTCTAGCCTGGACTCTTAGAACAACTTTTTAACTCTTCTCCCACATAAGGCTATCTTCCCTCTGCCCCTTTATACACCGGCCAGCCTAAGTATGTCACTCCCCAATTTCCTTCACTTGTTCCCAGAACTGGTGGATAGAGTCCTAACTTCCTTCCACTGCATACAGGACCCTCCAAACCAAGTCCCTGTCTCTTTCTTTGTAGCCTCATCTCTACTACCTGTTCATCTGCCACCCTCTGCAACCATACTGAACTATGTTTGACTCCACAGCCCCGTGACTGCACACAATCACCTTCTGCCAGCAATGCCCAGCATTTCAACACCTTCTTGGCCAACTGTTTCACACCTTCCAGTGCCCTGCTCAAGCTTTCCTTCTCCATGATGCTTCTGCTGAATAACCCCTTCCTCTGTGTGCTCATGGTAGTTTCTTTCTACCCCTATTACAGTACTGCCCATATTGTGAAAATTATTTGTTTGCATGTTGCCACCCCTCCTAAACTGTCCTTCCTTTGAGGACAGGAAACTTTCCTAGTCTCAGTGGCTGGCACATGGTAGGTAGGTTTGCTAATTAAATGACTTTATGGTTGGATGACTGGAGAGAACATTTTTTAAACACCATCACCTTGACGAACGGACAGACAGATATCTATGTGATAAATCAAGTTCAGTAAAATGTTAACGGTAAAATCTAGATGGCGGATGTCCACTGTAAAATTCTCTCAACTTTGCTGTATGTTTGAAACTTTTTATTATTTTAATAATAAGATATTAGGAGAGGAACCATCTCCTAAACTTCAGTAGTTGAAACAATACCCAAGATTCTATCAGTGGCCCATGTTACCCATAAAGACCCCACTGAAGGACTGTATTTTAGATCCCAAGAGAGCTCTGTTAGTCCTACCCTGTCTTGCTTGGAGCAGAGATTAACTAGTTTCTCAATAGCCTCCTTTCCAAGAGTCAAGGGAACCTGATTCTGGTAGAAAAAAAGGGGTCCTCTTCTACGTCCTGCATTAAGCAGAACCTACTCCTTCCCCCACAATTGGACTTTCCTCCCAAGTTCCCCTTTGTAAGAGGCACTTCCTCTCTCCCTGATCTGATTTCCAGAAGCTCTATCAGGTCACTCTCACATTACTTTCATGCAAGAGCCTCTTCTCTTTTAAAATCCATGTTATCTGCCCATTTCATATCTCTATGGATGACAAGTTATAACTTCAATCAACTGTTTCATCCTTTTTCTCAGGGTACACACTGGGTTTTTCCAACTACAGATTACAACTGGCTCATGGACCACTTAGTCTATGAAGCTTGCCTTGATCCAAAATGTTAAAGTCATCAGTCATTCATATGAGCACTCTTAGCACTTGTGTAAACCACTCCATATAACACATTCTACCCTGCATTTAAAAAAAAATAAGTATCTTTCCCATAAGACTACGAACTTATAAGTGTTTTGAATTTTCCATAATAAATGGCAGAGGCTGGCCGCAGCAAGCATTCAATAAGTAGCTTCTGATGAAATGAACAGATGGTTTCAGGTATTTAAATATATTCAATATATACTACTGGGAAGCTAAAGAGAACACAAAACAAGTTACAACAGATATACTGTTTCTACTTTAATTCTTATTTTATAAAAGAGAGTGATTGTGTCTTAAATGAGTCAACAGCTTTAGGGAATAACAATTCTAAGATTAGTCATACTTGCAGGATTAATAATTTCCTAAAAGTTTCCTCCTTTACTGAGGATAAAAATATTGTCCTAACTGCTTACTTCAGATTAATATTAATAAAAGGTGATTTGGCCAGACAGAAATGACTATGAGGTATTTATCCAAATAATCCAAGAAATATCAGATTAACACCTATCCATTTTAAGAGAACTTCTTTAAGGCAGAAATAAGTGCAGTTGCAAATGATATTCTGCCCACTATAAAAACAGCACTACAGTTTCAGCTGCAAAGCTTATGTATGATAATTATCCACTATAGAGAAGTGTTTGGAGAAATTATTAAAATGGCCTAAAATGAAGTTATGAACATAACTTCAACATATATTACTCTGGGCATGTCAAAAAGCCAGTTCTGGGACTTCCCTGGTGGCGCAGTGGCTAAGAATCCACCTGCCAATGCAGGGAACACAGGTTCGATTCCTGGTCTGGGAGGATCCCACATTCTGTGGAGCAACTAAGCCCGTGTGCCACAACTACTGAGCATGCACTCTAGAGCCCATGAGCCGCAACTACGGAGCCCACGTGCCACAGCGACTAAGCCTGCGCACCACAACTACTGAAACCTGCACGCCCTAGAGCCCACGTGCCACAACTACTGAGCCCACGCCCTGCAACTACTGAAGCCTGCACACTCGAGGGCCCGTGTGCCGCAACTACTAAAGCCTGTGCGCCTAGAGCCCATGCTCCACAACAAGAGAAGCCAACACAACGAGAAGCCCATGCACTGCAACGAAGAGTAGCCCCCACTAGCCACAACTAGAGAAAGCCCGTGCTCAGCAACAAAGACCCAACGCAGCCAAAAATAAATAAATAAATAAACAAATAATTTAAAAAGAAGCCAGTCTTTCAACAATGATTAAGACTCAATCTTTTTCTTTTTAATTTAATTATTTTATTTTATTTTATTTTATTTTTGGCTGCTTTGGGTCTTTGTTGCTGCATGCAGGCTTTCTCTAGTTGTGGCAAGCAGGGGCTACTCTTCGTTGCGGTGCACAGGCTTCTTGTTGCGGTGGCTTCTCTTGTTGTGGAGCATGGGCTCCAGGCGCGTGGGCTTCAGTAGTTGTGGCACGCGAGCTCAGTAGTTGTGGCTCACGGGCTCTAGAGTGCAGGATCGGTAGTTGTGGCGCACGGTCATAGTTGCTCCATGGCATGTGGGATCTTCCCGGATCAGGGCTTGAACCCGTGTCCCCTGCACTGGCAGGCAGATTCTTAACCACTGTGCCACCAGGGAAGCCCCAAGACTTAATCTTTTGAAAATCATGCCACAAGTGTCTGTACTTCATAATCACAAGCTCTGTTTTCATGTTAAAATTCCTGATTTTCTTTTTTTTTAACATTTTTATTGGAGTATAATTGCTTTACAATGGTGTGTTAGTTTCCACTTTATAACAAAGTGAATCAGTTATACATGTACATATGTTCCCATATCTCTTCCCTCTTGCGTCTCCCTCCCTCCTACCCTCCCTATCTCACCCCTCGTCACAAACCACCTAGCTGATCTCCCTGTGCTATGCGGCTGCTTCCCACTAGCTATCTATTTTACGTTTGGTAGTGTATGTATGTCCATGCCACTCTCTCACTGTCACAGCTTAAAATTCCTGATTTTAAAGAGTGAATTACAAATAGCATATAAACGTAGTTGAAAATGACATGCCCTAGGGCTCTTCCAAATCTAGGTTCAAATCCTGACTCTACTACTTCCTACTCTTGTAATGTGGGTAAATCACTATCTCTCTCTGTGCCTTAGTTTCCCCATCAGTAATACCAACTCTTGAAAGGTTGTTATCACGATTATATAATACACACAGATATTTATGTATATGAGATACATAAAATGGATAATAAATATAAAGGACCTAACATAATACCCAACATAGTTTAATATGATAGCTATATCCTCTCTTCCACCTTAACCTTTTATCTTCCAACTCTGAAAAACAGACTTCCAAACCCACATGACTGAATACCAATAATTTACAATACATAAAGACTTGTTTGCTACAGATCTCAGAGAAAAGAGATTTTTAAAATTTAGATCATTTAAAGAAAATAGTTTTGCTACGAAAAGTACTTCTGTTTGTCATAGATTTTGAGCCCTTCTCAAGAGAAGGAAAGCTAGATTTCCAGAACATCCCTTACCAAAGGGGAAAAAAAGGAAATGGCACTAGAGCCAGAGATTTTGCAAATTAAAATTCTGATTTTGAATTAATATAGGGTAAGGCTTTACTTCTTTGAAAGAGTAAGTTACACAGTAAGTATACTGTGTTGAGGCTCAGATATAAGAACCAGGCCACTTGCAAAGATGCAAGTTTTCTGCATCTTGTCATGCAAGATGATTGCTCTTCCTAAAATGAAATTCCTTATGGAAACATTGAAAAATAGGATTAAAAAAACCCCTCAAATGGATAGATCTGATCAAAAGAAATAATTTCTTTTTAATAGAATAATGACCATATCATTTTCATTTGAAAAGTAGTCACAAATTATAGTCAGCATAGCTCTTTATTTTTGTTTTATTTGTTTTTTAAGCAGAGTCCGATGGCTGGGTTTCTTACATAATTAAAATTCATGGCTTCAGATGTTTGTATATTTGATCATGCTTCCATTCTCATGTGAGAAGGCAGTCTGAACTTCCTGACTATGCCATTTTTGTCTCTATACTCCCCATAGTTTCTGTTATTATGCCTTGCACATAGTAGCATTCAGGAAATTTCAATGAATGCTTAACTGAATAAACAAAGTACCTTTATTTAAATAAGATATAAGAAAATTCAGGATTTGGATGGGCATCTGCTGTTAATAAAGGGATTTCCCCATATATAACGAAGAGAAATTTCAGAGTCTGAAGACTTTTGTCCTCCTATATAAACAGCTATATAATAACATTCTTCTATTTTTCTTCAAGGAGAAAATTAGCATTTGTAACATAAGTAGTTTCAAACATTTGCTTTCATTATATGTATCACAAGCATGAATTTTAATCTTTACAATAGCAGAGGTCCATTGTTGTAGCCAAAAAGAAATAGACGTTTTCAGTTTTAAGCTTGGTTCATTAGAAATCATCTCTATCTTTCTAGCACAAGTCAAACATAGAATGCTAGGTTGGACAGAACCTTAGAGATTATCCACCCCACTCCCTCACTGCACAGGTAAGTAAACTTAGCTCCAGAAAAGTTGACTTAATAAGGTCATACAGTTAATGGAAGAGTCTGGAAGAAAACTTAGGTTTCCTGATTACATATCCAGTATATATGTAGCTTTCACAAATGCTCTATGCAGACACACTACAACAGTGGTTTTATGGGGCTCTTTGAACTCTGGGAATCAGTATAGGTGAACCACTAGAGACCAGAGGCTCCTTACCTTCTATACTGGAGGTACTGGGAAACTTACCTTCAGTACTGGAAATGGGGGTACTGTCACATTTGCTTTCACACTGCTGCATTGATGGAGGTCGAACAGTTTCTGGACAGTCACTCGATGCCTGTCCAGTGTAGGAAAGACATTGCACAGTCCGCATTTGCTGTCCAAGTCCACACTGAGCAGAACACTAAACCAAAAGACAGGGAGAAACAAAATACTGATCTCAACAATTTTCAGGAGGTAAAAAAGATACTATGTCATTTCAAATACCATAGATACTAGCTTTTAAAGCCCATATGTAGTTCACCTTGGAGAGGTATATGATTAGGTCATTCTATTACAGAACTGGTTTGGAGACTCAAGGATCATGTTATTACCCTAGACAATGGAAGCAACTTAGTTTCCAGAAGACAACAGATGGAGATTTCTTGGTCTATTATTTCAACAGTTCCAAGCAGTGCTTGTGAACTTAAACAAGAGTATAATGAGAAAATATTTGTGATGAAGTAGAATAATCAGAGGTTCTAGGGCTGGGACATCACTATTGCTGCCTATTTATATATTATAGATTTGTGGGAAAACAACCTGATGGTCTATTGGAGTGCTCTTAATCTGATCAAAATATTAGTTCAGTATAACAGCAGTGACTGCTGTGGGGCCTGGTGACGACGGGACTAGTTTGAAAAAAAAAAAGAGCATAAATAAGTACCTTGAGTTTTGTGAGGTATTTTCAGTCACACAAATCTGAGACAAATCTGAGAAGAGGTCTGGTGTTAGCCAATTAGCATGTCTCCCTCTCCTTTTTCATCTACTCGGGGATTCGGTTACTTTAGAATTGAAGTTACTCTCTGAGGGGCTTAGTTTCAGCTGGGACTGATCAGCTGTCCAGGCTGAAGAATAAAGCTGTGGTCCATTCTTTGGGCCTGCCGCCCAGAATGCCAGAAAGCCTGTGAGATTTGGGATCAAAGGGATGAGGAGCTAATTGTGCAAACACAGGTGATGGTGATGTTTACAAGGTAAACAAACCGAGGCCCTGTTGGATTTATTTGCAAAAACTCTCAAAGCACTTACAGGACTTGCAAGGATATTTACAGATACTTTTAAGTTTCTAAATACAGAATGAAAAATAAATGCACCATAAACATGTAGTAAAGCATCTTTGAAAATGTATTTTCACTGGTTAATTTCAATTTTAGGAAACTGAATTGAAAATATAGAGGAGAAGAAAAGGACTTGACAACGTTTAAAAGAACAATCTCAAACTGATAACTGTAAATTTGGTGAAATTATCAAGACGCAAAAACTTTCAAATGCCCTTTATATAACAGTGAATTGCAACAAAGAATATATAAGAAAGGAAATTCCTAGCCGGTTTAAATAAAAATCATAAGAGCATGTCTGTACTGATTCTTTAATAGCATAGTATCAATTATAAATTGTGAAACTGCCACACTTCTACAGAGAAACACTTATTGCATTCAATGTTTACTTAAGCTTATGATGTACATTCCACTTGAGCACTTTGTAAATCAAACTAAATACTGTTATACAAAAGCAAATTATTAATTATTTGTTAGACAATGCAAATGTTAATGATTTTATGATCATACTTCTTTTGTTTCCCCACAGGGCTGAGCACAGAGCAAGTATATTTATTTGCCTTAATAGAGACTGAAAATCTTTGCCCACTCCCCAAAGAGTCTGTAGATACTGCTGCACTCTAGCAATATTGAATTTTGGCCATAATTTTGGTAACTACTTCTATGAAATGCCATTATTAATAAGTAATGGCAGGCCCAGAGCACAAACAAAATCATGCTGGTGTAGTTATATGCCACTATGATTTATTTGGGTCTCAGATATTAGAAAATGACCAGCTCAAGGTTAATTATAAAGCCACAGTAAAAGGGCATTGATTCACTAGAAATTTTCTTTCTGGAGCATTATTTTTTAACATAACCTAATAAATTTCCTTTTTGACATTCTAAAGAACAATACTTAATTTTCCTTCTATCCAAATATATCAATTTGCTTTTAAAGGGTTTAAGGTGACCTTCAGCAAGATAACACAATTTAAAACTGAGAAAGAAGAAAGTAAAAATAGGAATTGGAACATAAAATAGAAATGAGTCCAATCAATATAAAAATACATACTAAAAGCCCTATATACCCGTTTCCCAAATTCATAGTCTCCATCAGCTAAATCCATTGAAGAATAAGTATTCATAACATTTCAAAGATTGTCAATCATATTATCAAGCTAATTAAAACCTCCACATCTTTTCTGTGAGGTTAAGAGAAGTCATTTTGCAAGTGGGAAAGTTAAGACAATGGTGTTAACTGATCTGGTCTTGAACTAGTTGAGGGAGTTGACACTAGAATCCAAGTTTTGGTAGCTTGTTCACATCTCTGGCCATTAGACTATTTCTCTTTAATTTTAAGTTAAAATGTTAGAATCCAAGGAGTAGGTGAAAGTGGGAAGTGTGTAGGTGTGGGAGAAACATGGCTCAGTGTGTCTATGTGTGACTGCTGCTGCCTATGCACTGTCTCACACTCACATCTCATACCTGGACCTCTATGTATTGTTACTCATCTCTTGAGCCCCTACAATGACCCAATCAGGAACCTCAAGTGTCTCAAGGTGCTGCTTCAGCAGGAGCCCACAGTCCAACTGCCCTACCTGGCCCCAGTCTCCTGTCACCCAGCGAGGAGGAGGACAGCGGCCCAAACTGCAGCGGATGCGGACAGGGGGTTTGCTCTCCTCGGAACACTGTGCTGCTGGGAATGTTTTAGAAAGGTCACTGCTCTTGCACAGAACAATCCGATGCTTGAATCCTGGACCACATTTGGGAGTGCACTGTAAATAAAACAAATACTAATGAATAATGAGAGTCTAAAGAGAGAAAAATTTGAGGAAAGTCTTTCTCCAAGTAAATGTGTGTTTGGGTAAACACCATACACACATACTAAATTCTAGGCAGTCTTACATATATGAAAATTCCTTAAGTTTTTAAATAGAAGAACTTTTATCTTTCTCCCTACGGTCTTTAAGAGCTAAATCCAAAGTTTGCTTTTCTTGGCAGCATATTTTCTTCTTTTATTGTGTGTAGGCTTATTCCGTGATTCCTCCCTATTCTTGGCCATATTCAGTTGTGATAAGATTCTGCTAATTTTTGGAATGTGGAATCCTTGGTTTCTTACTTGCTAGGTGTAGTCTTCTGAAAAGAATTCTTATGTTACTAATAGACCATCAGAAGTTGTCTTTGTGAAGCAAGCTAAGGTTTGATTTAGATGTGTACGGTTGTCCCTCAGTATCCGCAGGGGACTGGTTTCGGGACCTTGGAGGCCACCAGAATCCGTGGATGCTCAAGTCCCTTGTATAAAATGACAGAGTATTTGCATACAACCTACACATACCCTCCTGTATACGTCAGATCATCTTTAGATTCCTTACAATACCTAATACAATGTAAATGCTATGTAAATAGGTGCCAGTGTATGGCAAATTCAAGTTTTACTTTTTGGAACTTCCTGGAACTTTTCTCCCAAACATTTTCAATTTTTGGTTGGTTGAATCCATGGATGTGGAACCCAGAGATATAGAGGGCCAACTGTATTCTTAGAGTGTGCTAGCTAAGGATACATGATCACAGGTAAAGGTTCACTGTACAGAAAATCTCTGGACATTTGCTTGTCCATCAGTTAAACATAATGAATTTGACTGTGCTTTAGTTGGACCAGTCTGCTCTTCGTACTGAGGAAAAGATCCTTCTTCCTATGTCATGAAGTCTATTACTTACCTCTTTTCCAAGTTAATTGGAGTGCTCTGTTCTAGAGCCACCTATTCAACCTGGTGGCTGGCTGAAGTCCTCCAGCTTTCTCCCCTGCATATCTGAGCCCTTCCTTATAATCTGTACTTCTTCTCAGTGAAGTGAGACCCTTACCCACAATACTTTGAAGCCCCATTTCTATACCTTTCATTCAAAAGCCATTTCCAAATTTCGTACAGGAACTACACTAGACCAGGGGGAGGGGAGACCATAAGAATGAATAAGTCAGTCTGTACCTCAAGGAGCTCACAGTTTTAATGTAGGAGATAGATAGGTGGACACAAGGTAAAGTAACATAAAAGAGGATGTAAGAATATATAAATTCTTGTGCCCTTGATCACCAATTTCTTATTTTATAATTATGTATTCATAAGTCTTCTCATTCCTACCAGACTATAAGCTCCTTAAAATTATTTCATTTCTGCTTCATTTTCGTACACAACCTCACCCCCATCCTCAGGATCCAGCAGAGGGTTTTGAGAAAGCACTTTATAAATATATACCCTCCTTTATTTGGGAAGATGACGGTTTTGATTTACTTTTAGGTAAATCAACATGTACTAGCTGTGGGATGGGAATGTCTTCTTGAACAATGTACACATCCCTGAGTGGCTTTGTCAGGGGTAATCCTTGAACCTGGTTCACGTCATAGAAAGAAAGAAAAATATTAAAATTCTTTCAGGTGTAAATCAAGGATCTCATGAACACTCTTCATCACAATGAATGTGGTAACAGAGTGCATTTCCTCCAACTTAGAAAACATTACATTAAGATGCATTTTGAAGGAGAATAACATCCAGTTCTTTCCAATATGGTTCCAAAAAAGGTTTTAGCTAGGGATTTAGAAATCAAGAGAGAAATCCCCAATCCCTGTTCTTCTTTTTCACAGCCAAATCAACATCCTTATTTCTAGCTGCTGCCTCACTCTACCCATATACTCAGGCACTAGGTTCTATTAATCTAAGTTGTAAATCTCTCTCACATCTGTTGATTTCTCTTTGTCTCCACTGCCACTAACCTCACTAAGACAAACATCACTTCCTACATGTAACATTGCAATGGCTTTCTAACAGGTCTCCTGTTTCTTGTTCCTGCCTCACTCCAATCCACTCTCTAAAGCACACATCCAGTTATATCCTTCAGTGGTCTTCAAGATAAAAATTCAAACTCTTTAAGTATCTTACTGTACACCGATAGGAAGCCTCTGCTGACCTCTTCAGATTCACCTCTCCATACTAAACAAGGTACAGTGTTCCTAGTGCCAGCCCAGTGCCAGGCACAAAGCTAATGCTGCTGCTGCTACTATGATTACTGCTTTATTAAGTGTCCAGCAGCATTCTAAGTCCTTTGCATGTCACAATCTACCTAATCTTCATGGAAACCTCACGAAGTGCTGTTGTCACACCCATTTTACTAGTAGGAAACTGAAGTACTGAGAAGTACAGATAAATTCAGATTGCAGCTCTGAAAAAGATAATGCCCTGAAAGGTAAATGTACAAAGACACAAACCCTCTGTGGGACAATGTGAAGTTATATGCAAAGCTTAACATAAGACATCTTCTATTGAGGCAAGAAATAATTAAGAAAATTATAGCCCAAGCTCCACTAAATAAGTCACAGATATTCTATCCTATAGCACTGGAAGTAGAGATAATCAACTGGATTCTCAAAATAGTGAATGACTGAAAACTACAGTCTGATTCAATGAATATACCAGCCCTGAGCCCTGCAGATCTAGTCACAGATATTACATGTCTATAGCCGGAATCTCAACTCTGGTCTCTGCAAATATTGCACTTCTAGAGGGTGACTGTAAAATGAAATGTGTAAAAATTGCTTGTAAAAAATAGTAAAGGCACAGGATGCCACTTAGACCAACTTCGTTTTAAGTAGAACTCTATCCTGCAAATTCTTCTGACCTTATGTCAGAGATGTTCAAGCAGAGACATCCCTCAGCTTGCTCTTATTTTTGCTTCTTCCCTCTGCTTTATTTAGCTTACATTTCATCTTTGCCTCTCTAGCCTTCTGATGAATATGTTTATCTATCTGACAGCCTCAGTTTTATTTAGCTACCTGAAAAAATACGAAATCCTAGAAAAGCAAGATGTAACCACAATTATATATATGATTAATAGGCATTAAATTAATCATAAGTGATTCAGAGCATGTTTCAGAGATAATCATTAGTCTATACCCATGTAAAGGGTATATTTTTTGCACACTTTTTGAGTATGCAGTAAAATTCATTAGAAATAATTAGAAATTGAATACTTAGTAATAAAAAGTCATTTTTTTAGACTAAAGTCTAGTTATAAATATCAAAATTAATTCAATTCATTCTCGTAATAAACCATTAGGTAGCTGGGTGGAAGATAATTCAGCGGAAAATGATTCTTTAGTAAAATTACTTCTCTCACTATTTCTCCTCATTGCAGATAAATATCTTTTTTTTCTTCTTTTATTCATATAATCAGAAACTTACAGTTATTTAAAATCTGACCAGACCATTTGTTTTTGTTCTCATCTCAGTGGGATATAGGAGGTGATTTTTATGAGAGATACATTTATACTTCAGTTCAACATTCTATGATTAAGAAGCAAAAACATATTTTGCAGAAAAAACATTTGAAACCACACCAGGGAAAATAATTTGGCTCTCACTTGTAAAGGATAGAAACATTAACATTTTGGGGTTAGCCTGAATTCTCTCTGGAGAGGTGGGTTTAATTTACTTAGTTATGGCATCAGAGTAGAACCTAGGAGTAAACAAGGTGACAGCACAAGTATCTACTAAAACAAAGAACAGTGCCTCGGTAGGAAGATTCCCGCCCCCCCATCCTTCTTAAGTAATGCTACCTAAATGTAAATCCCATCAAGTCAATTGAGTATGATGCCAGTCATCTATTTGTCCAAGAATAAGTACAAGAAACAGAACTTTTTCAATGGGTACTCTGTGAGAGTCAAAAGAAACCATTCCTATACATCAAAAGAATGGCTAAGGATTGCTGGAGCCCATTCACAGTACACAGCAACACTTTAAGAGTCACGTGCCAAGAGAGGGCAAAAACAGAAAGCCATTTAAGTTCAACATAGCATGGGTGATCCCAGGAGTGAGGCTAAATTGTAGGAAATGGGAAAGCCATGGCTTCATTAGTTTCACAAAGACTGCAGAAGAGCCATTTTCCACCAAGGCAATTTGGCTTAATTTTTTTTTTTTTTTTTTTGCCGTAAGCACTGGGTGGGTTTCACTGATGGGGAAAATGAAAACGGTTCCTGGCTTTGCAACAATGGAAATTTTACATTAGAGAAGCCAGCAAAGAAAAGAAAAAGGTCAGAGGGTACATTCCTCTTACTGCCACATGTTTTCACCAGTTGAACCTCACCCTTGTGATTAGCAGAGCTCAGACAGCTGATATTTGGAATTGGGAAGGGGGCAGAAAGAGGAGGGAAGTTTTCATGGGCGTGTGAAAAAGATATTGTGTGAAATATCTTTGCAAAAGTTAAGTCAAAGAGGTTGAACACTGCCTGCTTTTCTGCTGGGACCTCCTCTTTTCATTAGTGGGAGATGTTACATTCCTCTGAGAAGAACAGGTTCCTTATTCTCACTTTGTTCTCCATGGCTACTCAGACATTTTTTTTTCACTTAATGCTATTTACTTTTACTTATTTTTAACTTATCTGGAGAAGAGGTAGGTTTTACGCTAAAGGGAAATGGAAGGGTGAGAGTGCACCCTCTCCTTTGGAAAATAAACAGGAGAGACTGAATGGGGATAAAAATCAACTCTTTCCTCCTGAACAAAGGATGAAGATGATGGTATAGATGATGTTCAACTAGAATCTTTGAGATGGCAATGGCAGGATTTCCTGACTCATGCTTACCCCAGAATAGTTTTCCTGTGTTGTCTGTGGAGAGACAACAGGCACTTTTTTGGTTTTTTTGGAAGTGATAGTCCCAACATGTGTACTCCATGCCCCCCAGCTCCACTTCTCTCCCATAAGCTTTGACTTAGCTATCTTAAAGAAGATAGCAGAAATGTGATTCAAAGTCCCCTTAACTTAAACATATTTCTCCAGGCAGCTTCCAGGAGTACCTAACAGCCTCGCAGAGCCATTTGAGCAAGCCACTTCTAAGACTGGGTAGATGAGAAGCAAAATGCTAAAAGTAGGGTAACTACAACCTGTATGAAGTTGAATTAGGAAGAAAATCTTAAAATGGTATTTGGAAGGGAAACATACAGTAATATACATAATCTATTCCTTAAGGTGATTATATTTGGTGTTTTATGTTAAAAATATAATGATACAGAAAAATGTAGGTCCAGAGACCAATGTGAAGTGAGTCTGCACATGAGAAGATTTTGGCATTTTAGTGGTCAGCAGAAGTTTTTTCTAGCTTCTATTTTTGAACTTGTTGATTTTTCTCCACTTTTTGTAGAAGGATAATATGGTATAAAGTTCTGTATTCAAGCCTTCTTGTTACCTATCACTACTTTATTCAATCTTATCTTCCATTTATTCTTTAAAACAAATCCTTTTCTCCCACTCTACTTTCACCACATGATCTTTGTGTTTCTGTTCAGTTGTTTCTCTTATCAGGAATACTTCTCCAGTTTCTTGTTCTCTTCCCTACTTCAAATCTTACACTCCTACAACATTCAGTTCAACCCCCATCAACTAAAAAGCCTTCTGAGCCTACTCCAGGCTATTCTGACCTTCTCAGCTCTGAATTTCTGTATATCTTATACATTTATACCTCACAATCCACCATTTTGTTAAACACTGTCTTATGTTATTTTCTAGCTGCTTCATGGATATTTCTTATTTTCCCAAGTTCTTGAGATTCTTCTGAATTCTCCATAGCTCCTATCCCAATGTGGTTAGAAAGCACCCAGTTATACTTACTGACTTGGCCTGAAACCCTAAAAATGTTGCAGCCAATTATCAGGTCTCCCATTAGGATTTTCCAATAACAACATTGCCATCATTATCAAAGACTATTTATGAACTTCTATAAGGGTCTTGGGCACTGACTTGCAAGTAAAATAACTACTAACATGTGTACAATTCTGTAAAATGTCTCTTCTTTATCACTGGATTTTATCTTCCAAATGAATGTAGGAGTTAATCCACCCACTGTTAGGGAACAGAAGAGTTCATACTGTTTTCCATAACCACTGAATAATACTGAGAATATCTCTACATTTGATTGAAACACAAATAAAAGTTAGGTAGGCAGAATGTAATTACTGAAGCTGGACTATGGCCAGGAAACTTGGAAGAACACTCCCAACGTCTGCCAAAGATTCCACAGATAACCACAACCGGTCAGAATCTCCATTTCCATGTACCATCTTAAACACAGGTCTCTCTTTTAGCCCTGGGCCTCTAGCAAAATAAGGCCACTCAAGCAGTAAGATTCATAGGGAGAAAAGTTACATCCAGAGGTTCCTAAAGAACAATGTTTAGTTTTTTTCTGTTGTTTATTTTTTGACAAACTTATGAGGTCTACAGGAAATACCTAAAGCAAGTACTACAATGTTTCCAGCAGGAAATGCATCCTGTTTTGCTAACTTAGAAAAATGACCTTTAGTTATATAGCCAGATACTCATTCTTTCTAACATTTACCAACACTACAGAAGGATTCAGTTCTTCTTTAGGAAATGTAGAGAATGGTACAGTGTGTATATGTATATGTCTCATGCAGGATGAAGAGTCAAGAATTAACTCTACCTCTTACCTAATTTTTCATAAGACCATTTTTCTGAGGCCTCGGGATTATATCAGACTTTTTATATATACATGTATGCCAGAAAAACATTATCTTAGTTAGATCTTCCTCAATGATCATATAAGTGGAGGTAATGATAAAATCTGAATTTGACTTTTTGACAGTTATAACCCTCAACTCTGTGTTTCTTCCCCAGAAGCAATTAAAATATATATAGATATATAACATGTGATGATAAATTAAATTCATATGTAAGAGTTATATGGTTAGGCTGGAACATTACTTGGAAAAAAAGATATAACATATCACTAATTCTGAGCTTATAATGCTGTTCAAGAATAGCAATGAAGAAGAAAACCCACTTATAATATTCTCTCAAATTCACTTCAGGCTTGTTTTTTAATTAAATTGATGACTAGTTTCTCATTGATTTTCCTTACTCCAAAAACCTTTACTTCCTGGCAAGCAGCAAAAAAATATAACATGGCCAAATTCAGAGTTATGCAGCCCTTACTTGTTGAGTTCTAAGGTGCTCACATGCTCAGGTGTCCTTAACATTAAATGCTTTGGTATTGATAGCTAAGACATCTCAAAACATACAGCCTCAGATTTCCTTACTTCTGACCAGTCCAAAGCCACCCACTGCGGTGGACATGACTGGTTGTTGCAGGGCTCTTTTTCAATAGGCCGGTGTGTTAAACAACCACTGTAGTCCAGTGTCTCCTCCTCAGAAGGTCCAATCTTCCTGATGCAGAGCACTGCCCTTGTGCGCATCCCACCATCACAAGTCTTGCTACATTCCAACCAGTCCCCAATGAACCACCTGCAACAAGAAGTGGAAGAAACACAGAAAAGCATTCCCTCAGTGCAGCCAGAGATTTCAGCAGAGTGAAGGCACTTTCTCAGTGGACTACCTCCTCTTCTCAGAAGAGCTAATATTTCAGTGTCAGTTGATGTGACAAATGACAAATGGAAGAACTGCTAAGGAAAAGATAACCCACTGTTGGCTGCCTTCTAGAGCAGAGTGCATGGGCTTTGGAGCAGGCAGAACCCAGGTTCAAACAAGCAATGCATTATGTGTTTTTAAACTTCTTTTTGTCCTTTTTTATTAATTTCTAAAACGAGGATAACAATATCAATCATGAGATTGTCCTGAGGATTAAGCAAGGTAACATATGAAGCTCCAAGCCACATGCTGGTAAATGGTAACAACTGGTTCTTCATGGGAGGGAGGGAGTCCTGATTTGTTACATTTGCCAGTTTTTGTGGTACGAATACTTCACTATGGCTAATTTCAGCCTATCACCTTGACATACTGAACACGAACAAGAGAAGATATGCTAGTAATAGGGTCTCAGGAGCCTCTAACAGTGTCTAACACACAACAAACAAGAAACAGTAGCCATTTTTATTATTACATTGAGGCAGGTTCTCCCTCAATTGAGGACTTTGTGATAAAACCACACTACAGGAGCTAGGGATTTGTTTTCTGATTCCCAGAAATGAATGTAATGCTCTCCATAAGACAGACTTCTTTATTGTCCTTACAGGGGCAGAGATGGCCCAGGTATCCATCCAGAAGACTTGAGGGTCCTAAAAACTGTGGTAAAAGCAGAGCCCTGAGCCAGCTCTGTGAAAACATGGAGATCCCTTGCTTTGACCTCTTTACTCTTAAAAACAGCTTCTACACAGCTAATGTGGGAAGAAACAGAAATATCTTAATAAATGAACATATCTCATATTTGTAGGTATACCACTCCTAAAGTCATCAATGAACTTTCATATATACAATTTCAGGTGTGTGTGTGTGTGTGTGTGTGTGTGTGTGTAGTATTTCTGCAGGACTCACTCTTTTGGGCACATTAATTGGTCCAAGGGTATGAATCATGATCCCAATCAGACCAATAAGAATTCAGCTTTAGAATTTTTATACCTCAACGATAGCAAAAGGGACGCTTTCCTTTCTGGTCACAAAGGTGTATAAAGATACAAGAGCTGATGATGGCCATGTCCCCTGTCAAGTGGAATTAGCTGATCTGAAAGAATGCAGAGGAGCTAGAGAGTCCTGCAGGTACTTGAGTGCTTGATTCCAGCCATTCCTGAAGCTAGGTCCACTCTTACGATTCCCTCAGCTTTGTTATATAAACCAATAAATCCTCTTAAGTGCAGAAGCTAGCCAAAGTTGAAGTTGTGTTATTTCCAACCAGAGTCCTGACTGATATATTATTGTATTTAATGTAATGAATATATGCTGAATGCTTTCTATGCTCAAGGCACTGTGCTTTGTTTTATAGAAGAAAGTAAGACCCAGTGTTAGGAAAACAGTTCTCCAAAATTATGAAAAGTGCAATGATAGAGCTAGGACTAGATCCCCCATCAACTGATATCCACTGGATTTCATTTATAACACTGCCAAATAATAGAATCTAGATCACAAGCATGAGGTCAAAAGACATTTTCTTCAATCTGTACTTATAAATCACACATATATCCTAAATGGACATGTTCATGCTCTTAGGAGAGTAACCAGAGAGAAGAGTATTAAAGTTTAAGAACAAATTTCACCTCTTTTCATGAACTTAGCTCATTTTTGCCAGTTTTGTATGTGGAAGATAATCCCTTAGTGAAGTCAGAGTACTAGTATCCTAAATTTGAGCCTACACTCAACCAAATAAGCCACAATGGCCTTTGTTTACTATTATTTTTATTTTCTTTACTTACAGAGGGAAACCAGCATTTAGAAATATCATAACTAACCAGTTTCTCAAACTTAAAAATATATTTTGTCAAAAATTTTAAAATTTTCAACATAAGATTTATTTAAAGAATGATAATTTAATCCTGAATTTAAAAAATCTGATATTAACATTTTTTTTCTAAGTCATTTTCCAGAGGAGATTTAAAGTGATTTTCATATTCTTTCCGTTTTATTTTCCACAGATGAACAGGATCCTAAGTTGTTAGTACCATTTTTGGTAAAGAGGAAAATGTGTATTGAGAATAATAACTTGCATGCCAGCCATAGTGAAACTCTGATTCAATTCGCAGCAGTGATTTCATCACCAAGATTAGGGGATAAAACAGCAATGTGTATAACTCAGCCACAAAAAGTTCAGTCATACCATCTCCAGCCATGATCTCATTAGGTCTCATAATGTAAGAGGGATGGAGGCCTTCAAATTAAACACAGGTGCCCAGAGTAACAGCAGTGATTCAGGAGGTGTTGCTGTTTTTTTTGGTGCACGAGACCAGGGCCACCTCCGCCTTTTTATTCTTCGTCCTCTCTTTTATTACCAACCATCTTTTAACCTAGATGTATCACTCTAGCGTTTAAGTCAGAATGTATGAAAGTAAAAATATTAACTACACTTCCAATTTTCCTTCTGACTTTAACTTTGATTTCAGGTTTCACATTCAGTCCCTGTTGTGTCTTTATTGCTCACCAAATCATCCCTTCCCATGTCTCTCTAAAGGATTAAATCACCATCTAGTTATTTAAATAGTTTTGCAATTTTACCACTGCATCTATTAGTCCCAGTTTCACCACTCTCCTGTCCAGTGTAAGACAGACTGCTTCCTTCAACTTCATTCTCCATGTATTTGACCCTCTGATGACATTCTCCCTATTTCTCTTTTTTCATCCTCTAGTTTCAGTGGTAAAATATGAGCACTAAAATTATCTCTGAGACTATCAATTGCTGAATTATTATAATCTGAATAATACTGGGGCTATTTCTTTCTGAGCTGAAGACCCAGTGATAAAATTGTCTTCATCCTCATCAGGATGAAGAAGCTATACAGTTAGTGGGATTCACGTTTGAGTGTCTGAAATGAGTGGCTTGATGCAGCCTGTGTAATCTGATCTACATTATCTGTACCTTAAGAGGACAAACAATAATATTGGGGGAAGAAAATGAGATGATGGGAGTTGACTTATATGGTTTCTATGATTCCTCCCAGGTCTTACATTTTGGAGTTTTATAGAGGACTCTGATGATCTTTTTCTAAACTTAAAATAACAGATTATAGTCGTCCATGGGGTGAGGTGAAATGACTCAAAATAAAAATATACTATTAAAGAAAACCTAGCCCCTGGGTAAAAATCTCTCTCCAGTCTGACCATCCTTTTGCCCTTTTGCTTATAACTCTTACTGTACTTAACATATTTTGCCTTGTACTATAGTTATTTTTATATGTATTTGCCCAATTAGATTGTCCTTAGGAAAAAGAACCATTTTCCAAGGCACAGTGCCTTCCATATTGCAGTTGCTTAAAAAAATGTCTTTTAATTCTTGGTCACAGTATTATCACAATGTACTGTACTCCATTGTTTTCACCTTTCTGATTTTTGCAAATTTAAAAATCACAGTAACATACAGGAATTATATTCAGTATCCAAAGACTCTTCAAATGAGGTCATATATACAAATATTCTTGCTATTAAAAGACAGCATGGTCAAAACTGAACTCTTGGCCTTTCTCTTTGGATTCCAACTCAACATTACTTCCTTTTCTTACAGTGGGGCACTAGCTTCCTATCAGTCATGCTCTTTAATATCAACTCCTCCCTTTTCCTTTTCCTAATTATTTCTACCTATGTCATGAATCCTACCATTTTCATTCAATGCCTCTAGAATTCTTGTTTTTTTCCTATCCCTAGTCACCTCACCATCTTGACTACTATTCTTTTTCTCATAAAAGAGTTGCTGCTCTGACCACATTACTTTTTTCCAGCAAGGCTTCCTCTGGCCTTTCAAGGTCCTCCAAATAAACACTATTATTATTATTTCTTTACCAATGCCTCTTTTGTCTATTCTTCCTGGTCCCCTGTATTTTATGCAGAACAAGGATAAACCTTACTGCCCTCTGTTTTTCCATACTTTACTTATAAAGTCTCCAATATGACTAAAGTACATTTAAAATATTTCATTAGATAATTTCTGATGAAAAAATACCATTTAGGATTTTAAATTAATGGTACTGGGAAAACAATAATATTTGAAAATAAATATAGATCCTTTTCTCAAAGCAGGCAAATATATTTCAGATAGAGTTTACCGTAAAAAAACTTTGAAAGTATAATCATAAAGTGGGTAAGGCCTTCATAACATTATACCAATGAAAGAAATAAAAGTTTGATAGTTTTTCTACATAGTATTTAAAAAAAACTTTTATAAGTAAAAATAGATCATAACACCATATATGGGAAATATATAACAAACTAGGAAAAAAATGTCTAAAATAGGTAATATTCTTAATACATTGAGTTAATACAAATCAATAACAAAATGATAAACACTTCAGTAGAAAAATGGGTCAGGCCATGAAGAGCAAAAAAGAAGTAATACAAATGGCCACTGAACATAATTTTTAAACGTTCAGCCTCACCAGCAATTCTAGCACAAAAAATAAAATAGCAATTAGATATCAAGGGTTTTTCTTCCCTATAAAATAGTTAAAGATTGTTTTTAAAATAATACCCGGTGTTGTTCAGTTCAGGAAAATGACAGTCATATACGTACTGTTGGTGGGAATATACATTCATACATTCCTTCTAGAGAGCAACTTGACAGTTTGTCTCAGAGAGTAAAATATAATTCTATTTGAAACAGAAATTTTATTCCTATTCATTTAGCATAAGGGCATAATTATAGAGAGCAAAGTTTTGGTAGCAAATATGGTTAATGCTGTGGAATAGAAAGGGATCAAAAGCTAGGACCCAGACGAAATTGTTCAACAGTGGAAAACCAATTTAAATAAATAATGACATATCTACTAAATGTTGTAGATGATGTTTAATGTTCAGAACAACATAATGTTCAATATGTTGAGAACTGACTACAGAGCATCATAAATAATATAATTCCATTTTTTATATACATGTGCCTATGTAGACATAGAAAAAGGTGAAATATATAGATCAAAATATTAACAGTGGTCTTACAAGTATTGTAAGTGTTTTTTTAGTTTCTTCTTTCTACTTATCTGCATTTAAAAAATTTTACGCTTTAATATGTATGACAAAAACCAAATATGATTATCACATTGTCATCTGAAAAACCTTCTCTCTTCCACACTCATTTAATGTCTTACTGAATTCAGTAGTTTTTCAGTGAGCTTTATCTCTATAATACCAATGTCTAATGGGAATCTTATTACATATGACAACCATTCTGAATAATTAAGATTTCCTTTTTTCATAGTCTGAATTCAAAGGAATAAAGAAGAAATTTAAAAGGACTGATAAAAGAGAAATATTTTAAATATGTATCATTAGCTCTTTCCAACAAAGAAAACTGTCTGTCTAAATTTTCTATCTTTTTCAAATTCCATTTTCTTACTCCAAACAAAAAAAGTTAAGAAGTAACTTTTTATTTCCGAACTACAAAAGGAAGGGAAATAGGAAACAATTTTATCTGAGTAGGTTAATTCCAATGTCAATTATCCTTAAAATGTTAAAAAAAAAAATCTCCCATGTAATATACAAGCACATGATATATGGAATGAAATGACCAACCACAGAAATCTCAAAGGATGTTTGAATAGCATTTGAACTTAAACAAATAAAAAAGCTGAGGCCAAAATAGAACAGGTGTGACCAGGCCCAGTCAGATGCCTTAAATGGCTGCTCATGACAAACATAATACTTAAAGTACTGAGTGTCAGGGAATTAACTTACTGGGTTGAGGCTCACAATTATATGAAAACATGCTTAAGTTATTGGAAATGTCAAAAAATATCTTCTGGTTTTTGAGCATCACTTTGTTTTATATAGCTTTTCAGTTTCTCTTGAGATAAATTTATAAAAATAATTAGCAGAAGAAAGGAAAATAAGAAAACAAGTATCTTGTCTTTGTAATACATATCATAGGTTGTACTTCTATACTTTCTCATGTCTGGCTTTTAAGGAGTTAGTTACATGGTGATCACATTTGAAAAAGAAGAGACATGAAATTTTAAAAGTCTTAGAATAAAAACTTCTATCACCCTAGATTCTGTGTTCCTTCTTGGTAGCCACTGCCCTAAACCTTTTCAAGAGACTAGGAGTGAGTATTTCTCCTTAAAATTAAAGCATTCAGGCAGACACTGACTTTGGATATTGAAAGTTCAAAGGCATTATTATTTTGGAACAAATATCAAGAAATGCATCTTGCTTTAACCATATTAGGGACCTGCATTCTTTATCCATTGTAAGTCCCAGATTTTTGTGACTCCACTTTTAGAAAAAGGCTTACTTCATTATAGAGCTTTCCTCTCCAGTTCTAGAGAGCTTGGAATACATAATCTCATTTGCCTACTCTCGTTTTCTTTATCAATTTCATGTTGGGATAATTAGCTAATCTGGGGGATAATGGTTACTCTGATTTCTCAAACAAGAATGAAATGCCATTCACACATATTTTGTCTTGCTATTGTCAATCAGGCAAAATCCCTAAAAAGATCAGTATTTTCAGCATTAACTCAGCATCTTTGTCCTTTTTCGCAAAATTATTGCCTTTTGCTCAAACGAGAAACCTTTCTGTTCCTACAGATTCCTACAGTGTGGCCCACTGATAGCAGGTCTCATATTTTTAAGTTTAAATTTTTAAGAAGTCATCATTAAGATGGATGGGCTCTCTTCTTGTACCTCCCTTTACAGTGAGTTGTAACTGCTACATTAATCAACAGAAAAGGACTGAAGTACACCTCTAGGCCTGTGCTCTACACTCAGAAGACAGGATGCCTTAGGATGACAGAACTTAAAACTGGGTCAGCAAATTAAAGCACTGATACTCCATTACAGAATATTTCTAAACCATTTAAAATATCTTTAAGCCTTTAGGATAATATCTGGAAAAGATAGGACTGCACGCCAATCTACTATATTTTACTGGATCTAAGATACCATTATTTTATGTACCATTAAAGAAAAATAATGCCAATTATTATTGTAAGATACCATCAACTGCAAAATGAATCTAATTTCAGAGATGTTAAAATGCAAATGATATGTGCTTTAGAATTAATGAAATATGACAATTGCCAGCACTATGCCAGGATCAACCTATTGAAGTTCCTGCTTTAAAGGGGTTAATTACTAAGCCCTGTGGATAAATAGGAATCAAAATTCCACCCTCTGTGATGTTTTACCCCCTTTTCTCAGCCTAATTTATTTATATCGTATGAATGTATGTTTCCAAATAAGAATATCTAATGTTTTTCTCTTTGCACTTGAAGAAAATAATTCTCACTTCTTTCTCTTACTTACTCTGGTGGGCAGGGCTCAGTGTTGCAGGTTCTTTGATTTTCAGGTGGCTTACTATCAGGGTCACAGTAATTGTTCTGGACAATGGAGTTGTCATCCAACCTTTTACAGACCACCTCCTGTCTTTGGACACCTTGAGAAAAGGAGGACATCATTAATTGAAGAGTAGTTTACCTTCCAGTAAGTTAGGTATGCATAGCTTTCCTCTGTGGGGGATCAACCTCACTGGATCGCTGCTGTCTTATCTGTTCCAGAAACACTTGACTGCTCCTCTAAAAAGGAGAGAAGACCTGGTCATTATATTGCAAATTTAGGCAAAATTATTCTCATATTTAGAAACATAACTGTTTTCAAGTTCAGAAAAGAAACTATTGGTAATTTTAAACAATTAGTATTCCCATTTGTATATTCTTCTTCATGCTTTCCTTTAAAAAAAGAAACTTTATTTTCCCAAAATATCATCAGATAAAATGTATGAATATACATTTCAGTGCAAAACAATGGTTGGATATCTATGTAAAAACAAAACATTAGGGACAAATTTACTTTTTAATATCTTGTAGGACAAATCCAATCAATTCAGTCTTTGTTAGGAACACGCAACATTCACACATTTCATTTTTTCTCCTTCCATTTACAGATTTATTTCTCTGAAAGCCCACAAAGTCTAGAATTTAAAGACTGCAGTGAGCCTCTTTGGACTGCAACCCATCAGTAATCTGTTTGCTTTGATAGAGTCAGCCCTTGTTGATTACATCACTGGCAAACAGATACACACATTTTCCATCAAATATTAACTTACAAAGTACTTATCTCATTCTCAAAAATTGGTCTATGTAACCTGTTTGCCACAGCTAAAAATATTCTCATAAAATTTGTAAAATTCTAAATATATGTTTATTATTTAATGGCAAAGATATCCACCACACCTTGCTCACATTTCACAAAATACGAAGACACACACAAACACATTCTTATCTGTAAACATGCCTGGTGAATAGACTTTATGCAGATTCATTTTCTCTTCAGTGTGGAGGAATCAAAAGAAGCAAAGATAGGTGTATCAAGGTCTCAGAGGAAAGTCAATCTACAAGACAATGCTAAGTGTTCCAGATCCTATAGAGGTAGCAGCTTACTCCCAGAATTGAAAATCAAAGCACAAACTAAGCTATCCCCCTTACTCATTCATCCCATCTCTATAACCCGGTAGGCTACATTACCTAGAACCAGTTATAAAAGTAGCATTAGCAGTATCCAAGTAACTACAGCTTCATACCTACCTAGCCCCACACAAACCTTCAGTTTTTCTTTTTTTTTCTCAGTTGCTTTTAGTAGTGCCCTAAAGAAAAGAGTTTGACCCCAAATTAGGGAAATCAATGTGAAACAGGACCATTCAGTGAAGGAAACTGTCACCTAAAGAGCTACGCACCAAATGCTTCCCCAAGGTCCCTTAAACATCCTGGGACGTCTGCAGGTGGGAGTACCTCAGTCATCATGTTTTGCACACTTCTAACTAAGCACTTTGAATTTAAAGATAGGGAAATCTCTTTCCCTGATGGCGAAAACCATTAAGTCCCATAGCCTCCATGATGGTAGTGAGCAGATGAAGAAGGTATATTTTATTACTTGCAGTGACCCAAGGCTCTTACTGATCAAGTTTTTTGGTTTTCCTAAATTTAGAGCTTTAAAATACAGACAAACAACTTACTTGCAAAATGTCTCAGAGTATGTGCTGTATTCATTCCATCCCAACTCCTTGAATAGGCCAAATATCTCAGTTTATACGACAACAGTTTGGAATTTTTTAACTATTAAACTTTAGATTTTTGAGGGAAGAATGATTCACACCAGGCATAGCTTTGACCCATTCACAGATGTTCCACAGTATTCACCACATATCTCCTCATTGTGTCATTCCAGTGGGCAGATAACTAAGTCCATGTGATTCACCTGGATAAAAATCTCTATTATTAGTCATAGGATTCAACACCCACTGCCACAGTGGCTCAGAATAGCCATCTACCTGGGTTCAATACTTGCTCCTATCAGGAGGAGCAGGCGACTGTTTTTATAGGTTAGCATGGTTATTTTTTAAAATAACCATTCAAATACGATTATACTTGGAGGGGGGAGACTCAAAACATCCACTTACACAAAGGATTTACAACTTCAGCCAACTTTAATAAATACATTTAATAACTAAAAAAATATAATTAAACTTGCAATAAGGAAGTTGGCATTCAAGCTAGTATCTCGGTTGTTTTTCAGAAAAGGATAAACTTTTTATTTTTATTTTATTTTACCGAGGGAGGATAAACATTTTCAACACTACAAAGTGGAACTGATATTGCTTTATATAAGTGGCAGAAACATCAATTCAGTTTCTACAGCTTAAGATAAAATTCTACTTCCTTTAAAATCTTAGAAATGTTGTTTGGTTATAATGACATTAGTTTTTAAAAGTAGCCTTTAATATAAAAGCAAGGCTTCTGCAATTTGAATCACAGATGAAATATTAGTTATTAGAGGTAAGATTTACATTTGATTTTAAGATAAATTCTAGCCATGTATGATCTTGAAAAACTTCAGCTACATAACATTTATTGTTAAAAATTTGGAAAATACACAAAACCAGAAAGAACAAAATAAAAATTATCCACAATCTCATATCTTTGCTCTGGACCTTTATTTTTATTTTTATTATTATTATTTTTTGCTGTACGTGGGCCTCTCACTGCTGTGGCCTCTCCCGTTGCGGAGCACAGGCTCCGGACGCGCAGGCTCAGCGGCCATGGCTCACGGGCCCAGCCGCTCCGCTCCGCGGCATGTGGGATCCTCCCGCATCAGGGCACGAACCCGCGTCCCCTGCATCAACAGGCGGACTCTCAATCACAGCGCCACCAGGGAAGCCCTGGACCTTTATTTTTAAGGCTATTTTGTTCTTTGGTGGGATCCAGTAATTAATTTAAAATTACATAGTGCACAAACTAAAAATGCCAGCTAAACATGGTTCGCAGGTCATTCATTCATTCATTCATCCATTCATTCATTCAATAGAGAATAATTACTGAATACAAGGCACTGTACTTCTTATGAGATATTGAGCTAAGTGCTGAGAATTACAAATTGACTTAATTTTGTCATGCCTCTCAGACTTCTTAAAAACTAGAATTTAGGATATTTGGGGGTACATTTCACTTTCATAATTTCAGAATGCTATTTTTTATGAAGTAAAAATTAAAGTCCTTGAATAAGCAGCTGAAATAACTGTATTTTACAAAGATGCATTTTCCTTGCATTCATCTTTTATTAATTTTCTTCTAAAATGTCATATTAGACAGTGTGGTATTTCACACTCAAGAACTGACTATACTAGTAATCTATTCCAAACCTTCCTAAAATGCTGAACTATCTCCCTTCAATAGCACAAATCTCCTTCCAACTTTTACCCCCACACTTGGCAGGTTTACAGAATTTTTTTTGTTTTTTTTCTTTTTAAATCAGCAGCAACAGAATAACTCTCTAAACCAATGCACCTAATTGAATGGATTTTTCAACACATACTTTGGATTAAGGAAAATGCAGCTTTTAGCTTTAGAAAACACAGATCAACTGGAAATAATCTAAACCAAGTCAACAAGAGAAATGATTGAGTTTAGAATCTTTTTATATGATCAACCCTCTTGTACATAGCTTTTTTAAAAGTAATCTGTAAAACATTGCTAAGAAGTTGATTTAAACCTTTCAGGAATAATTACATCCAGTTACACAAAACCACTATGCTTTCAAATCTAAAGATGTATAGTTTATAACCTAAAACATAAAATGTCCGTATGACCAGTCAGTATATGCCTAATCAAAAACAAAATTCTGGTGGCTTAGTGCCCATATCCCCTGGAGATATGCAGGTGTTCTGCAGAATTTAATTGGTCAAACTTAAAATTGCACTAATTATATTTTATTCTTAAACACCTGAAGTTACTGGCATGCAAATTCTATACCCAATTCTGTTTTTAAACGCAATTCCTCTTCCATGCTTAAAAAAAAAAAAGAACTTTAATGGTTTCATATTACAAAATTTAAGTACAAAGATGCCCTTACCAATACATATTTACTTTAAACTCTCTAAAATGGGTGTATCCTGTTTAGAGTCTTTTAATTTGCTTACCATTTTGGTTCTTTGATACCAAAGATGGTTCTTAACACGGAAATGTAATTCTTATTTTTAGCCTGGAAGTTTAAATTTGTCAGATCTTATATTTAATTTCTGCTAAAAGTTACAGATGATCTACTTGCCCATCAAAGGTTCTGCTGTCCAATGGGAGGAAGGAATACCCAACTTGAATCACTGCTCAAGCTACACGTCAAGAAATGGCATTTAGTATTTTGAAGTAGCATACATCATAGGAAAATGAGCAAGAAGTCCACCAAGCTGCAAGTGAGTCCTATATGGAGCCCTTCATCTGTTGTGCTTACTCTAGGAAATGGTGATGGTTCAAGAATATAGGGTCTTTTGCTCAGCAGCTGCAGAGCCAATCCTGAGTGAAGACTTTAGAGACCATTCCTCCTCTTCATTTCTTGCCTCCTTTTCAGTCCCTCTTCTACTCTTCTTATAAGCTGCTCAATGTTCTCATGTCCCACCTCTCTTCTTTCAGATAATTAAATCATTTAATAAGTTCATGTGTAACAATATTTAGCAATTTATTGCTTTTCTTAGGGTAGTTCATCATTTTAAAAGTAGAGAGAGGGCACTTAATGCACAGAAATTACCACTTGAATCTCATTTGAAAGAGTGATATGTATTAAACCAAGAAGGATGTGGGAGAGGTTAAGGGCAAGAGAAAGATCTTCTAGGTCTTCTCAAATCTACTCATAAGAACCAGCATTTCAGTCCTAGACGATTCAATTGGTAAGTGAGCAGTCTGTAACTACATGTAAGTCAGTAAGGGAAAGACAGAAAGGAAAAGTGTAACTTTGGGATTGATGGGCTAATCAACATCTAGATAATTTAACCTAGTGGCAAAGCACATCCTATCTACCCAAGAAACAGTTTTCTGAAGAATAGGGGGGAAAAAGTTAATAAGTCAGAGCTTACAGTACAAATGTGGTTGGTGGCTAAGGCAACAATTTGCTTAACCACAGCATCCAAAGTAGCTAGCAACCAAGACAACACTATATAACCACGGTATACAGAGCATATGGCCAACAACATTAATTTAATCTAAATCTTCAGTGCAGATAGCATCCAGAGAGCAACAAGTGCCAGGAAAAAAATGTCTCTCTGCTCTGCCTTTCATGGCTGGAATCTGGCTGCTGTGCTGTGTGATTATTGGCCAGACATAAGCATTTGTAGGACAGAGCAAAGCCCATCTGCCTTGGATCTAACAGCTGGCATCAGGGTACCAATCAGCTCCACCCATTTGCTTCCTTCTTCTCAACAGCCTCCTGCTAGTTTTTTTTTTTTTTTTTGCTGTACGCGGGCCTCTCACTGTTGTGGCCTCTCCCGTTGCCGGAGCACAGGCTCCGGACGCGCAGGCTCAGCGGCCATGGCTCACGGGCCCAGCCGCTCCGCGGCATGTGGGATCCTCCCGGACCGGGTCACGAACCCGTGTGCCCTACATCGGCAGGCGGACTCTCAACCAGTGCGCCACCAGGGAAGCCCCCTCCTGCTAGTTTTTATCTCCCAAAGGTTTTCTTTCTCTGCCTTTCCAGTGTCTTCCCTTCTGTCTTAAGCAAAATTATATGTCCCAAGGAAGCAGGATTAAGAAAAGGAAAATGCAGCTCTAAAAATATTTATTTTTCTAGAACAACTCCGTTTAGTGATGGTAAGGTAGGGTGGTGCATACATATACTGTGTTTATTTGAAATCACACTACCCCTGGAGGGAATTCCGACTACTCATTATAAATTAACAGTAATCTCTTCCACGGAAAGGTCTAACTTAACTCATTGAATTCCTACTAAGTCTAAGCCATGGGTTTTCATTATCATAAGGGGGAAAATGAGTGAGACAGACTTGACCTCAATGAGATTACATTAATAATGAAGGGAGGGGATAAAGCAAGTACCATTATAATTATATTATGGAACCTACCTCATCTAATAAAACAATGCACTTTCAGATGTAATATTTCGAATTTTACAGTTCCTTCATTTTGTTATGTTGCTGTCTGATTTCTCTCTCCTTTATCTTCATGGATCTTAAGAACTCATCTCATAGCCAAATGTCTATGATGTAATTCCCTTTCACTTTATCTTGTTACGATATTTTTTTCTCACTCTGACTTCTGCCATGTTTAGTTACTACCTCTTTTTGAGTTCTAGGCAGTTTAGGTAAATGATCTAAGGCAAGTTTTCATTCTCCTTTGTAAAATGAGACCAAAAAATTAGATGATTTCTAATGTTCCTTTCAGATCCAAAATTCTATGAAAGTTGTCTTTTCTCTTTTCCTCCACAATTCAATTGTTCACTTTTCCCCCTTCTAGGTCTGCTTTTCCCCTGTCCTCTACAGAATAATAAGTCTGGAAAACAGGCATTTGTTAGATTCTGTTTGGTTCTGCGTCGTGTTTCAGTGTCTCATTTCTTAGCAGTGTGAGGTACATATCAAAGGGGTTAGACATGTCAAGAGGCAGAACACTAACTAGAAATAGGACTTTGTGAGAGACAAGTTGCCTAATATAAAGAATTAACTCATATTATACTAAAAAGGAATTTCCATGAACTTTAGTAGGAGCTTATTTGTTTTGGGTATTTCATTAAACATTAGAGGAATGATGCTGGAGTACAAGGAGGTCTTGAGTTTCTTCCACACATTGTGATGGATTTATTACCAATAAAGAAGCTTTTCTTTAATTATATATAGAATCCTTTTCTTGGAACCAAAGAGTAAATATTTCAGATTTGAATTATAACAAGGACACAATCATAAACAAGCTATATAGTTTTAAATGAAAATCTTAATTTTGTTTAGATAAAAAATGGGAATAATAATATCATAAGATCCTATAAAATCAGGGTGATAATGCTTATCATTACAAGAGGTTTTATTTTTTCCAAAAGTATTTTATGCATAATACCTTGTAAAGATGCATAGTGTTATGATTGTCAAAAATGAGATTTGGGACAAAATTTCAGTGAAGTGAAACATGACCTGTGACACATAGATCATAAATACAATAGGAATGCACTTAAACTTTGGTTTCAGCCTTACTCAAGTTTTTCAGTGAGTAAGATGTATCCCGGCCCTATTCACGTTAGAGAAGAATATAATCTCTAAAGCAACAGAAATGAAATGGAAGAGGAAGGAAAACAGCATTAGGAGGAGTGCTTTAGGTTAGCACAGATTTCTTGCCCTCAGTTATAAATCTTAACACTAGAGAAAATGCAAGCCACAATACGCAAGGGTAAACAGTAAAAAATGTCAGGTTATCAAACTAAACTTTCATATGTAAATTTTTTACAAGAAGTTAGAAAGCTTAAATTATATTGAAAATACACAGGAGAATTCAAAGAATTTTTTTTAAAGTGTATTCTATAGGGGAAGCTACATACTTAAGGAAAAAGATAAATAGAAATAATTATTAGAGACAAAAGAAAAAACATATTAACTTCTGAAGCATGAACCAGCCAAGAGCATGAGTTTACCTAGAGGAGTAGCCCTCTCAAGGGCATGTTACATGAGAACTGAGCCAAGTGCAATTGATGGCTACAGAGCATAGGCTTTTGGGAGCTGTGATGTTCACAGGTGCCCTGCTCTGATGCCTGGCATAACTAACCCCGTATGTTAAAGGGTACTCTTTCCTTCTCAACATTGAAAATGAACTGAAAGAAGGGGATGATGGGAGAGAGTGAATAGGGGAATGCCACAGTCAATGCAATGATAGACTACTGTCTAGTCTTATAAATATTTTATTTTTCAAAGACCAAAGAGAAAATTACGGAATAATGAACAAAGCTGATGCAAATCTTTATTCCTTGTAAACTCAAGTCACGTTTTACAAGGGACTTGTATAATTAAAAATATCACAGTGATCTGTTTTATGTCTAAGTTTGGTATATACAGGAACCAAATGTAAAAGGACCCTCATAGTTTCAAACAATAGTACAACCTCACACAGAAAATACCCTTTATAGGGAATTTTTCTTAAAAACTAATTATATAACTATATTTCTTCAAAGGAAAAGAAATGACAATGACTAAAGGGCTTTTAATTATTCAAACTAAAATTTCCATCCGGTATCTTTCACTTAACTCAAAGTAAATTTTGGATAGTAATTCCTAAATTAAAGTGAAGCAAACAATTATAAGATTTGACTTATTAATGTCTTTCACACTTAATTTCAATCAAGTCTATTTTGAAACTTGAAAAATAATTGAATTTTGTTTTCCTCTGTTCCATTTTGGGACCCCTCCACTTTGAGTTTCTTTCCAAGTTAAGTGAATATGTCCTTTATAAGCTGCAATACAAGTGTTAATGGTCAGTTGACCATTATTAGTGATGTTAAATATGTTAGCCATGTTAGAATTAGCAAAGAAATTAAACGGACATCTGTGAATATGTAAAGCATTTGCCTTTGTTTTATCTGGTACTTTGAGAGCTATTCTCTTTCAGTCAGATATTAGTACTGGCAAAAAGATTACATCATATTTTTCTAATAATTACTTTTTTAAATTGTTATTTTAGAATGGACTTACGTACTTTTAAGTGCACAATTATAGTTCTGTTGTATCATTCTTGAAAATAACAAAATATGTAACATTAACATAAAGTGCTTCCATAGAAACAATGTAGAAATATCCAGCTTTCTAAAGGGGCCAGGTAATCTGCATGATAGATTCATTAAAATAATTTGAAAAGTCTATTATTAATAAATGGAATAGTGTGGATTATTACATAAACTTGTTAGGTAGTAAACTGCAAGGGAGAATTTGCTATCAGGGGCTCTTTTAAATATATAGTTTCTTTTTCTTTTCTCTCTCTTTTTTCTTTCCCTTTAATCACCTACTAACCTGAAACTGAACTAACAGAGACAGAGGAAGGAAGCATATTCAGGAGGGCACATCAGAAGAAATACTTAATACAGATATGAAGGAGAAATTTACATATTACTTAAAACCTCTAGTTTCTTAATGGAAGTGCAGAAGAGTCTCCATTTTTAAACTCTGAACATCACCAGGACCCTGAATAAGGAGTTTATATGCATTTTTTCCTCTTACGAGATGAAGTTCACCATCTACTGAAAGGAAGCTAGGTGACTAATTTTTGTCCAACTTTACTGACACTCATTTGAAATCAAGAGTTCTCAAACTTTCCTGGTTCACAGTACTCTTAGTGTCCCAGTACTTTTTTCACAGCCCTCCCAGGCAGGAAAAAAAAAAAAAAATCTGAGTTTCACTTATTAACCACTCAATAGTAATAATTTGCGTGGTGTATGACAGTGTCACTGTGTTTCCATTGAAAACGTACAACATTCTGCAGTGCCTCTGTGAGTCTGCTGTAGTGTCCTGGGGTACTATGGGGCGTTGTGAAAAATATGGCCCTAAATCAGGAAAATACAAATAGTACTTGGAAACTATGTAAAGCATCTTAAAAATCTTAAAGAGTAGAAACCAGTTTCAGTATGTATAAGACTCCAGGTGAGCCAGGTGAAACCACAAAAAGTAAAATAAAAAGAATTTGCCCTAGTTAAAAAGAGGAAAAACATAGAAAATCTTCAAAAAATGTATATGCTATACACACACACACACACACACACACAACACATTAGGCTTAAGATGCCATCCAGGGAAGAAAAAGAATAACAAATAAAACAAGCATCTTTATAAAATTTGAGTGTCAAACACACAATAAAAATTAATTAGGCTATGTAAATGTAAAAGAAAAAGTAATGATAACATTCTAAATGGTCAAAGACAGTTGATTAGAAACATTCCTGAAACACTCCATTGTATAAGAAAAATCTGTGCTCTTTGATCTTCAAACCAAATCAAAATTGCCTCTAAAAATAAACCTGTCTCCCCCTCCCAGTCCTCCATCTAAGCATAGCTTTAGCTTATCTTTTTTTTTTCCCCTGAGCTGCTAAGCAATGAATGTTTAGCAGAGAGATGCCTTTGTCAGCAGAAACCTGACCAAATTGGTATGCAATTTTTTGTACTTCAACACAAAGAGAAAGAAAAGCCTAGAAAAAACAATTTGAAGAAAGTAATCAGAAGTGTCAGTAGAACTGATTGCAGGATGAAGACTGTATATTTACAGTATAAATGTAAAACTAATACATGAAAATACATGTGTATTTCTGACCTTTCTTTGCACAACTAAAGGATCCTTAAGCTTTCTTTCCTAACAGAACAGGTACAACAGTACAGCATCAACTCTCAGTTAATTGGTTTTGGAAGTTTTGCTTTAAAGCCTAAGGGTTGTATTATATAAGAGGAGGAGTTGGGGCGGGGAGCGGGGAGAAGGTGGGGGTGGAGGGGAATGGTTTGAATAGTGGGAAATGAGAGCACATCCAGAAAGATAGGGGAGGAAATTATCATGAATACTGCTGCATTTTGCAAAAATTCATTCCCTAACAAAAACAACAATTTCCTAAAACAATAAAAGGCCTTCTCTGATTACAACTATAAGTCGCAGAGAGAAAAAAATGTTTGTTATCAGTTTTCACAAATGTTGAGTTAAAACAGGGGCCTCATATTCTGACTTGTGAGTCTAAATTAAAGTTGGTTAAGTACATAACCACTTGTTCATTTTAGCTCCCTAAGTACCACAGAAACTTGAAATGAGAAGAAAGGATTTTGGAAAATCTGTTTAGCACAATTGCACTTGAGCTTAGTCAAAAGGCCAAGAAATGATATTTAGCACAATTTCGGTCAGTTTTGAAAGCATTAATTAGATGCTTATAAATGATCCATCAGGTGAAGAAGAAAGCACGTAAATAAACTACAAAAAAGCTTTCTAAAGGCATGTTCAAGGCCAATGGCCACACTAAACAAAATTATGTAATTAATTGGTATCCTACCACTTTTTTCATTTCCTTCTCTGATGTCCCTAGCTAACTTTCCCACTCCAGATACTTATACCTAAATCTCATTAACCTTTGCATTCAACTAGTAGCCAACTAATAACAGAGATGTGAGTTAGTAATGCTCCCAGAGGTATTTGCATCTGAATGTAAATTATTTGAAGACTAAATAAAACTTCAATTAGCCTCAAAGGCAGTACTTCTCAACCGTGGCTACACATTAGAATTACCTAGGGACCTTTTAAAAATCTGATGCCCAGGCCATACTCCCAAGCAATTAAATCGGAATCTCTGGGGGCGGGCCCAAGTGTCAAAATTGTTTAAAGTTCCCCAGGTGATTCCAATGTGCAGCCAAAACTGAGAATCACTGCTTTAGGGAAAGCATTTGAAAAAATGAAATTTCAAGCTAGTAAAGGAGAAATTCTTGAGTGGGGAATATATCATGTTGCTCTACTGATGATGTCAACTGATGAAAAAGCTCTCTTCAAGGTAAAGGATCATTTTTATTACAAGAGAAAATGCTACATTAAAAAAAAATCACTAGACTTCTAAGTCTTGATTTCAGCGTTACTTCACTTGAGTATTACTGTAAAACAGGAATAACAATAGCAGTGCCTATCTCATGGTGTTATTGAGAATGAGCAAATGAAACAGGGAACCAAAAAATGTTTCATAAACTGTGAAGTTTTACTTGTCATTACACAGCTGAGCTAGAACCATTTATCATTAAAAACACTAGGTGTAATGTGATTACAACTGCAATATGGATTATTACCTAATGGATATGTCAATTTGTTTTACTAGACATTTACTTTATGAAATCTAAGTATCTAGCCCAATGTTTCTTGAAGTATGGTTGCTGAACCAGTATCACCAGCATCACTTGGAAATTTGTTAGAAATGCAAATTCTTGGAGTCTGCCCCAGACCTACCGAATCAGAAACTGGAGGCAGAACGTAGCAATCTTGTTTGAACAAGCCCTCCAGGTGATTCTGATGCACACTACAACTTGAAAACCACACATCTAGCCAAACATCAGTAAAAAGAGAGTATATATAACTAAAATCAAAAGATGAATAAACATTATTTTTTCAATCTTTAAAAGTCACAGTGCAAAGGCATATCAGCATAAATTACTACTTTAAAAAATTCCTAAAGCTTTGTATTTTAATATAGTACAGTTCTCACTACCTAGCCAAGCTTTATCAATCAACATATTAATCACGAATACAATAGTAGTATAAAAATTTAGGAGTCAGATTAATTACAGAGTATAGAAACAAAACTCTAGTGGGAGTAACAATGGTTCAGAAAATAGTCCAGTTTTAATTCTCTCAAAGGAAAAGTCATAACTGTATCTTAAAAATCACATTTATCCTGAAGACAACACTCCACAGCATCTCAATGTTCTTATTCAGGCTAAGGAAGTGTGTCAGCACTGACTCAGAGAAAAGACCATTTCTTGGACTGAAACACTAGCAGTGTTTCCTGCAGTCTTAGATTTGTCACTGGGTCTGCTAAGCAACAGAAAAACAATCTCAAAACTTCTTATCTTAAAAGATCTCGTAAGAGAAAATATCAACATTGCTCCCAAACTCAAAGTCCAAAGGTCGTGAGAACATTGAACAGTCTTGTGAGACTGCAGTAGAAAGTTCTTTGAGATCTTTCTTGTTCCCTCTTTTTTCATTTTAAAAAGTTTTGGCAGTCTCAAGATACCTAGCACCACTTTGCAAAGATGAGAGTGGAGTATCCCAATTAAGAACACACGTTAGTATTCATCCTTAGTTTCTGAGTGAAAACTGAGAAGAAATGACTTTTTCCTGAAAGATTCCTTAACAACAGATGAAGTTCCATTTACCATTACTGAGCAGTTGACACTGGCTCTCTCTTTGATCAAGATTCCTGAGTCCTAAGGGATTTTCCTTTCCTCAATCCTAAGCCTCCTGTATTTAAAGAACCTGGGGTTAAAAGTGGGGGTATGTGTAGGAAGAATAACTCCAATAACTGATATCTGTACTCTATACTCTAGGAAATATTTCCAACCTATTCAAAGTAAACAAAAGAATATAATCAAAATTATACTATCTTCCCCTGACAATTGCTTTGCCCCACCTTACAAACAAAATAACAATTCTAAACTCTCATTTCCCACACTGGAAAGAATAACACAAATATATAATTGTCAAAATAATTAATTCCTTTTGATCATTCACTTATCTGTAAGCATTTATTGAGTTCCTAGTATGTTCCAGACATTGTTTTAGATACAAAATGAGTCTAGAAAGATGCATAGACTTCAGTGATGAGGACGTGGATTCTATGTGTCTAGAGTGCTGTTTCAGTTTCTCTGTCAACCAAGACCAGTGGTACTCAAACTTGAGCAAGCATCAGAATCACTTGGAGAACTTGTTAAAATATAGATTTTGGGGCCCCACAAAGAGAGACTCTACTCAGTAGGTCTGAGATGGGGCCCACAAATTAGCATTCTAATAAATTCTCAGGTGACGTTGATGCTGCTGGTTCGGGGACCACACTTTGAGAACCACTTACCAAGAAATGCAGCTCATCACACTATGCCTGCTGATTTTCAAACACTGTACATCTCTCTTCCAAACAAGGCAATGGCCTTATAAAGGCTTTTCACTCACAATTGAGCAGAATTACAATTCCCAGAACCACCTCAAATATCTAGGATTGGTAGCTCCAGAAGAGAAGAAAGAAGTATAAAAAATAAAGAGAAATTCTCTTTCCAGGGGCTTTGCTCCCTCCTTGTTTTTCTTTTGTTTTATGCCCCATCACAAGAAATCACTCTTCTATTATGATTTCTCAATACAAGTGTTATGGAAAAGAATAACACACATTCAGATTTTTCATACTTCTTTACTTTAATAAAATCATAGTTTTTCTTCTAAATTCAGTTCTCTCGGCCTTCTCCCCCACCCCTTTTTTGCTGGACTATCTCCTTTCTGAACAAAAGAATAGAGTTAGAAGGAACATTGAGAATTCACTTAATCCCTCCTTGGCCTCAGACAAGACTGTATCTAAACCATCCCCAAATATAGCAATTTTCAGTACAAAGATGAACAGGCACTAAGAACCTCCCATTCAACATTCTGTCACATACTTGAAGATACTATCATAATATACTTTCCCTCAGCCTTCTCTTCTCCAAGCTAATCAACCTCGACATTTAGACTACTTCATTAGATTTCCTGAACTTTAAATTATTTTGACTCTTTAATAAGTTTATCCCACCTTACCTCAGGGCCTGAATTATGTATTTACTGTTATCATGAAGACTTCTTTTTGGTATGTGAAAAGGGCAAAGTTAATTTATAGATTAAATAAGAAGGAATTTAATTGGAACAAAGAAATATATATATATATATATATATATATATATATATATATATAAATGCCACTATAATATAATATAATGGCATTCACTTGAACAATTAATTTCAAATATCCTTTATTTTGTTAAAAGAAATAGTAAAGCCCTATAGTTTTTAAAACTTTATAAATCACCAGCCATTTCATACATAAAACGGATGGGAATTAGATATCTTTTGATGCCACAGATTACACATAACCATGTTTCATGACACTTCACACAGGAGGAAAACATTATTATTGTTCATCTGCTTTTTTTTGCATAGTGTTTACTACTTAAGTTGGAGTTGGAGTTTATCCATGATTTAATTTTGTATGAGTCTAAAATTACTGAATGTATTATTGTGATTATTCACTTTTGTGAAAATAATTTCTCTGATTCAAGCTTTGAGAATCAGAAGTGTTTAGAGAGTCAGTGAGTACAGGACAAGAAAGGATGAAGTCCATGTAAATCATGTGTTTCTGAGTGGTTCAGAAAGGAAAAATAGGTAATACATTGGAATACGGGGTAAAATGGGATGATTCACTTTAGTTCCATCTCTCCCATTCTAAATATCACTATTCAAAATTTAATCTTTGCTTTCGGAATGGTGAGGTGCTCTAGTCCAGCACAGGCCTGAGGGATAGGTTTTGTCTCCTTGCCTATTGGGACCAAGGTGTACGGTGGAGGCGATGCATTTAGTCTCCAGAGAGAAGGAAGATGCTGCTTGCACAGCACTTCTACTCACCAGTCCATGCAGCAGCAAGGGTGTTGGCTTTGAAGGAAGCCAACTGTCCTGCTCTCCCAGCCAGAGGTAAAGAATTGCATTGGTGGCCACTAGAGGGAGGAGGATTAGGAATAGAGTAAATTGTGGGGAAAAGGCACCCATGAAAAACGCACATGGGACAACCAACACATCACCAACCACCGCCTAGCAGCTACCTCTCTGAGGGACTATCATGGGGTCTGCAAACACCATTAACCCAGAGACCCAGACACCAGTAATTATTGTAGTATCCCAGTATATAGCCCCTTAACTTGGATGGCTGCAGAAGGGAGTTTGAATAGGATTGTGGGAAACATACAAGCACACAAACACAAACACACAAGCACACAGACATACATTCTCATCCCCCATTACAAGACGTTACATCTGTGCCGTCTGATTCTTGCTCATTTTCTTATTTAAAACTCTTGATGTTCTTTACAAGAATGTGTTCACGAAAAGCAAACAGCCCACCTTCAAGATAGTCTTGGGAGAAGCACCAGCAGAGACACTCATTGTGCCAAGATGTATTTTACCAACAAATCTGTACAAATTACATGAGGTTAAAAACAAACGGAATATAATATAATTAAAGCAAAGTTTCTTTTGCTAAATTACAGCTTGAAGCAAACCTGCAAGAAATATTTCCAATTAGCTTCTTTAGCAAACACAAAGCATAGCTCAGAATGTTTTGCTTTCCATCCTGCCCTCTGGGTGGGCTGCCTAGTGGGTGTCTTACCTCCAGCACAAGTAGCTGAGCATTCTGACCAAGGCTGATGATTCCACGTAAAGCCAACTTCATTGTCTCCACTGCCTGTCCGGGTGATGGGAACGTTGAATTTATACCTAATTCCCAAATTCTGTTCCTGGAGCAGAACCTGACATTGAAAACAACTGGTGAAGATAATTAAAATACAATGAGCCTTTATTCAGATATTTATTATTTCTTTTGAAGAAGAAAATGTCATAATGTAAGTCTTAAGGGAAATTTAAGACAACTTTTAGAACACATGCAGTTATACTGAATTTTCTACTTCCGTTTTCATGGGTAATTTGGAGCCATTTCTCTCATTTGCCTTATTTGGTTATAAAAATATTATTCAAGCAGGCATTGAAAAGATCAGTCATATGGAAAGAGTACTATGGTCTTAACTTTACACAGACTTACACCCTTAGGCATACCATTTTACCTTTATTTACTTTAATTTCACCACTTTAATTTCAGATGATAAAGCCTGCCCCTTCCTACTTCACAGGTCAGATTACAAAGATTAGAAATGAAGCGGCAAAGGCATATTTACCATGACAATGAGATTTTCTGAGGTGGGACCTAAAGCTTCTAAGGATTCTGGTTCATCGGTTGGCCTCTTATAGTGAAAAGCTGTCCCAGCAACATCAAACTTCCTAGGCCAGTCAATAGTCCAGGCACCATTAATATAGTAATCATCCCCTTCAGATTTTAAAGCTAAAAAAAAAAAAAAAAAATCACTGTCTACCTAAAAATGTGAAACTTCATTTACCACAATGGCACTCATTAATCATTGCACTGAAGTGTACAATGAATATCTATTTCCATTTCGAGATGGGAATCTTTTTTTTTTTTTTTTTACAGACAACACCAACAATTTATTTTTTGTTACTTAGATATACATTGTGAAGTGATTTCTAATGAGGTGCCAGGAATTCTACCACAGAAACAGAAATATTTGGTAATCTCCAGCCACTGTTGGTAGAAATTCAGTAAGTACATTCTTTCTCTTAGATAATGATGCTATATAATTTGGTAAAGTAGAAGTACTGTGATTCACCTGCCAGTGAATTAGTATCTCAGAAAATACCAAAAAATGCATATTAGATGATTCAAAGTCAATAAAAGTTTTCCCACAAGAAAACATCAGACTCAGACAACTTTGTACACAGTAGTTCTACCACACATTCAAGGAAAAAATAATTTCACTTTTTCACAAAACTCTTCCAAGAGGATAGAGAAAGAGAATACGTCCAATCTCATTTTATGAGTCCAGCATTTTCATGTTCAAACCTGGCCAGTCAAATAAATAAAAATTATGCAACAACAGCACTCTTGAACAAACATGCAAAATGTAAGTAATTAAATAAAATATTAGCAATTGGCATAAAGTAATATAGAAGTTAATACATCAGAAGTAAGGTAAGCTTATACCAGGATTGCAATGCTGGTTTAATAATAGAAAATCAATTAATATACTTTTTCATATTATTAAAGGAAGAAAGGCAGATGATTACCTTAACAGATGCAGAAAAAGCATTTTAAAAAGTTCAATATTCATATATGATTTAAAAGAAATTTTAGTAAACTAGGAAAGCATGAAACTTCATTAATTTTATAAAAGGCAAACAAAAACACTCAAACAAAAATGTATAGTAAACATCAAACCTAAAGATGTAATGTTGAAGGCATTTTCTTTAAGATCAGGAAAAAGTTAAGGATGCCTGTTACCATCACTTCTATTCAACCACTGACTGTGGGATCTAGCTAGTGTAACAGAGTAGGAAAAAAAGAAGTAAAGGCAATAAGGAAGGAAAAGAAGAGCCAAAAGACTCATTTTTTTTTTTTTGCAGATGATATAATTTTCATCTTAATGTAAAAAATCTAAAAGAAATTATAGAAAAATAAGACATTTAATAAGAAAGTTCAGCAAGTTTTAATATAAAAATCAATATATGAAAGTCAGTTGTATTACTACATCAGGAATAGCAGTTATAAAGCAGTTTTAAATAAGGACATTCTCAGTGGCAACGAAAAATATAAAAATACTTAGGAATAATTCTATCAAAAGGCAGGCAAACCCTTAGTGGAGTAAATTATGAAATTTTAATAAAAATCATCAAGGATGATCTAAACAAGTAGAGAGAAATAACCTGTTCTTGTAAAGACTCAATTTTGCCTGTATTAAGCTATAGATTTAGTGACTTTCAATAAAAATTCCCAAATGGTTGTAGCGAGCACTGTGGTGCTGCAGGGCCTGGCAGCACTTATCAGCAGGAGGTGGAAGCAGGGAGAAGAGGAAGGGATCAAAAGTTCACAGAAGTGGACATTCAAAAGTGGATATAGTATATAAGGCAAAAACTCTATCAGCTGACTATATTCTACACAAGGGCCTGAAAGACCTTCCATTTATTAGAACAATAAAGAATGTGCTGGGGCTTTCTTGGTGGCACAGTGGTCAAGAATCTGCCTGCCAATGCAAGGGACACAGGCCCGAGCTCCGGCCTGGGAAGATCCCACATGCTGCGGAGCACCTAAGCCCATGCGCCACAACTGCTGAGCCTGCACTCTAGAGCCTACGAGCCACAACTACGGAGCCCACATGCCACGAGCCACAACTGCTGAGCCTGCACTCCAGATATGTATCTAATAACATATTATAGCAATCTAATAGCATATTAGAATTGGCCCCGCACCACAATGAAGAGTAGCCCCCACTCACCGCAACTAGAGAAACTAGAGAAAGCCAGTGCACAGCAACGAACACCCAACACAGCCAAAAATAAAAAAATAAATAAATAAATTAATTAATTAATTAATTTAAAAAAAGAATGTGCTGGTGAGACAGGCACCAGCATCACTGAGACCCTCTTCTCTTTAAGCTTGGAACTGTCATTACAGAACTGGGCTCGCAGACAGCAATGGGGATGATCCCAACATACTAGAGGCCAGGAGGTATGGCATAACCATTAGAATGGAGGTGGGCACAGTTATCACAAACCATAACAAATTAGCATGGCAGTCAGGAGTAGTCATGGAGATATTTAACAGAATACAGTCTTCCAAGGGGCCCAAGAGATGGGCACTTTTCTGATCCAGACCCACTGAGCTTAAGCAGAGGCTGGGTGACTAGGAGATAGGATCCTACAACATCACAACACCACAGCACTCAGTGGTAATTTTTCCTCGCCTTTCCTCAAAGGACGTAAAAGCCATTACCAGCAGGGAAAGGGAAAATCCAAATATACTGAGGACTGTTGGGCACAGGGACTGAGTTAACCTGAAGTGGCAAATGGTGTCCCTTGTTTAGGATAAGGGCACAGAGAAGTAAAGTAATAAAAGGAATTTTGACCCAGGTCCAGCTCACAGAGTGTCCACTGAGTCCATGAATCCAGTCAGTGGTCATTTCTCTCAGACCTGAATTTAAAATGGAAACAGGGGGCTTCCCTGGTGGCGCAGTGGTTGAGGGTCCACCTGCCAATGCAGGGGACACGGGTTCATGCCCCGGTCCGGGAAGATCCCACATGCCGTGGAGCGGCTAGGCCCGTGAGCCATGGCCGCTGAGCCTGTGTGTCCGGAGCCTATGCTCTGCAACGGGAGAGGCCACAACAATGAGAGGCCCTCGCACTGCAAAATAAATAAATAAATAAAAATAAGATGGAAACAGTATACTTGGTAGCTGGCATAACCTTCACATTTATCTCTTGATCTGTAAAATAACACCTATCCCAGTGGGGAAGACCAGGTTGAAGTCTCTGAAACTTCTCTCCTTCCCCCAGCTAAAACAGTAAACTACAAACAATATTGCATCTTGGAGTGGGGGCGGGGTGTGTGTGGATTGCCAGAGATGAATGCTACCCATAAGGTCTTAAAGTGTGCAAGGGTGGTGGTTTCTACCATATACCTATCTACTTCACTTGTGTGGCCCCTACAGAAACTAGATAGATCTTTTTGGATGATAGTAGTCTGTTGCAAACTCAACCAAGGGGTACTGTTGCTGTGCTGGATGTAGAGATGGGATTCTTGACCATTTTCTTAAGCACAAATTAAAATAGTAATTTTCCATGTGAATGTCAAGAAGATATTAAGTATTTATAATGTTATTGATAGAAAGGAATGAAATGCTTATCTATAGGAATAAAAATGTGGAACTAGCAAGGGAAATTATGACTAAAGGAATAACTTGGGATGGAGGTGGGGTTAGGGAGCAGATTTTCCTGTCCAAATATTAAAACAGTAATTATACAAATATGGGGTGGGAACAACATGTGGTATGGCACACAGATGGACAGAACAATAGAACAAAATGGACAGTTAAGAAATAAACAAAAGTACATATGGGAATTAATATATAACAAAGGAAGCACCCTAAATTAGTAAAGGAAAGATAACAAGAAATGGAACTAAGACAAAAGACTAGCTTTTTGGCAAAAAAAAAAAAAAAAAATGCTGAATTTGTCTCATTCTTTATACATGAATAGATACCACAACTCCATTCCTAGGTATATATCCAAAACAAGTGAAAATAGGTACTCAAACAAATATATGTACACACAAGTTCATAGTAGCACTATTCCCAATAGCCAAAGGTAGAAACAACCAAATGTCCATCAATGGATGACTGGATAAACAAACTGGGGTATATACAATACAATGGAATAACATTCAGCCATAAGAAAGAATGAAGAGGGCTTCCCTGGTGGCGCAGTGGTTGAGAGTCCGCCTGCCGATGCAGGGGATACGGGTTCGTGCCCCGGTCTGGGAGGATCCCATATGCCGCGGAGCGGCTGGGCCCGTGAGCCATGGCCGCTGGGCCTGCGCGTCCGGAGCCTGTGCTCCGCAACGGGGGAGGCCACAACAGTGAGAGGCCCGCATACCGCAAAAAAAAAAAAAAGAAAGAATGAAGAACTGTACATGCTTCAATGAGGATGAGACTAAAAAAAAATTACACTGAGTGGAAGAGGCTAGACATAAAATGTCACATATTTTATGCATCTATTCATAAGAAATATCTAGAAAAGGTAAATCTATAGGGACAAACAGCAGACTGGTGGTTGCCAGGGGCTGGGGAATGGGAAGTAACTGCTTAATGGACACCGGGTTCCTTTTGGGGTGATGGAAATATTTTGGAATGTACTAAATACCAGTATGCTGTTCACTTTAAAAATGTTTGAATTCTATGTTGTTTGAATCTTACCTCAATAAAAACAAAGTTTAAAAAAAAGAGAGAAAAGGATAAATGCCAGATGGGTAAATATTTAAATGTAAACATAGTTAAATCATAAAATGGTAGGAGAAAATGTAAGAGTACTTTTTAAAAAATAATATTGGGGTATTGAAAAGCTTTTCTAAGCATGACCTCAGAAAGTATAAAGAAAAAGATTAGTAGATATGCATGCATAATTTTTTAAACCTCTACAGGAAAAAACATATTAAAAAGTTTAAAAATATGTGATAGAAAAAGGGTTATTAGCACTACTATACAAAAACTTTTATAAATAAATGAGTGATAATTTTGATAATGATTATCATGCTTTGACAGTGACAAACACGTCAGTTTAATTTTTTTGTTAGTATGCTAGCTTCTTCAAAAACTTTATCAGGCCAGATAAACAAGCATGCCCAAAGGACTAAAAGGGTCATGATGCAGAGAGTCTCTGACTCTCTGGACCTCTGTCAGTTGTCCTTAAGAGTACAGACCATTTTCATTTCCCCCCACCCCCATCTGCCTGGCAAATATATCTGTACTTTCTTGACTTCACATATGCTATAAAATTCACTTGATTGTCAAAAATAAATCTAATTAATCTTTTGAGATAAGAACATGTTAACCAAATTTAAGGATTATTTAGTCTTAAATTTGTCTTGTATTTAAAATTTTTTTATTTTCAACTCTCACAGTAATTCTCTGTCTCATTTGAAACATCAAAATTACTTGGTTATATAGGACATCTGAGCCTGTATCACATGAAACAGTAAAAACAAAAATAAAAACAAAAGCTCTAGCAGCTTTGAATTCTCCTTCAATTTAAACTCTCACTTTCCATTTTCCCATCGACTCACTTAAGGAATCCTAACTCACCTTTGCTGGTACCATAACGTAGTTCAGAAAAACACCGAACATTTAAGAAGGACTGAATAAGAATTTACTAAGGGAGGAGGATGTGGCATTATGGACAAAGAATTATCAAAGGGAAAACATCTGATGTCTTATTTTTGTTTTGATTCTTGCTGATGCAGAAAAGAATCTAAAATTATGGTGTAAAAATAAAGGAGTCTTCCTAAATAAAGGAAGGAAGAGCCTGATGATACTGGTATTCCACCTAAAGATGCATTCTAGATATAATCTTATTTTTAAAAGATTTAAGGAAAAAGAGGTGGTATTTTAAGGGGAATAAGAACTCAACCAGATTTCATAAGGGTCTCTGCAGAGCCTAAATCTGTCTCAAGGGATCAAACGTCAAATAAACAGAATTTCCACTTCTTTACAGAGGAAATAACTGGGATTGGACTTGTCCTCCAATTATAAATAACTAGAAAACTCACAAAATATATGCATCAGCTGTTTTTAGACATTGGCCAGGACTGTGCAGGACTGTGACACAGGCAAAAAGGAACACAAGGTGAGTCATATAATCTCCCTAGCTTCCTGCCTGGAGGCACTTTCTGTCAGTGTAGACCATGAGAACCCAAGCAGAGGATGGTGGTCTCACTGAGTTAAGGAGACAGAGATCAGAAACTGGGAAGGCTAAGATACTTGGAATTTGCAGAACCAGAGAATTAGAGTAAAAGGAGGGAATCTGTTGCTGAATAGTAAACCACGTATGCATAGGATAAAATTCCATGAAGCCAGGCCAAAAAAACCCCATCAAAAAACAAACAAACAGAAACAAAAACAAAAAACTAGATAACCACAAGCAGAAAAATTTCTAGAGAAAGAATTCAGAGAGTTTCAACCACTAGGGCATTCAGCAGAGAATCATGCATTTTTAGTAGGGCTGAGCAACTCTAGAATTAAGGCTACTCTGGACTCACCTAAACAAAGCTCAAATACAAGCCTCAAAGGTATCAAGCTCATCAACAAGTTAGTTAACACTCTTTAAAGGAAAAAAACCCAACAACAACAAAATCCAGACTCTCAATAAAAAAATATTCACAATGTACAACATCCAATGAAAAATTACTACAACTGGCAAGAAAGGGGAAGGTACGGTACAAACCACGAAGAAAGCCAAGTAAAAGCAACAGACTCAGAAATGACAGAAGTTATGGAATTAGCAGAAAATAACTTTCAAACAGCTATTATAAATATACTCAAGGATTTTAAAGGAAAACAAATATGAGAAAAAACTGGAAGATATATACAGATGGACGCTCAGATCTACACAAAGATACAATAAATATGTAGGTAAATAGAAAATAATTTTTCTTATTTTTAACTTTTTAAAAAGGATAACTGACTCTTTAAAACAAAAATAGTAACAATGTATTGTAGGGTTTATAACATATGAAAAAGTAAAATGTGTTTTTAAAAAATAGCACAAAGGATGGAAGAAGACAATGGAAATAAACCGTTATAAGCATCTTGCATTATACATAAATGGTATAATATTATTTGAAGGTATATTGTGATAAATTAAAGATGCATTTTGTAAACTCTAGAGCAACCACTAATTAAATAGAAAAAAGAAGTATAGCTAATAAGCCATTAGTAGAGTCCAAATGGAACACTATAAAACACTTGATAAACCTAAAAGAAGACATAAAAGGAGAATAAAGGGAAAAATACATGGAACAAATAAAAAAATAGCACAATGGTAGACTTAAACCCAATGATTTTAACAATTACATTAAATATAAATGATCCAGATGTGGAGCTGACAAACTATGGCCCACCACCTGTTTTGTAAATAAAGTTTATTGTAACACAGTCATACCCATTTATTTATGTATTATCTGTATCTGCTTTCACACTACAATAGTAGAACTTAATAGCTGAGATAGAGACTTCATGTCCTGTAAAGCTGAAAATATTTACCATCTGTCCCTTTACAGAAAAAGTTTGGCAAGCCCCGCATTTAGAGACTGTAATTGAAAAAGCAAAGATGGTTAGATACAATAAGAAATCAGAGTCACACTACATGTTGTCTAAAAGAAACATATTTAAAGTTCAGAAACACCTACATGTGAAAAGTGGATGGATGGAAAAGAATTTACTATGCAAGCACTAATCAGAAGAAATCTGGGTGGCTAGATTAGTATCAGTCAAAATAGATGAGGGTCAAAGAGTATCATCAGAAATAAAGGGGAACATATGATAATTATAAAATGCTCAATACATCAAGAAAATCTAACAATTTTAAATGTCTATACACTTAACAACAAACTCTGAAAATAAATGAAGCAAAACCTTACAACTAATGGGAGAAATAAACTAATCCACAATTCTAGTTGGAGATTTCAACATGATTCTTTCAATATTTGCTGAAACAAGGAGGCAGAAAATAAATTAAAATGTAGAAGACTTGAACAAAACTATCAACCAATTTAATCTAATTGACATTTATGGAATACTAAACCCAATACCACCATAATATATATTCTTCTCAAGTGCATATGGAACATTCACTAAGAAAGACCATATTCTGGGCCATAAAAACAAACCTCAACAAAAGAACTAAAATCAGACAAATACCTTATCTGTCCATAATGGAATTAAGATAACCCCCAAATATTTGGAAATTGAATAATACCTTCTAAGCCATGCGTCATATGGTAAATAAAATATTTTAAATTGAGTGTTGGGAAAAAACAATATCAAATATATGGGATGAAGTTAAAGCAATGCTTAGAGGGAAATTTATAGTGAAAAATGCCTATTTTAGATTAGAAAAAAGATTTTTAAGATCAATAATCTAAGTTTCTATCTTGAGAAGCTAGAAAAATAACAAATTAAACACAAAGCGAATATCAAAAAGGAAAAAATAAAGAGAAGAGTGGGAATCGATGTACTGGAAAATGGAGAAATAATAGAAAAGTCATTTAAACCAAAAGCTTGTTCTTTGAAATGATCAATAAAGTTAATAAACACCTCACTAGAACAATCAAGAAAAAGAAGATACAAATCACCAATGTGAGGAATGAGAGAAGAGCCATCACTACAGATCCTACAGGCATTCAAACAGAATAAGGGAATATTATGCACAAAATTATGCCAATGGATTCAACAACTTTATACCTATTACAGAAACTGAATTTTTCATTAAAAACTTCCCACAAAGAAAACTCCAGCCCAGATGGCTTCACAGTTGAATTCTATCAAACATTAAGAAATAGGGGCTTCCCTGGTGGCGCAGTGGTTGAGAGTCCGCCTGCCGATGCGGGGGGGCGGGTTCGTGCCCTGGTCTGGGAGGATCCCGCGTGCCGCGGAGCGGCTGGGCCCATGAGCCATGGCCGCTGGGCCTGTGCGTCCAGAGCCTGTGCTCCGCAACGGGAGAGGCCACAACAGTGAGAGGCCCACATACCGCAAAAAAAAAAAAAAAAGAGGTGGGGATGGACTTCCTGGGTTGCTTAGACTCAGAAGAGTACCTTTTAATTCCCCTAAAAAAAAAAAAAAAAAAGAAAGAATACCAATTTTACCCAGACTTTTTCAGAAAATAGAGAAGAAAGGAATATTTCCCAACCAACTTTATGAGGACAGGTTTATCCTAATATAAAAACCAACAAAGATGTTATAAGAAAAGACTACAGACCAATATACATGAACATAGATGCAAATATTCTTAACAGAATATTAGTAAATCAATTATAGCAATATATACGAAGGATAATAAATTTATGACAAAGTGATTTTTATCCCAAGAATGTTAGATTGATTTAACATTTGAAAACCAATCAATGCATTTACTATATTAACAGGAAAGGGAGGGAAAAAAATAACACATGATCATGCAGTAAACCTCAAAACCTATTCATGAAGAAAACTCTCAAAACTAGAAACAGAAGGGAACTTCTTCAACCTGATAAAGGGCATCTACATAAATCTTCTAGCTAACATTATATTTAGTGGTTAAAAAAAACAAACAAAAAACCCCAAAAAACTGAATTCTTTCCCTTTAAGATAAGTAACAATGAAAGGATGTCCAGTCTCCTCACTTCTATTCAACATTGTACTGAAGGTCCTGATCACTATTATAAGGCAAGAAAAAAGATATAAAAGACATAAATATTGGAAAGATAGAAGTAAAACTGACTTTGTTGAAGGATGACATGATAATCTATGTTGAAAATCCAAATAAATGTACAAAGCAACTATCAGAACTAATACATGAGTATAGCCAGGTCACAGGACATGAGGTCAATACAAAAATAAATCAATAGCTGTATAACAACTGACAATTCAAATATGAGATTAAAATATCAATATCATTTACAATAACATCAAAAAGCATGAAATATTTAGTGATAGATTTTAAAAAAATCTGTATGTGCAAGATGTGTACACTGAAAAATAAGCATTACTGAACAAATGTAAAGACTTAAATAAATATACAGGTAAGTCTGTTCATGTATTGGAAGACAATATTTTTAAGATGTCAATTCTCCCCAAATTGATCTATAGATTCCAAATAATCTCTTTTTGTAGAAATTGACAAGCTGATTCTAAAATGTATATAGAAATGTAAAGGACCTAGAAAAGCAAAAATAATTTTGAGAAAGAGGAACAAATTTGAGGACCTAATGCTTCCTATTTTCAAGACCTAATGGAAATCTCTATTAATCAACACAGTGTGGTTTTGGTTTAAGGACAGACATACGGAACAATGGGAGGGAACAGAAATAGATCCATACATTCACACGCAATTGATCTCTAACACAAATGTCAAGGTAATTCAATGGGGAAAATAACATTCTTGAACAAAGGGTGCTATAGTAATTGAATATCCATGTGAAAATAACTGAATTTCAATCCTTATTATACCTCACATAAAAACTCAAAATGGACCATATATCTAAATGTAAAAGCTAAACCCATAATTTCTTTAAGACACATTGAAGACAATCTTTGCAACCCTGGGGTAGGCAAAATTTCTAAGATAGGATGTGAAAGCACAAACCATAAAAAAATTATTACATTAGATTTCATCAGAATTAAAAGACACCATTAAGAACAGAAATAAACAAGCCACAGATTAAAGAAAATATTCATAAAACATATATTTGAACAAGACATAACTAGAATATATAAAGAATTCATAACTTTATAAAAAGAAAAAATGTAAAAATAGGCAAAATATTTGTTTAGACATTTTACAAAAAAATATCTACATGGGTAGAGTTAAAAAGACTGACAATACCAAGTACTGACAGGATGTAGAGCAACTGGAACTCTTTTACATTACTGGTGGAAATATAAACGATATAATCACTTTGGAAAACAGTTAACTTAATTAATTTCTTATAAAGTTAAACATGTACTTATCATATGACCCAGTGATTTCACTCCTAGGCTTTTTATCCAGGAGAAACGAAAACATATGCCTACACAAAACTTGTCTATGCATGTTCAAAGAAGCTTTATTCATAATAGTCGAAGACTGACAATGACCCAAATATCCATCAACAAGTGAGTGGATAAATAAATTACAGTATATCCAAACAATGGAATACTATTTGGCAATAAAAAGGAATGAACTTCAGATACACTCAACAATATAGATGAATCTCAAAAACATGTTATGAACGAAAAAAAAGCCAGACATAAGAGTACATACTATATGATCCTATTTATGTGAAATTCCAGAATAAAGAAAAGTAAAATAATAAAATGTCAGAAAAGAGATCAATGTTTTCTGAGGCTAAGGCTAGGGGGACTTGACTGCAAAGGGTAATGAGAGAATGTTTTGGAGTCACAGAAATGTTCTACGTCTTGGTTGTGGTATTTATATATATATCTATATCTATATACAGAGAGAGACAGATACTGATAAAACTGTAAATACTTTTTGAACTATACACTTATAATGGATGCATTTTATTATATGTAAATTATCTCTCATTAAAATTGATTAAAAAAAATTAACTATGGGACTTCCCTTGTAGCACAGGGGACATGGGTTCGATCCCTGATCTGGGAAGATCCCACATGCCGCAGAGCAACTAAGCCCATGCCCCACAACTACTGAGCCTGCTCTTTAGAGCCCATGAGCCACAACTCCTGAAGCCCACGCACCACGACTACTGAAGCCCAAGCGCTCTAGGGCCCGTGTGCCGCAACTACTGAGCCTGTGTACTGCAACTACTGAAGCCCATGCGCCTAGAGCCCGTGCTCTGTAATGAGAAGCCACCTCAGTGAGAAGCCCATGCACCACAACGAAGAATAGCACCCCGCTCACTGCAACTAGAGAAAGCCTGTGCACAGCAATGAAGACCCAACGCAGCCAAAAATTAAAAAAAAAAAAAAATCAAATAACCCAATGAAGAGTAACCTATAAACTACTGATTTTTTTGTTTAGTTCTTTCATGTGGAACTTCTTTTTAACATGGAAGTGTTCTACCTCAAAGCAGTATGTCTTTCCCTTCATGATACTGTGGTGCTTTTCCTCATTAATTTTTAAAATCTAGCAAAATATGCTACTTACCAATATAGTTCTTTGACATGGCAACTTCTCTGACTTCGATGTGAACAGAGCCTCTTGGTATCTGCACTACTTCCATGTAGCCTGGAACACAGAAGACAGCCAGTAATAAGCAGCATCTGGAGCTTTCGTCAGAAAATGAGTGTTTAGGAAGCATTCAGTAATAACAGTTTCCTTATTCTTCCATGCTTTCTTTTACTCTTTATAAATTGTGAATAATGAGCAAATTCCCCTTTGGGTTCATGAATACATCTAAGAGTATTTTTCTTTTCCTCTAAAATTATCTCAAGATATCTTTAAAGTCTCAAGATATATAATATTGGTTCATTTTTTTCCCCCTCAACACATGGCCCCCACTTCAAGGCTCTGCAGGAATTCCCATCTTAAAGAAACGTGGCTAAATGAAGTCAAGTAGAAATGGAATAATATGTCCTTAAAATATCTAACCTGAAGTCACATTTAATATTTAAAGAACTGAAAGCAATTTGGGGAAAAACCATTGTCTGCCTGAATAAAGAAATTTTTAAAATAAGGGGGGAAATCAAATATTTTGGCTATTTCAAGTACACCAGAGGTGTGAGGAAGAGTTCTTTCTACACACTCACCTCCTCTGGGCAACGAATCATTGAAGAACCCTTCAATGGCATCACATGTGCTTCCATCCCCTCCACAGACTCGACATCTATCTTCCCTAGCATCGGATCCCAAAATATTATCACAACCTACATGCTGAAAACAGAGAAGAATATTCAGTGTGTCAAAAAGAGGAGGAACTCTTGGACCCACTAACCAAATGAATATAACTTATTTATTTACGTGTTTTTCCAGTACAGGAAATCTAAACAGGAAATACTTTCCTCTTTCCACTTTTACCTTCATTCCCTAAGTAATTCTAGCTAACACTTCTCAACACATAAGTTTAAAGAAAAAAATTCTGATTCCCCAGGAATGTACACCTATATTTCTAGCTTAGACTTCTTCTTCATTTATAGATACCAGGCTCCAATTCTTAAAATATTGTAATTTGTTGGCAATGGGCTCTTACTTATACCCTCAATTAATAAATGCAAGAACTAAGAAAAAATGGCATATGGTCCTACACAACAAGGGTTATAACAACAAGAGTCTTGACTGAGCATTATGGTTTGCCCTTTCTAAACCACTGGCTCTTTTGGATATCCAATTGTTAGTGTTAGTGTCAAGGATTAGTTGTGGAATTCATGCCTGAGGAAATCTCTAAAAATGAATACCTGTTTCCATTAGCTGAATAAAATTACCATAAAGAAAAAGGAGATATAAACATAAAATTGTATTGTAGAAGCTGAAATTCTACCTTTCAATTTTGTATTTAATCATAGAAATGTGGCCTTCATATATTTTTGGCATATTTTGGCACTTAAATTTGTAATTTGACTTTTAGCCATTGATACCAGGCATGCAATGTCTGAATATAACCTGTGCCTGGGTCTTGGTTATCTGAAAAACATTTTTATACCGTCCCAGAAATAACTTTTTCTTCAAGTAAATACACACACACACACACACACACACACAGTGCAACATCAGATACATTTGGAGACAAGTTAACCAGAAGGACAGAAACTTGCAAGAAATTATGAGACTAACTAAAATAGACAGTGTTTTTTATCTCATCTTTCTCAGTTTCTGGCATTTAGTTTTATGCTTCTCTTTAAGGTCAAACAAAAGCAGACAAGAAAAAAGTTAAGGAAACAGTGGTTTTTGTGGCTAATTTCTTATGATAAGATTCATACACAGGTCTAGGAAAATACCATGGATTTGCTTCTGCAATTCCCAACTGGTCTGGTTAATTCTCTGAAGTAAATGCATTAATAAGAGTAATTCTATAGCGAAAACCATTATAAATGCTTCAAAAGAAGACAAAATGGGACAAGCATAGCTGTTTTACACTTTGAGGAAATATTTTGCTATGAAATATATCAAATAATCTTTCATTGAGAACACACAGTAGACATATGAATGAGCTGAAGCCTCATTCCCCCTCTTTGCTATCATCTTGTTTGTAAACAGAAGAATAATGGAAATTAAATTCCAAAATATCTTCATAGCTCTAGCAATCCCTATAAACATAACTAGAACACCAGAATCAATCACACTTGCATGGTGCTTGAATGTGAATGGATAATTCTACCTTTAACTATGTACATTTCCTTACTGAAAATTAAATTAAAATGTAGCCCTCTTTATTAAAAATTAGCATAGTATTAATTAGGAGCTACTATCTGAGAAAAAAAAGACAGAAGTCTCAAAAACCCCAACAAAAAGCAATGAAATTCATAATCTGAGCAACCTTGCATTCTCCATTGATACAGATATCCAGTGAATCTGCATTGCACTGAGTCCCATCAATCACCGCAGGGGCACGTTCAGTGTAGAAATTGTAACCTTCAGCCAAGCAGTTTAACGCACAAGGTTTTACGCCACCTGGACAAATATAGTAGAAGAGAAATAAATGGAGTGGTTCTCCTAAGGAACAGTGATTCAGTATCATCTACAGCATATTTACGATTGATAACAGACCATCACTCTCTGACTATATACCTAGATGTGTAGGTTTCTTTTCTTCTTTGCTAAAATTTCATCTTTACTTTCATTGCTTGTGAAACTTGAAGGAGGACCTGCTGAGTAATCTTAAGGTTTGAAAATTTCAGGTATTTCCCATATATATTTTCAATATATTTTAGGTCAAAAGGGATCACAGTGGAGGTAACTGAATGTTGAAAAAAATGGATGAAATAAAAGCAATTTTGAAAAACTAAAAAAATAAAGTTTAGGAAGGGCTTGAGAATGACCTTGTATGACAAATAGGAATTTATGCAAATTATATCACTTGTTACTGAATACGATACAAAAACTGCTACTTCAAGCAGAGATATGGTAATTATAAAATAAAAGTAAACTTAGAACTGCTTTAAACATATCATATTCCATGAAAGTGGCTCTAGGATGGAGATAAATTCTTATGAGATTAGCAAGTCAAAGATAAAATTAATTATAGCATTAAATTTGAAAAATTCTTATGAGATTAATAAATCAAAGATAAATATTGGGTTGGCCAAAAAGTTCGTTTGGGTTTTTCTGTAAGATGGCCAACCCAATATTACACAGCATCAAACACTTTTAGTTTAAATAAATTGAATAAAAACTTAAAGAAATAAACTTGAATAATTTTTTTTAAATCTAATTTTATATTGTGATAAATGCATACAGTAACTTGAGAATTTTTATTTTGTAACTTGAAATTTGTATTTCAATAGCTGTGTGTGTATTTCAAGGTTGACGTGAAAAATAGGTATAAATAGTAGCAATTAAAAAAAACAAGCAGACTACATATCATAACTTCTCAGTATATTGGAAAAGTAGCAATCAATACGGATTTATTTTATTCAAACTGAACATAAAAAAGTTATTTATAAAAATGTAATTAATGATTAAAATTAGGACTTAAAAATACTTTCTGTTGAACCTTTGTTTCATGATGTTTAAAACACTCTGGCCTTATTATAATGATCAGATAAAATTTCTTTGAAATAAAAAAGACTACCTCTAAAAAAAGAAAATTAGACAGAAAGATGAAATGACATGCCTAGGTCTTAGTGAAGGTAGAAACCAGGTTTCTACGGGGTGAAGTAAAAGAGAAGCCAATTGAGTGATGGAGACAATGATAACTTATAGAGAGAACAATCGATTAAAGTAGATCACTGTTACAGTTGACTTTTGTCATGTAAGAAGATGGCCAAATATTGTCAGACATTGTTTTTTCAAGAGGAGATGGAAACCTAGACTTTAAAAATATAAACTCTTGGGCTTCCCTGGTGGTGCAGTGGTTGAGAGTCCGCCTGCCGATGCAGGGGACACGGGTTCGTGACCCGGTCCGGGAGGATCCCACATGCCGCGGAATGGCTGGGCCCGTGAGCCGTGGCCACTGAGTCTGCGCGTCCGGAGCCTGTGCTCCGCAATGGGAGAGGCCACAACAGTGAGAGGCCCGCATACCGAAAAAAAAAAAAAATATATATATATATATATATATATAAACTCTTCATGGCAACTCATATAAAGTTTTCAAAAATACTGTGGAGGCTAAAATATGTATATAAGTAAAAACGGTTCCTGAACTGCCAGTTTACAACCTCTGGCTGAAGTCCGTGTTTTCTTCCATTTTCAATGTCTACAGGCTATAGAACTTCTATATAACATAATGTTATTATTAGGCTTAGGTTAATGATACATTTTGCTGTACTGAGCACAGAAATAACAAGTAATAAAATAATTTCTTCCTGAACTGATAATCAAGGTATTATATTTATTTTTATAAGAGTCTCATGAATAAAATTGCTCTAAATTTCCACAGATCTAACTGGGATTTTTTTTCATTACTACCCAGTGTAGTTCTTTTTCCATTTTTTATTGTAATGCTTTGGAATTTAATGCAGCTTTTTATGCATCAGACTATAAAAAGTGAACATGAGTCTTTTATTTACACAATTTTAGTATTATGTAAGGTAGTATTTGATAGGCAGAACACATAAATGCTCTGGTTGTATTCCTTAGCCCACTACACTGTGTGATGATAATACAAATATATTTATTCTTCCTTTATTGCTGAAGATGTGTTCAGCTTCCTCTGCTACAATAAGTTTTCAGAAGAGGTAATGTTATTATTTCAAGAAGGGATTTAAGATGATTCTCTGAATGGAAGGTGACACTACCAATTACCTTCACTTAAAGCTTATTATGAATTTAGGGTTAATTTACAAAGCACACAATTATCTAGATGCTAATTATTAAATCTGTGAATTATTTCAGAGACTTACTTCTACAGTAAGACAAAACAATCCCAAATGTATATGCACCTAATAAAAGCAATTCAAAATACATGAAGCAAAAACCTACAACCACACACAAAAAGCAAAGCCATAAAACAGTTGAAGATTTTAACACACTTCTCTCAGGAACCGATGAAAAAACCAGAGCAGAAAAAAATCAGAAAGAATATAAAAGATCTGAACAATACTATCACCCAGCTTGACCTTATTATCATATAGAACACTATATCCAACAACTGGAGAAAACACATCCTTTTCAAGTATACACAGAACATTCATCAACCTGGACAATAAGCTGTATCATAAAACAAATTTCAACTATTTAAAAAATTTAAATCATACAGAGTATTCTCTGATCATAATGTAATTAAATGATAAATCAATAACAAAAAATCTAGAAAAAAGCAACTATTTAGAAATAAAAATAACGCAGTTCTAAATAACCCAGGAATCAAAGAAGAAATCACAATGTAAATAAGAAAATATTTTGAACTGAAGGAATAAAAATACATCAAATGTTAGGAATGCAGAACACCAAAATAAACCCCTCCCCCCAAATAATAATAAGAGCAAAAAATTAATTAGAAAAAAAGTACTAAAGCCAAAAGTTGATTCTTTGAAAAGCGTAATAAAATTGATAAACTTCAAGCAAGAATGATCAAGAAAAAGAGAGAAGATACATTATCAATAGCAGAAATGGAAGAGTGTATATCACTACAGATCCTATAGATACTAAACAGGATAATAAGAGAATGTTATTATCAATTATCTGCGAATAAATTGGGCAACATGGAAGTAACATAAATTTCTTGAAGACACAAATTCAAAAACTGACATAAGAATAAAAAAATCTGAATAGCTCTTTATCTATTAAAGGAGTTGAGTTTGTAATAAAAAAATTCTTTTCACAAGAAAATACTGAGCCTAGATGGTTTTATTAGTAAAATCTATTCTAAGGAAGACATATTATCAACCCTACAAACTTCTTCAAGATAAATAAGGATTCTATTTCTGGAAGCCAGAGTAACTCTGATACCAAAAGTTATCAAGAACATGACAAGAAAAAAATTTACAAGTCAATATTCCTTATGAAGATAGATGTAAACATCCTTAATCAAATATTAGCAATTAAGCCCAATAACAAGAAAATAAATAAAAAGATAATAAATCATTATCACATGGGGTTTATCCTGGGAGTAAAATGTCAGTTTGGCATTATAAAATCTATCAACTAAGTCACTATATTAACAGAATAAAGAAGAAAAACACATATAATTAATACATGCACAAATTGTACTGAAGGGCCAAGTCAGTGAATTAAGGCAAGAAAATAAAATAAAAAGGTACAAAGATTGAAAAAAATAATCTCTATTTCCAGATAACATGACTATTTACCAAGAAAATTCTAAACAATCTATAAAACAACTATTAGAACTAGTAAGGGAATTTAGAAGGGTCACAAAGTTAATATATAAGAAACAATTGAAAATAAAAAATTCTAAACTTTTATTTACAATAGTGTCAAACCATAAATTACTCAGGAAGAGATTTAACAGAAGATGTGCATGACCTTACACCTAAAACTATAAAGCATAGCTGAGAGAAATTAAGGAAAACATGGAGAGATATACCATGTTCATAAATTGGAAAATTCAATATTGTTAGTATATCAGTTTTTCCTCAATTGATATAAAGATTCAACATGACAACAATCATAAACCCAACATGTTCTTCTGTAACCATTAACAACTGATTCTAAAATTTACGTGGAAATGCAAAGCACTTAGAATATACAAAGGACTTTTTAAAAACAGATTAAAGTAGGAGGAGCTTACACTACCCGTGTCCAAGACTCTACCGTTAAAGTAATCAAGTCAGTGTGGTACCAGCATAGGATTGACAAATAGATCAATGAAACAAAACAGAGTCTATAAATACACTAAAAATACATACCATACCCCCAAATTATTTTTAGACTGTAGATCTAAATATAAAGATCAAAACCATAGGCTTTTAGAAGAAAATATCTTCCTGAGTTAAGGTAGGCAAAGATTTCTAAGACAGGACATAGAACACAATGACCATAAAATTAAAAAAAACTGAAAAATTAGAATTTATCAAAATTAAAATCTTATACTCATCCAAAACACCATTTAAAACATAAAGAAAAGCAAAGAAAGTAAAGAAAGCCATAGGCTGTGAGAAAATACTTGTAAAACCTATCTGATAAATGAACCACTTGAGAATAAAAAGATAAATAACCAATTTAAAAACAGGCAAAGGCAAGAGGCACATGAAAAGCTGCTCAACATCACTAATTATTAGAAAAATGAAAATCAAAACTACAATGAGGTATCACCTCACACCGGTCAGAATGGGCATCATCAGAAAATCTACAAACAACAAATGCTGGACGGGGTGTGAGAAAAGGGAACCCTCTTGCACTGTTGGTGGGAATGTAAATTGATATGGCCACTATGGAGAACAGTATGGAGGCTCCTTAAAAAAACTAAAAATAGAACTACCATGTGACTCAGCAATCCCACTACTGGGCATATACCCTGAGAAAACCATAATTCAAAAAGACACATGCACCCCAATGTTCATTGCAGCACTATTTACAATAGCCAGGTCATGGAAGCAACCAAAATGCTCATCGACAGATGAATGGATAAAGAAGATGTGGTACATATATACAGTGTAATATTACTCAGCCATAAAAAGGAACGAAATTGGGTCATTTGTAGAGACGTGGGTGGACCTAGAGACTGTCATACAGAATGAAGTAAGTCAGAAAGAGAAAAACAAATATTGTATATTAATGCATATATGTGGAACTTAGAAAAATGGTACAGATGAACCAGTTTGCAGGGCAGAAATAGAGACATAGATGTAGAGAACAAACGTATGGACACCAAGGGGGGAAAACGGTGGTGGTGGTGGTGGTGGTGGTGGTGTGATGAACTGGGCGATTGGGATTGACATGTATACACTGATGTGTATAAAATTGATGACTAATAAGAACCTGCTGTATAAAAAATAAATAAAATTCAAAAAAATAGGTAAAAGATTTGAACAAACTTTTATAAAAGAAGACAAATGCTCAATAAGCACATGAAAACGTGCTCAACATATTCAATGATCAGAAAATGCAAATTAAAACTTCATTGAGACAACATTATACACCCATCAGAAGAAGACTGAAAACACCAAATGTTGGCAAGGATGGGGAGCAAACAGAACTCTTATACACTGTTGATGGGAGTGTGACTGGTACAATCGCTTTGGAAAAACATCTGGCAGTTTCTTTTAAAACTAAACTCACAGCTACCCTATTGCCCAGCAATTCCACCCCTAAGTATTTACCCAAGAGAAATGAAAACATATGCCCACAAAAAGACATACACAAATGTTCACAGCCGCTTATTCATAACAGCTGAAAACTAGAAACAATCCAGGTTTCCATCAATAGCAGAATGGATAAACAAACTGGTTAGTACAATGGAATACTGCTCAGCAATAAAAAAGAATGAACTAATTACATTTGCAAGGACATGGATGGATCTCAAAAACATTAGGCTTAGAGAAGCCTTGCATAAAAGAGTAAATATGCCATGATTTCCTTTACATGAAGTTCTGTAACAGAAAAAACTAATTGATGGTAAGGAAAAAAAATGAGAACTGGTTGCCTCTTGGAAGTAGGTAGAGGCAGCTACTAAATGGGAAGAAGTATGAGGAATATGAGAATTTTGGAGGCAATGGTAATGTTCTATAACTCAGTAAGGTTTTACAGGTATATGCATTTGTCAAAACTCAGGGAAAGTACAGTTAAGTTTTGTGTATTTCATTGTATATAATCTTCCCTGAAAAGAAAAAAGAAAATAAATATTGAACTGCGGTTAAACTTATACAAGTTGAAGCACCTAGAAGAAAGTATACTGATGACTACAATTTACTTTGAAATGCACCTGAAAAATAGAATAAATTAATGAATGGATAGAGAGATGACTAGACATGTAATAAAGACAGTATATTAAAAATATTAACGATAGAATCTTGGTGGTGGGCATATAGTTGTCACTGCAAAATTGTTTTAATATTGCTCTATGTTGGAAAGTTTTCAAAGTAAGATGTTCGGGGAATTCCCTGGCAGTCTAGTGGTTAAGACTTGGTGCTTCCACTGCTGGGGCCTGGGTTCAATCCCTGGTTGAGGAACTAAGATCCCAAGAGCCGTGGGGCATGGCCAAGAAAAAAACCAAAAAACTAAGATATTGGAAAAACAATAAATAAAAGATTTTTTAAGAGTACATTCTATTTTTCTAAGAGAAAATTTTAACAAAATTTAGTTTGTATTTTGGGAGCTTAAGAAAACTTCTTGTGCTTACAGAGCAATTGGCGTCTGATACTTGCCTAAAATAAAGAGCAAAAAATGTTTCCCTGAAAAAGAACAATAATCATCTATGGAAAGATCCTTGGTCTGTGACCAAGAAAGACACAGATTTTCCTGGCCTCTTTTGAGTTGATTTATATCGTTATAATTTGTTTTTAGGGTGATAATTCCACATATTCAATATTTGTAAATTATTATAATATAATGTCTATACACCCCAAGGAAGTCTCAAGAACTCAGAAATATTATTTGGATTTACATCATTTCTAGGAACTTTGTACCTTGTTAAATAGAATTGGGTTTTAAAAAATGATTTCTGATCATTTGTACTAACATATTAACTTTATTACAGGGAAACTAAAACACGAGACCTTTATAGTACTAGAAGCACTTTCCTGTGATCTGCAAACACTAATTTTTACTAGTATGTATATGAATGTACAGGCATGTTTGTATGTATTTATATATTCCTTTATATTTGCAAAGCTCTCAAGCATGATGAAAACTCTGCCAGGTTATACATTACCTCCAGTATAGGGTTTCCAGTTATAATACTTTCCACGGAAAGGCATATTGTCAAAGTCTGCACACTGTTTCTCTCGAAAATCCCGGGCCCCCAAAGGACATGGCTAAAATAAAATAAAATCATAAATAGTATGATTGTTGAAAAATACCAAAACCAAGGGACAATGTCCCTAAAATTAAAAGTGCCTGAACTCCATCACATTAGCTCACTCCCTTATTCTCTGGCTATAATTCTGGCATTTGCTTTACTGTTTTACAACCAGTATTATGCCTGAAGTGTCTGAATTGTAATCTTAGCCACAGAAGAAATAACTGAAGTAACTTAAACAAAGTTAAGTGTTAGACAGTTTCCATATAACTTTACACTCAGATGCATCTCATAGTCCACTTTGCAATCAATCCATCAGGTATCTCCTTATAAACAGACATAAAAACTAGATGAAGAAACTAAAACACAAAATCCTTTTCGGTAACAGTATTTGAGGTCCAGTTGCCACAGCTACTCCCAGCTCTTTATTTTAAGAAATCAAGAGGCAGGTTTGTAACATGACATTCAGCACTATTAATTGTGGTTTGGATCCCAACTACTATAGCTGTTTACTGTCTAGCCCTGACAAAAACCATATTTTAAGATGTGGAATGAATTGGGCAAAATGCTAGGCCTCAAGTCGAAACACCTTTAAATTCAAGGAATTCGGACTTATTAAGATTTACATTTAATCTATTAACATCACAGAAAATAAAATACTAAATTTTCAAAACATGTACATGTGTTGGGTGGTGGAGGAGAGAAGGATGTTGAGAGGGTGAAGAGAGGATTATTTGTTTTTAAAAGTTTGGAATGCTTCTTCTGCCTCAGTTTTTTAGAGAAGAAAATCTTGCCAATCTAGTTAGGTCTGGATTCCAAATACCACAGGGCCATCCTAAATTTAATCTTAAAGTTCACAAAGAATTAAAAGTATAACTTCTCATAGTGTTTGAGGAAATATGACCTAATTTGACTTATCTTTTAGAGTTCTGGAGCAGTAGCACTTAAAAAGCAAAGTACTGCTTTTGAAACATGGGTGGGGAAAACATTTCCCTTAAATATGACAGAACAAAATAAGTCATTAGATAAAAGTCTCAATTGTGAATAAATGGCGAGTATGTTACAATCTCAGAGATCATTTTGAGAACATTTTACTACCCTCCCTTAGATCTCTACATTTACTTTATACAGTTTCCTGAGATCAGTATATTGCAAATGGTCCCTTGAAGCATGTGCAAAACTAATAGACCACAAGGTGCAAATATGTGCATGGCCATCATTGCTTCCTATATACTGTGGTTAAAATTTCTACCATATCAAGTCCAAAGCCTCATGTTCTGAAAATAGTGACAGCAGGTCTACATTCTGTTATGAGCCTTGCATTTTAAAATATTTTCTGCACATTAAAATATGAGACTGCAATGCTAAACCTAATGGTTCTGCCTGTTGAATTATCCTTCTTATTTGCCTTTTAAAAAATGAAAAATAACTATTTACCATAGGTTACATAGTGCATGACGCTGGAAGGATATGCTTCCAGGGTCTTTTGTTTCATGGTGTGCTAATCTTTGGAATAAAGAAATGCTTCCCTTTACAAGCCCTTTTCAGGGAATCCCAGAAAACGACCAAGGTTGTCAGTGGCTTTGCCATGTAGCAAGACTAGTTTTTAAGCAAATATCATCAATTTAATAAAACACAGGTAATTTGAAATCTAGCCACAAGTTTTCACACAATACTTAAGTATTTGTAAAGCACCAACCACCTAAAACTTCACCCAAGCATGACTTTCAATCTATTTGGAGTAACAAGATAAAAACGGAAAAGCTACAGCCCTATCTCAGGCAATAAGTGTATGACAGCACATTATAGATTGTCTACAGGTGCTGTATATAGGTGAAAGATCAATGCGTCATGTGATTAGTTAGGGAAATATTTGTTGAGGAAGAAAATCTTGAGTATAGTATAAGAATTATAATAAAGTATCATATATACTTATTTTTTATAATATTACAAAGTATTATAGGAACTGAGCTGGTTAAGAAAGAAAAAGGACTCTATTAAAAATGAAGCCAAGTAAAGCCATGGGGACAGGAAAGAAAAGGTCATATTTCGGGAATAGTTGGACAACAGCTATCCTGGATGAAAGAAAGGAACTGTATAGAAGCATAATAGATAACATTTCATAGATAAGAACCGGTTAAAAAAAAAAAAAGTCCTGAATTAATAAACTAAGGCATCTCGAGGGCCACTCACTTAAAACAAAACCAAACAGGGACTTCCCTGGTGCTCCAGTGGTTAAGAATCTACCTTCCAATGAAAGGGACGCAGGTTCGATCCCTGGTCGGGGAACCAAGATCCCACATGCTGCAAGGCAACTAAGCCTGTGCACTGCAACTACTGAGACCGAGTGCTGCAACTAGAGAGAAGCCCCGCGCGCTGCAACGAAGAGCCCGCCTGCCGCAATGAAAGATCCCACGTGCTGCAACTAAGACCTGACGCAGCCATAAATAAATAATAAATAAAAATAAAATCTCTCTTCAAAAAAAACCAAAAACGAACAAAAATCCTATTCTTGACTATCTTGTAATTATTATCCCAGATAGAAGAGAAGTAAAAGGTCCAAAAGGAGGATATTACTGTTTAATGACAAACTTGGATAACATTTCATAAGATTTCTGATCTATTCTTTTCCTGTGATAACCACTCCCAGGTTCAGCGTAATAAGAATATTAACAATAAGAACACCTACTTACCTTTTTCTAACCATTTAGTAAGTACCTATCTCATGGCACACTGTTCAGAGGTCTCTAGATCTGTATCTATTTAAGCTCTCTCAACACTCTCATAGGTAGTTATAATTAATAATCCCATTTTATAACTGAGTAAATTGTGTCCAGGAAGGCTGCTTAGTAATAGTTTCAAGGTGCAAAGACACTTTCTGCATCTGAGTGGGGGCCTCCTCTGGACTCTCTAAATGCTACAATAGGTTTTTAAGTTCTTAAGATGTACGAAAACCTAATAGGAGTAACTTGGGTTCTAGACCTAGCCTTGTCTTTACCAGCTATAAGTTTATCTGCTCCAAGCAACTTTTTTTCTTATTTACAAAATGAGAGGGCTGAAAGTGAGAATTTTGGAGTAAGACAGACCTGGATTCAATTCTAACTTATGTATTTAATTCATAGCCCTCAGCAATGTACTTAATTTTCCAAGCCTCATCTATAAACTGGAGATAACATTAGTATTTACTCAGTAGGTGAGGATTCATGTAAACTGTTTAGCTCTGTACCTGCTACTGGTAGCAAACAATAACCATTAGCAGTTGTGTGGTATTTGCTCTAGGCATCCTTAGATTCATTCCTCACCATTCTCTTGCTCTGCTCTTTATTTCGGGGGAACAAATCTGCAGGCTCCATTTCCTAGGCCTCTGTGTAAGCTGACTTCTGGTTGAGTTCAGGCAACGGAAGGCACTAGTCAGAGAAGCCAGGGTATTTCTCTCATTTCCTCTCTACCTCAAGCAGCATCTTAGGCAGAAGTAGAATATTTCTGTGGCTCCAGTATCAGACAACAGCCACCCCAACCCCCAGTTGTATGGTTCCAGATTCTGCTGTGTGATTTCAGCCTCTAGGCTTTAATAAAACTACCTCCTTCCTATGTTTTTCTGGTAGGAGTGGTGGTATCTTTCTGCTGACGCTGATCTATGGGCTTGTCAGCCTCTTCCATTATCCACGTAACCGATTCTTTGCATTAGATCCCCTCTGTTTAAATATCTAGAGTGGTTTATATTATTATGGTTGGATCTTTACAGATAAAATAGTTGATGATGATGATGATGATGATGATGAAGAAGAAGAAGGAGAAAAGGAGGAGGAGAAGGAGGAGGAAATAGTAGTAGTGGTAGTGGTACTCGGGAGACTGAATAGAGATATGTTTCCTTGTGTTATATTTTGCAATTTATTGGTTAAGGGCAGAGGTTGGCAAACTTTTTCTGTCAAGGGCCACACAGTAAGTATGTTAGACTTTGTGGGCCTTATAACCTCTGTTACAACTACTCAACTGTGATATCATAGTGTGAAAGAAGCCATAAACATTATGTAAATGACAGTCAGGGCTGTGTTCCACTAAAATCTTATTTACAAAAAGAGGCGATGGGCCAAATTTTACCCAGAAGGTGCAATTTGCCAACCCTTGATTTCGGGTGTTAACATACAGATACATGTCTGGCAGCATTTTGCAGAAGAACCAAGCTCAATTATTAATTTTTGACTCAATACAGAATCAAACACTTTTAAGAACTGATGTCAGAATATAATATAATTCGCACAAAACTCTTAAACTTCCTGTACAGTTACCTCCAAAGTGGTCACACAATCTGTATAATCTACAGAAAGATAGATCAAATACTTTTCAGACGGCTGCAATTATCATCTGGTTCTTTCTTTCAGCCAAAATCTGTCTTCCTTCCCATAACCCAGTGGTCTTGCACCTTTCTTCTGGACCCACACTGAACAAATCTAATCCCTTATTGAAAGGTATCTAGACCTTGATGGCTTTCCTATGGGGACATAATAACTTGTCATTAGTACTCTTAAAACCAGGCACCAAGAACTGGCCTTAAGTGTCTTTTTTATATGCAGCAAATATATATAAAAAGCTTTTATATATAACATAGGATTCTAGGCTCTGGAGAATAAACCAATCAGATTAGGTCCCTGCTTTCCTGGAGCCCACTGTAGTTGGAGATGAGAAAGAAGAAAAATAAAGCAGGGTACTAAGATGGCGGGGTGGGCTGGGCACGGGTGAGGAAGTTGTTTTAAATGGTAGAGCAAGAGAAATTCTCTCTGATAAGGTAGCACTTGAGCAGAGAGTTAAAAGAAACTGAGGAAGTGACTTACATATAAACCTGTGAAAAGAGTGTTCCAGGAAACATTAAATGCCAAAGCCCTGAGGCAGGAGTGTTTAGGATGTCCACAGAAAAACATGGAAGATGGAAGGTGCTGTAAATTGGAAACTGTAGTAGACTTGGGGACTTGATCCCATGCCTTTCTGTTTCTAGCATATATCAGCTAGTGTTCTGTTCTCTTGATTTAAATGTTTCCTTCAGTGAATGCTCTGAATCTGTGTTGATTAGAAATAAGCTCAGTAGGAGTTGTGTATTCTGGCTGCAAAGAATGAAAGATCAAAGAAAAGAGTAATTTCTTAAGGAAAAATTACATAAAATATATTTTTGTTTTGTTTAAGAATAGTGGAGAGTTTAGGGAGTAATGCTTTTTAAGTTACTTAAGTATAATAAATGTTGACACTATGCAGAAACCGCAACAGGAAACAGTAGGCATAAGCAACAAATTTTTTAAGTGAAGCCTGACAGGTTTTCAGCCTCCTAGTATTAACACTTATCAAGCATCCTCTTCTTCTAAAAAGTAACCAGCAGGGCCCCACATAAACCCAGAAAGCAACACTGCAGGTCTCAGTATCTTTTGATCTTAGTATTTTCAAAGATACAAAAAGCTAGTATTAGTATCTTTTTTCACTACTTTTTTTTTTAGAGAAATATGTGAGTTAGCACATTCTATAGACTATCTTACGCTTCCAGTTATACTGATAGATTAAAAGAATCTCCTTTGACTATGCTTTTTATTGGTAGATAAATCTTAAAAAAAAAAATTCCTTGGGGCATAAAAGTTGCTGCAGAAAGCAAGCTTCTGCTGACCAACTGTCTAGGGGCATTTCTGTTACTAGAGTTGTAATCTGGATTTTATCCCAAAGAATAGGTGACCTTGGAAAGTCCCGGAATCTCTTTATGCCTTCTTTTTTTCATTTGCAAAATACACCCCAAATACCCTTACCTTCAAGAGCAATACATCCCAAAATGTTTTCCAAATGAGGAAAATTCTGCAAATACTGTATTATATCTTATGGGTAATAAAGAGTGAGAAGCAAGCCGAGAATGAAACTCTTTCCCCCCTTCCCCTTTCCTCTTTTCTTCCTAAAAAAAGATGCGTAGGCTGGGAAGATACCAGCATTCCTACAGGCTGGGAAGATGCCAGGATTCCTACAGCCTCAGGGAACACAGCAAAATGAGCAAAACTGGCATTTTGTTCTTCTACTCCCTTTCTCTCTCTTTCCCACCTTCTGCTTCTTCTTCCTTTCTTACTTTCATGCCAGATGCACTTGTGCATCTTCACTATTACACTGGACCAACCTTCTACACTCCCCAAATTTAATGTTCTTTTTCTTCAGGATAGCAACATACTCTTAGTCAATTATACCCTGTTAGTTGAAGGAGCATAAGTGGAGGCTGGATTTCAACCTTTGCTTTGCTTAGCAAGTCATGCACTTGACATGAGACTGTGAAGAAGGGACATATTTCTGCTTGTTCACCCAGACAGGAGTGATATACATAAAGATGCCGCATGGGCTAACAAAAGCCTTGCTTCCACACCCTCTTTTACAAGTTGCATACAAAACTCCTGATTTCCTAATTATAAGGTACTGTCTAATCAGTTTATTAAAGTAATTCACAAGGGCATATCCAAGGTTAAATTTAGTGTTCAATGCATGTAGTGAATCATTTCAACCCAGCTTTGAGGCAAACTTCTCATATTTTCTCCCCCAAATAGTTTCTGCTTCTGGGGGAGTAATTTCACTGTACCTTTACTTCTGAAGAAAAAGAAAACAAAAGCCTGATAAACCTACATTGTCTAGACAAACTTAAATCTAGCTGTCATGTTTGATACCATAATCTTGTATGCAAGTTTTCAAAATTAAAACTATTTCTATATGCCTTGTATGGCCTAAATTTAATTTAAATGTCATCTATCCATAGCATGACCCTTTCCCCTAAGCCTGTAAAGGTGTTAAGAAACAAACTTTTACTTTGTGATTTTTTAAATGTCGCTTTAAAGAACAAAATAAACAAGAAAGCTCTATTCTGTGCTTAAAAGCTAATCTTTATTTCTCACAACAAGACGCACTCTATAAAATTCATACTAACCTAAAGATTAATGACACTGCTCCTGCTATTTTTTGCCATTTTATATATATGTGTATCTATACATATATCTATACATATATACATACACACACATATATACATACATATGAAAGTATACTTTTATAAGTATATTGAAGTATATGAGAATAATGTGGTTGATAAATATATGTTTTCTAATTATAACTTGGGACACAGTTATAACACTGTTAGTTAATGGATCAACTCTGTACCTTGGCATCACTTACCCCACACCTTTCCCTGGGGGCAAGGTCTGTGGTTTCATAATTGTCCTCAGCTATCTGGTTCTGCTGCAGGGTAAGGTTAGACTGGAAGTAAGACAATGTCAAAGGTGACCAAACTCTTTCAGAGCTTGCTTTGCCACAACCACCTCCCAAAGGCTCCATCTGTTATAAGAGTGCTAGAGCAGCACTCAGAAATTCTATGCCTTACTGAATCCCTTCCAAGACACTAGCCTGTTGCTGAGCTTTAGTTCCTCGTTTTAAAATATTAAGAAACAAAACAAAACCCTGTCCTTCCCTTTATAAAAGTGATTTGAAGGCTTGATGAGGTTATATAAAAAGTACTTTGTAATCTATAAAACATAAATGTATACAGTAATAGCTACACTGTAGTAAATACAGATTAAGTACCAGGAATAGCACTAGATGTTTTAAAGTGTTACTTCTTTTAATTCTCAAACAACCCTGCAAGTTTGATATAATTATACTCTTTATATAGGAGTTCTCTGAAGTTTAGTGAAGTTAGGTATCTTGTCAAGGTAAAACAGATACAATCCTGTTATAGTCAGGATTAAATTTAAGTCAGCTTGAATCCAAAGTCCATACCTTTTTCACTACAGTACTACTTCTGAATATAGGCTATACTTTTCCTGTGTACCACAACCAAGGCAATGACACCATTTAATGACCTTACGCAATGAAGAAAAAAACTGCAGAACAGCATGTGCCTCTAGCAAAGTTGACTGAAAAAATGTCCCTGTACTACATAACCTATGCTTAAATTTTAGAACAGACCACAGATGACCTGGAAAATCCTTTGTCTCCATAATTTTTTATAGCTTTGATGCATAAAATAAAGGAGGAAATGAGATGTTTAAGATGCAAGAATAATATGACTTCCCCCCAGCCAAGGTGGAGCTTAGGCTTTTCACCAGAAGTTCTATCCTAGTCACATTATCAAGCAGACATGCAAATCACAAATAAAATGGAATAGGAAAAACACAAGGATTTTCTGGAAAATAGCTAAGCAACACCAGAACATTCTTTTTAGAAATGTAGAAGAGTCCTTTGCACAGTAGCTAATATTTCTTCTTTAGGCTTTGATATAAAATTTGGTTTATAACCTCAATACAGCAATATCTTTACTCTTGACAAATATCAAGTTTTCAAGTATTTATAACACTGACCTATAAATTCTGCTACTTAAAATACTTATACTATGTACACCAACTTTTACCCTCTGAGAACATTTTGCATGATAGTTTCAGTCACTGCAGTGAAAAATTGCTCAGGAAAGCAGAAATGCCTGCTTAATAGTCAATATTCTTTTGTGTCAATAAAAAGGAGATTCCATATACATAATAAAGTATTTTTTTAGCAGCTCTTGAGCAAACACTTTTTAGAAGATTGAGCACAGATCTGGGGTCTTTATTTCTCATAATGGCTCTACCTGATAATCACGCTAGTTCCTACATTTGCTCATTTATAAAAACTGTCAGGACCTTAACAATCATTTATCTTTAAGTCCAAAGAGGACTTGAACCCTCAGCATCATGACTTCCATAAATCTCTGCTCTCCAAACCCAAGTTCCCTAAGACCATATCTATTAGATTAGTTTATGATCCCGAATATTCTATTGAAGTTCTTGGTTTAATAGTGAGAGCAAACTTCATCCAAATATCCTATGTCTTTAGTAGATGCTCCTGGTTTCTCAGTAGCTTCAAGGCAAAAAGCACATTCATTTGTTCCTGCCACAGCTATTGTCTTTACCTGGTATTCTGTTCTAGAGACCATGATGTGAAGGTCAAAGAATGAATCTTTTTCTAGATGCTTTTGAAGGCTCCTGAGGGTGACCAATGGTGATGTAGGGAACAAACTGCACATCCAGTACATCCTGATGCAGATAACCAGCCTCAGAGTCTATTGTGTGAATACCTTTGGCCTCTAGGCTGGTTATGTTGTTGTTGAGAGTGGTCAGGCCAATTTTACAGCTGGCTATCCTTTTTTGTTTTATTTTACAATCTTAAAGATTCTTTATAAGATGCCTCTTCTATTTCTGTGGATCGCTTTCTTTGAAACTGGGGTAAGTAGGACAGGACTTAATGGGAACACTGTTGTCTTTCCACTGGAGAGCTCTTCTCTTCTTACCATTCCTGTACCCTTCAAATGTCTGTGGTAGGAATTACACTGGCATTAGGGAGAAAGTGTGGCTATCTTGTTTTTGTGCTTGCCACTTTTTAAGACTGGCCTGCATTGGTTCTAGGTCCAATTTCTCCTCAAACCTAAGCAAAGAGAATACTGTCAGCCTTGTATGTTTCAATCTGATTCACTAGTGTAGGGATCCACATAGGAGAAGTATCAAAGCTTCAAAATAATGAAGTGTTCCTTTGTGGATGTATCGCCTTTTGTCATAGCTATCAGACATTATGAATCTTAGAACTGATAGTGTTTGCTTCTTTACTCAGGTTACTAGGAAACTCAGAGCAAAATCTACGGCCCACTTTTAGTGAGTGAAAGGACCTTGTGGTACATATTTAAGGTACTGATCCCAGCCTTGTATTATTTTTCCTTTTCTTCTGATTTTCTAATTTATTCTATTCTTCTGTTGTGATTTTAATGAAGCTAATTCTAATAAGAGAATTATAAATAATACTTATAATTATTATTATATGTAAAAACGTAAGAACTAAGCTGTAATCTATAGTACCAGCTGGGCAATCACAGAAAAGATAGGGTCAAAACTGCTATACTATATAGCAAACTGATAGGCTGTTTGGAATGGGTCACAAGATCTTAAAAGAAATGCAAGTAGGATGTATGAAATATATGTTAATCAGGCTTATATATCCTAGATTTCCTATTTTCTATTATAACATGCTTAAGTTAGAGAGTAGAGAGCAAGCCTCAAAGATTCATGACATCAGATAAGGAACCCTGGTGCTCTTACTGTTTGATTGCCTAACATAATCTCATTCTGGACACTGATTTGAAAATTCTTCCAGGATCATTTGAATTTAACCCTTGTTTTATCCCTATTTAAGTCTCCAGAAAAGCTCTTGGATCACAAATGACAAAGTAACAATGCCTATGAATTGTTTTCTAGGTCTTGACTGTCAAACTGATTCTAACTAATTGGAAAGTTTTCTCTCACATCATATTTACAGGGTCACTCAATATGATGTGTAAAGTATTAAATTAAATAAAACATGCACTAAGGCAGGAGGCTGATCTGATAAAAGACAAGTATACTCTCTTGAGTCCCTTAAATTAGGGTAGTTCACACAGACACCCAGGCATTATAGAAAAAAAAAGAACATTCAAAACATTATACATTATAGAGACAAGAGGCCAATGTACAAAGAACAGGCAGAAACACACACAGAAATGACAGAGCATGTGGCCAAAGTGAACAAAAAGAAGAGTGTGAGGTGAATGGTCATCATGTACAGCACAATTTTCATCAGCTGTTCAGCTGTATAAAGGCAACACGTAGTTTGACTTCAGCTGCTGTATTTCTTAGTGGCACAAAATAACTCAGTCACTTATGAGCTAATTTGTGCTGCAGAAACAAGGCTTTAACAAAACAGATTATAACAGAACTTTATAGCATAGTTTTTCTACATTTATACTGAACAAATGGAAATTAAAAATATCTTACCAAGTCAACTCACCACTGAGGAGAACTCTCAGTATGGAAAGAAAATATGGTTAAAATAATAGGTCTGGTATGTAGTAAGTGCTCAATAAATGTTAGCAGCAGCTACTACCATCACCACTACTACTACTGGTACTACTACTAGTACTAGTCCTACTACTACCGTTACTATTTTTGTTGCTGCTACTTCTACTCGTAAAGATGGAAACTAAAAGAGCTCTGATGCAGACACCTGTGGCATACTCAATATCTATCACTCCCTACTTTCTTGTTAACAGAATTCTGATTTTTGCTCAGGAATCTACCTCTCAGAGAAAATGAGACTAACCCCATTTTAGGGGCACATCTAGATTAGTCAAAACCAATTGTGGTTATACCATTCCTTTTGCCCATGACTGGGTTAAGGGTGGGCATTCGGCCTCCTGGCTAATAAAACATGAAGGAAGTCTGCTGAGGTAGCAGGGGAGAAGCTTCGGAAAAAACTTTTCATATAGTTAAGAAAGACACACTGGAGCACTTAATCTCTTCTCTGAATATTGTCAGGGTAAGAGTACCTTAGTTTCTCTGATGTTTCCTTTTTGATGCTTTTCAGTTCGCCTTCAAAAAATATGACCTTACGGCATTTCCCTTACTATCTGGTCAGCTCTTTGCTGATTTTAAAATGTTAGAAAAAAAATCTTATTCAGCAATCTAAAAAATTTTTCTGTCAGAATAATCTGTCATTACCAAAAACAGAAATTTCATGTTTGTTTCTAAAATGAGCTAAGATTGATTTGACTTGTTTTGAGAATTTTATACATAATATTTACAGTCTTCTTTTTATACTGTTAAATTTTTTAAAATTGAAGTATACGTGATCTACAATGTTTCAGGTGTACAGCAAGGTGATTCAGTTATATATATATATATTATATATATTCTTTTTCAGATTCTTTTTCACTATTGGTTATTACAAGACATTGAATATAGTCCCCTGTACTTCAAAACAGAAACAGACCCAAAGACATAGAAAACAAACTTATGGTTAGCAAAAGGGGAAGGCGGAGGGATAAATTAGGGATTTGGGATTAACAGATACAATCTTCTTCATAACAGTTATTTTTCTACTGCATAGCTAGACTAGCTTTGTGCTGCCCAATACAGTTGTCACTAGCTGCATGTGGCTATTCAAATTTAAATTAGTTAAACTTAAAAATTCAGTTCTTCTGTTGCGCTAGACGCATTTCAAGTACTCAAAAGCTAACTTGACTACTTACTGGCTACCAGGCTGGACAGTGCACAGATAGAATATTTCCATCATTGAGGAACGTTCTCTTGGACAGTGCTGGGCTAGATTACGTGTTTTGAAAGTTTAAATTTTCATGTATTAGATTACATTTTAAAAGGCTCCAGTTTACACAACTTATGTTCAGACAGCTTTATTAACTTGGATAGCGTGAAAATAAATTTTGGTGTGGTAACTGAATTGTCTCAAATTCTGAACTAGTAGAGACAAGATTAATGAAGAAAACATAATTATTTGTATATTCATGATACATATATGTTAAATATATCTCCTTAACGTTTGCAAAAAGCTGAAACAGAAAACAAAGATAGTAATAGAAATGTCAACCTACCAATAACAAACTCCACAATCTGAGCATCTAAAACATAGCTCATGGGTAAAATGCAACAAGCCTGGCATGTGTGTCTGGCATGTTTTTTTCCTTTTTCTGTTACGTATCATACATTATTCATATTGTATAGCACCTGTGTTATTAGACCCAAAATGTGTGCCCACCCCTACAACTACATAACAGAAATAGATGGGAATTGAGAGGTGGGTTTGCCTTTCTCACTCCTACCTAACACAGTCTAATATGCAGTAGGTACTCCATTCTTCTTCCCTTGCATAAAACCTCTATTTTCCGAGATTTATGTTATTCATCCAAATCACTATTTGGTTTCATCACTGCTTTCTCCTAACCTTATGATGGTCATTTCCTCTCATTTTTTAAAGAGCTTGATACCCGCTTCACAGTCTCACTATACACTCTGAGTCCTAATAACATCCTGAGTGAATCCAACATCCACACGGAAGACTCCCCAAACTCCCTAGCCTTAACATTCCTAGAACTCCTTCACCTCCACTCAAGGTTAGGCATGCACTCCCATGGCCACACTCCAGATTTGTTCTCACTGAGAACAGTCTCACTTCTCATATCTTAAATTCAAATACATTCCACTCTCTGATCCCCTCACCTGCTATCTCTCTCACACTGTTTTTCCTACAACACTGGTTCTTTAATTTTTATGGATTTTTCAAAGTTACATCCTTAATTTTCTCCCCGGTAGCCTTCTTTAGACTCCACTGTCATTCCCTAGTATAGAGTGCATGGCTCAGCATGTCATTCTCAACAGTATCCTTAAAATCTTCTTGATTTGTTTACTGTTCTGTTGTAATCTCACCTTTCCCTAACCCATTTTTACCTAAAGCATAAATCTGAGGCTAAATCTTTTAACCTACCCACCTGGCACTTAATTTTCTTTGTGCCTAGAATGCTTTCATTGTCACTTCCTTCTTTTCTGGTCAGCTGCAATTTGCCCTTTCAGATCTTTAGCTTCCCATGGGAAGAAATCCTTAAATCCCTAATTAGGCTATGTGACAATTCCACATGCTTTTATAGCATTCCATACTTATTCTATCATATCATATCATATCACTTATCACCCTGCATTGTGATTTTCTTTGACTTCCCAAGAAATTATAAATTCCTTGAGGGCAGAGCCTCTCTCACACTATCACAGTCTGATAAAGAGTAAGCACTCAATTATTTGTTGAGTGAATGAATAAATAATGCTGGAAACAATATAATCATTGTAATTGAAGCTACATGTAATGAATTCAAGATGTAAATTTAATAGAATTAAATACGATAAATAAGCTATAGAGTGTGTTAGAGGTAGTATGAGGGGAAATAGAGCAGGGTAAGGAAGATTAGGAATCCCAGGATTGTAGGGAGTAGGGAGAGTTGCAACTTTAAATACAGTATTCAAGCCAGGCCTCACTGAGAAGATGACAGCTGAGTAAAGGTGAGGTAAGGGAGTTAGCGATGTAGATATTTGGGTTGGAAGAGTATACAAGGCAAAGGGAACAGCCAATGCAAAAGCCCTAAGGTGGGAGCATGCCTGGCACATACAAGGAGGGAAGCCCGTGTGGCTGAAGCAGAGTGAATAAGGAGGAATATAATAAAAGATGAGTTCAGAGAAGTAATAGAAGGCCAGATTGTGAAGGCCTTGCAGGCCTTTTTAAGAACTTTGGATTTAAGTAAAACAGGGAGCCATCGAAAGGTCTTGGGTAAAGGATATACTGAAACTGAATCACTCTGCCTCTTATACTGAGGGCTGTAGGGAGCAAAAGTAGTATCTGGAAACCCACGGAAAAAGCCACTTAGAGTAATCCAGTGAAAGAGTGGTAGGCAGCAGTAGAGGCAGTGAGAAGAAGTCAGATCTATGATATATTTTGAAGGCAAAGCCAATGGGATTTTCTGAGGGACTGGATATAGTCTGTGAGACAGAGAAAGGAATCAAGAATGACTCAAGGGTTTTTGGCTTGAGCCAGATGAAGTTGACATCTGAGATGGGAAAAACTGCTGGAAGAACATGTTTGTGGAAATGTTTTGGAGACAGCATTTGGACATGTTAAATAGTACATGTCTATTAAAAGTCTAATAAATGGTAAGATATGAGTCTGAAATCCATGGAAGAAGTCTGGGATGAAAATATAAATTTGGGGTCAAATAACATATGAATGGTATCATAAGCAATGAAGCTGGATGAGATCACCAAAGAAATTAGTATTGGTATGGCAGAGAAAAAGACCAAGGGGGTACGTCCTGGGTACTCTAACATTAAGAAGTCAGAGAAAAGAATAGGAACAGCAAAGGAGAATGAGAAAGAATAAGTAGCAATATAGAAGGACAACCAAAAAGCTACAGTGTCATGGAAGCCTGGTAAAGATCAAGTAAAATAAGCACTCAGAACTGATTACTGGGTTTAGCAACATGGAAGAAACCTTTGACTTGACAGAAACATTTTCACTAGAATGTTGGAGGCAAAAACTTTATATGAGCAATTTTAGGGAAAAATGAGAAGAGGAATTAGATATGGTAAGTATTTTTGTTTTTGTTTTTTCACGGTAGGAGAAATAACAGCATGTTTGTATGGTTATGGAAAAACCCAGAAGAGAAGATGTTGAAAAAATCATCCACATGTTTATGAATAAACAAGGATTAGGACAGGCATAGGGTTGGAGAGTGTTAAGAGTGAGGAATAGTGTGGGAGTGTGGGTAATAATCTGATGATATGAAATTAAAAGCTGTGTTTTTTAGATAGGAGGAAGGAAAAATTATCTGGGAGGAGTAATAAGATATAAAGAAGATAGTCAATTCACTTCTAGGCCCAGTCTTTCAAGAGCTAAGGGAGAAAATACATGTCCTTAACTTTAGAGGCCTGCAGAGGAAGCAGTATTTTCAGAGGAGAGCCAGTTTCCATTAGAACAAGAAGGTGAAGGGAAGAAAAATTCAGAGATGTCAGGATGTAAGGGATTTTGCTGATGATGGACCACGAGTTTCTGAGGGCATAGAAGAGTTTCAGTGGTTGGGCACGGATGGGAAACAGAAGAAGGGATATGCAGAGATTTATGGAATTGGATGGCAAGAGATGAGGAGTGACATGGAAGTCTGGGACTTCTTGCAGTGGCAAACATAAAATGGAATAAAGGCCATAATAAGATTAATCTTTGTTTCTTGAACTCAAGAAAGATAATGGTGGCAAAGCTGTGAGCGTTGGGGGGCCAGGGAAGTTCAGGGGGTGTCTCTCTCTCTTGATTCCTACGGGGGGAGAGTGTATTTGCTTCTAGTGCTGGAGCTTTCTCTTGACTCTTAAAGGAATTGATGGACCTGAGGCTGGTTCCATTCAGTTTCAAAAATTCATGTGACCCTCACGCACATGAATTTCTGATCAAATAGCTCACAATTTAAAAAATTTCCCTGCTCTAGGGGAAATGTAAGCTAATTTTTCATAGCAGAGTTTGGTTTTACTTACATCTGTATTGCAGGAGCGATACCGTTTCCTTTCCCCAAGGCAATATTTTCCACCTCCTGAAGGTCTGCAAACACATTTTGTTTAACATGTGAATATAATATATCTAAACACATAAACAGTATATATATTGCTTGATGAAAACATATTAACATTTACTTTAAGAAAATAAAAAATTTGACATTTTATTAGTTATTAAAATAATAATCATGCCGGTGATAGTTAGCAATAATGATTATGGTTGTTGAACAAAAAATTAAGGCAATCTACTATGAGTAACTTTATAAGGCTCTTAATTATGATGATATACATTCTTAAAAAAATGCAATTAAATCAATGTATTTTCTAATTATCATAGTAAACAGGTATTCAGCTCAACACAATGAGTTTAAAAATCATTTATAATGAAAATCCATTTGAATCATATTCAACAAAACACATAATCTGATACTGTATGTTCACCAAGTAGAAAATGGAAAGTTTGTGTTTTTTTCCAGACTGGAAATAAGGAAAGGACACAAAATAACTCCCTGGAAATAGCTTTAGTTCAAAGTTTTTAATTCAGAAATAAATTTCTATCTCAATTCAAATATTACATGAAGTTTTAAAAACTTCAGTTTCAAAAAATTAAATCTAAATCTAAGATAGGCTTACATTATATAGATACTTTATATTACATTCAAATTAGGATGTTAAATATGTGTTATACATAAATTAATTTTTGGAGTATTTAACATTAGAGAAATTCATATGCTATTATTTGGACATGCAATTTTTGAATGGAAAAAACTAACTTGTTCTTTTAAAAGAGGTCCAAGTCATTCTCTTAAGTATTTGGGTATATTATTTATTATCATAGGGTTTTATACTTTTGATTATTAAATTACAGTAGCCTGCAGTTGAACTTAGGTTAACTATTCTGCACTTGTTTTAAAAAGATCAAGTCTCAGTTATAATTTTGGCCCACTGGTATCAATGAGATAATTAAAGTTACACTTTGAATATATTTTGAATGCTAGTGAATGCTGACTTTAAGCAAGGGAAAGAAATGGCCCAGCTTGAACCAGCTGGGAGAAATTCGTTGGTCAGACAAAAACAAGGTAGTGGGGACGGTGGTGGAAATGCTGTTTTATGAGTGGGTGACAGTGAGCTCTGTTTAGCAGGATGGTAATAATAGAAAGTGGGAGAATGAAAACACAGAACTAATATAAAGGGAAACAATTTCAAGCTAAAAAGAAGAAAAGAGAAGAAAAGAGACATTTAGAGAGAGGAACCAAAGACAGGTATCCTGAGTTAAAATGAGAAAAAATAAAAAATAAAAATAGACCATCTTCTACCCCAGCAGGGGGAAAAAAGCAGAAGTGATATTATAACACCATTCTGCACCAAATAATTGTCAGGAAAGAAGGTCCTCAACCTGAGCTCTAGAAAGAAATGGGAGCACTTGACATGAAGCAGCTAAGGAGCAGTTTAGTCTCCAGGAGGACACGCAAGACCTACTAAAGGAATCATCCACCTGCAATGGGCACTGGTGGAAGGGAGAAGCAATACAGCTAGCAAGAAATACTGACGGGGCTGGCTTTATGCCAGGGGGACTCCGGCTGGAGAAAAAGAGTGGTGGGAGAGGAGCAGTCTGACCTACATAAAACAATCGTGAGGAGAAAAGTGGATGCAGCTCCGGAAGGTGATTAATGGGGGCATGTGAATGGAAACTATTTTAACACATGGGCAGTATTCTTTTCATTGTGATTTGTGATGCGAATCAAGGCATTTCAACCCTCAAAGTGCTCTCATTGGTCCTTTTAATACTAATGTAGCAGTAATAATTTTATGTGACATGTGAAAAGACCTTATGTTTCCTGGGAATAATGGTAATGTAGCTAAGACAAGACCTGGATTCATCCATAATTCAGTAGTTTTTGGAGGAGGAAATCTATCTGATTATTACTAGATTAAAAGTCTGGCTATATCTGGGATAGATACACAATGCTTTTCTTTTTTCTTTTTCTTTTATTTTTAGCTACATAGTAAGGTGAAAAGAAGAAAAAGAAAGTCTGTCTAACAAGGCTCCTCCACTTTCCTGTGCCTATTGCTTGTTCTGAAGACAAGCACTTGGCTCACTAGTGAAACGTTTTTACAGATAACATGTGAAACCACAGCTTTGAATCATTTCCAACTGTGTCTTTTTGTTGGCTCCGGCTTACTTTAGCTACTTACGCTGGACTGTCACAGTGTCTTAGGGATGAGGAGACGCCTCCCCCGCAGGTCCTGCTGCACTCTCCCCATAGTGACCAGGGACCCCAGCCCCCATCTATGCTCTGGGGCCAAGTGCCAAAAGGAACACAATCTCCCTGATAACACCACTGCAAGATTTCACAGAAAACACAGAATTAGCTTTTAGGCAGATAGAGCTATCAGGATAGAAATAAATACATAAGGGTCAGGCATTAGCATTCTCCCAATAGATAACAGACTGAGAGTTCTTTAACTGTGTTTAGACATTGGTAAAGGTGCATGTGATTTGCAAATTATCTTTAGCTAGGCAATGATTTATAAATTTCTAACAAGTACCAGGAGTCTAAAAAACTTGACTTTACTTCTTTTTTCCTTATTTCTTCTCCTCCAGACTTTTAGTGTTTCCCATTATAGAGACCTCAAAAGTCTTTTTTAGATAGTTTAGTATTAAAACATTTTTTTCTTTATATTCCACTATTATTAGACTCATGGAATGATAACGCAATATGGAAAGTTCCCCAGTAAGGAATTTTTATGATGGTAATTGCTTTTTCTTTAAAAAAAAAAAAAAAAGGCTGGTTGAGGCTACAATAGTAAAAGAATGTGTTGTGGCATTTCATCTACATGACTGCTGCAGACATAATAAAAGTAATGCCAAGACACTAGGGACAGGGTACAAAAAAACCCTTATACACAGTGACTAGCCATGTGTAGTCCCTGCATGAACATGTGTACTGGAATTCTTCTCAGCTTTACTCTCTGCAATAAACCACACATACTGCACATAAGTAGAAAGCCAGGAATAATTTATCGAGATGCAGACATCGCATAATCAGCTCATAACTCTAACATGATAAATCTTATTTGCAGAATTGGTAAAAATGATTTTTTTAAACCAAGCATTAGGCTAGGCTTTTATTGGTGCATTTTTCTGAGTTATCAAAATTTGATGAACCATACTGATGCTATGAAAGTCATTTGTTTATATGAATAACAATAGGGAACATTATTAGAGTTGAGTAACTGTCAGCAATGTTAGATTGTTAAATAAAAATTCAACCAGTATATTAAAATGTAAAGGGATTATGACATGTGATGCTTTGAAAATAATCAGTTTATTATATTAATTCTGTATATCCAGAATTCTTTCACTTTCACCATTTGTACTACTACCGCTCTAGACCAAAGTAGCAAATAGATCAGCTTGTTACCTGGTCCCCCTGCCTTACTTTCTTCTACCTATAATCAATCTATTCTCCAGTGAGCTATCAGAGAGCTCTTTTAAAAACATATTATGGCATTATGTCACTTTTTGGCTTAAAAGACTGTGGTGGTTTCCTCCTTCCCTTAACTCTGGTCAACGGTGGCTTTTGTGACCTAGCCTCTGCCTCCTTCTCCAGCCTTATTCTCTTTCTGGTACAGAATGCTCCAGACACACTGGCCTTATTTCTTTTCCTCCATACACTAAACCTGTTCTCTCCTCATGGCATTTGCATTTGCTGGTCCTCCTGGGAATACTCTTCAGATTCCTTATATTGTCTTCTCATCATTTGCTCTCAGGTCAGGTGCCACTCAATCAGAGAGGTCTTTCCTTGATCACTCTTATTCTGAAGTGGTTGTACTTCACTACCCCTTCCACCCTTCCCTCCCCCTACTCCAGGATGTATAAAGATTACATCCTCCTGTTTTAGTCCCCTCTTACACCTACTTTAAATCACCCTATTTATTTCTCAGATTATTTCCTTATTATTTTTATTGTCTCCTCTCCTTAGTATGTAAAAGCCTTGAGAGCCAAATGTGCCTATTCAAATTTAAATTAATTAAAATTAAAAATTCAGTTCCTTAGACCCACTAGTTACATTTCTAGGGCTCCCATAGCCACATGTGGCTAGCGGCTATGACGTTGGACAGAGCAGATACAGAACTTTTTTTTTTTTTTTTTTTTTTGCAGTACGCGGGCCTCTCACTGTTGTGGCCTCTCCCGTTGCGGAGCACAGGCTCCGGACACGCAGGCTCAGCGGCCATGGCTCACGGGCCCAGCTGCTCTGCGGCATGTGGGATCTTCCCAGACCGGGGCACGAACCCATGTCCCCTGCATCGACAGGTGGACTCTCAACCACTGCGCCACCAGGGAAGCCCCAGAACATTTCTATCATCACAGAATGTTCTAATTGGAAATGCTGAATGTCTAGAACAGTGCCTAGAATGTAGTAGATATGCAACAAAACTTTATTGAATGAATGAATACATTAAATTATAGAATCCTGTGTCCTGTTTTGGTTACTACATTTCAGGAAGGAACTGGAGATACTGGAGGGTAAAGAAAGTCATATTCATCTTTGCTTCCCTGGTAGTTGGCATTCAGCGAATATTACAGTAGTTGTAACAACATAAAGGACTTCTTAAGAAAAGTGCTAAGCAATTAGGCAAGAGGAAGTCAAAATTTGGTTGGCTATAAGACCAAACATTCTGACCCTAAATCTAATAAATATTAAAGTAGGACATTAAAAAAGATTACAAGTTTTGGGCAACAAAAATTACCATGAAGAAAAAGAAAATCATCTGTCCAAAATGATGAAGCAGAGGTAGTTGGCTGAACTGATAATACAGTACCAACTCTGGGAGCAGGGCTGCTAATAATGTACATGTGAGAGGGAGAATGTTCCAGCTGCCAGCTTATGATTTACCTAAGTGATCTTGAAGACCAACTGTGTGCATAATGATATACCAATTGCGTTAGATTTTCATCTATATAAAAGTCACAACAGTGGACCAAATAATCTCCAGTTTTACATTTTTGTTATTACAAGTAGCTGTGTGTAAGAATATTTATGCCTGCACCTATGAGAGTAACTGAGCAATGTAGTATTAACCAGCAATTACTGTCTTTTCCTGTGGTTTCAATTAATGACACTTAATACTAAAAAATTCCAAATCTTAAAATCTGCCTATTTTCTTCAAGTTGGAAACTTAGCATTACTGATTTCAAATAACAATAAAATTTGATTTTACATTTATTTTACATAATCACAGAGCTGCACTTAAAGCTCAAAGAGCCTCAGAATTCATGTGGTCTAAGCACTTCATTTTTTCACATGAGGAAAGCAGAACCTGAAGGAGGTTGACTTGCCCAAGGTCACTTACTGGCAGAAAAGGATTAGCTGTCCAAATACACACAAAAAACAAGTGGAAAAAAAATCAATTGGATGTGTAGGATTACATATTTGAAGACATTAAAGAATACATTAGTATATTTTACTGAACTGTTTTTACTACATAAAATACAAAATAATACTAGAGATTTTTTTAAAAAACCCACTTAGCTGCAAGTATACAACCACATGTTATTTCATACCTCCCTGAGTATTCTTATAATTAGGAGAGGAAAAAAATCTCACTTTTTGCATTTTTCAGGGGACGAAATTGTGAAGGCCACAAAAACACTGAAAGATGTAGATTCTAAAGTATTTAATAATATTGTTTTACATGTGTCCTAGATGCACACAAAATGTAGCACAGGGAAAGAAGTCACATATATTCTCTTGTTTTCCTTTTAAAACTTATTCTGAAGGTAAAAGATAAATACAAATATTCAGTTTGTAAAATGTTGCTCAGTTCTTACCATTAGTTAATATCTACACAGCAGTAGTATTCTATAAGTGGTTTGCTAAAACCTTTTACTGCATAAATTTATGCTATTGATTATATCTATTCCATAGAGTTATAATAGACAATTATATCAGAAAGTTAAATAACATAGATTAATGGGTAAAGAATGAAGAATTCATAATAATAATGTAAGTATCAGTCACTTAGCAGCTGACAAGAGACTAGTGTCTAGTTTAACAACTAATTAACAACTCAGTCTGTGTGGGGATGACTTCCGTCTGTGGGTATCCTGTGTTACAAACTTGAGTTCTCATTCTAGTGATATCTTTCTTTGGTCCAGAGCAAGTCATTTGTTTCTTTTCTTTAGTTTACCTGACTACAAAATGGGGACTAACTTTAGCTTTTGATTATAATATGATTTGGATTAGGATGACTATAGAAATTAGTTCTATACAGACATACCCTCAAAGAAGTTAAAAATCTATCAAACGACTTGTTTAATTTTGCTCTCTAGCAAAATGTTCTTTTGTGCTTTCCCCTCACCTTGTGTTTATAGGAAAGGATCTCCTTGGAATTTTTGCTACTCCTTCTGGTAGTATTAAGTATCTTGATGTAGTACATGATTTTAAGAGAAGAAACTTATTTAACTTAATAAGTTTTTTAGAAACCTATAGGGAACTTCAGGTGAATCAAGTTATTTGGGCTAATTTTCTAGATGACTATATTAACCAATATATACTAAGATTTTAATGTAAGTCATAATTAATATAATTGGATTACACCACATAAAGTAGATTCAAGTATACAAATCCTACAAGCACATTAAAGGTGAGAATTTTGAGTTTTGTATTTTCTATTTTTATCCTTTTTTTTTAATCTAAAGGTGCCAAATTGTAAAAGCTATATTTCCATAGGCATAGAATTTTACTTCATGTCTTAAACTAGAAGAGTTCAATATTCAGATGGAAACTAGTTTTTAATCTTTATTCCCAAGGGTTATATCCAATCTAGTGATTTTGGACAATTCTAAATATCAGTCATATTACTATAGCCTAAATTATCCAGATAAATTGGATAAATCTGGCTTTCTTTTTGCTAATTCAGGTGTGTTTAACCAGATTCAGAAAGGTGAAAGAAGTAAAACTATCGTATTCAAAAATAAAATCTCATATTGCTCATTCTTGCTTTTCACATTCCTTCTAAATAAAAGAAATATGTCTTTAAAACTATCTAGAAAGATGATATATTCTAGTGAAACACTTATTTTCTTAAGAAACACTTATTCATCATTAAACAACATCTCTTTCTGTTAGGCCACTGAATTTCATGATCTCCATCAGGAATTGTCTTAAGCAAGATATATTATAAATCAAAAAATCTAACTTTGAAAATTTGTCAGAATTCTACAAAGAAAAATTTCAAAATGAGTACATATTCAGTATTTTAAAATAATTTTTTTAACTAGATATATTTTAGGATGTGATTATGGTAGAACTTGTACCACAGCCAGCACTGGGTCTAGCCAGCATCTGGAATAAGATACCTCTAAGGAAATCCTAAGATTTTAAAGGAAGTGATACTGGTGATTCAATATAGAACATTCTTCCTAAATCAGAAAAGATAAGAGTTGGAGCACAGTGCTATTAAAAGCCTTATCTTTCTGCTCTGCAGGTGTGAGAATGCTAAAGTTTATTTCAGCCTGAATTCTAAATCCGAACTTGTCATCCCATACTATTTAAATTTCTAGAGCAACTGGAAGAGTCATTCTTTCTTCACTTCTGTGTTTATAGTTTGGGACTCAGTCAAAACATATTACATTCTACTTTAAGTGAATTAAGATCTAAGGCTGCAAATGTCCTATTATATATCCAGTGCTTTAGAAGGGCATGTAATAATCCTATTCTAATCCAGCCCTGTGTTTCCCATGCAAAAATATTAGGAATCAATGTCATGTATATGTAAGCCCAAATGCTAGGTTATGTCTCTAATTGGGGCTTGTAGAATCATTAAATCAATCTCTTGGCAATAAACCAAGTATTTGAAACCTTCTTTGTGGTCATCATCAGAGCTTGCAAGGACTGGGTTTTGATTATCCTTAATATCCTGTTTGGTAATAATGCCAACACTGCTATCAGAGTTTTTATAGTGTAGATCTTTGTTTACCATTTCATCAAATATGGCATCCCTCCGATTTCTGTCCAAAGGGCTATTGTTGATGCCATGTCTAAGAAAAGTTCTTTTGGCTGAAAGTTATATTGATTGATTTGTAGAAGCGTGACCCATGGACACACAGTACCAGCGCACTGTCTGGGCTCATCAAATTTCCTCCTTTGGTTAATGCTACTGTCCCTGAGCACATCCATTCAGACCATATGGTTCTTATTCAGTCCTTGAATGGCTTATTCAGGCAAACATCCAATGGCTGTAATAGCGATGTCAGACCCCCCAGGACTCACGCAAAGATCAGTTTTTAATTTTTTGGCCATATTTCTTACTCCATCTGCTAAATGTGCATGGAACAGTTCCCATACTTACATGGAACATTTGTGGAACTGCGCCCCCGGGCAAAGATCCCATATCTTTTGCAGCCAGAGTTTGACGAGATCATTGTGGATCCAGTCCTCTGGATATGTCTATGCTATCACTTGAGCCATATTTCTCCCCTCCCCCCAACCTTTTAAAAAAAGATTTATTCAAAAAGCTATGAGCAGCTTTGGTTTTATCCTGCTGGCTAGACAGGATGTAGGTTCTTTCTTGTTCCCTCTGATGAGAGTAGTTTAGAAATTCAGAGTTAAGATCAGAGGTCATGGATATACCATTCATGCTTCTGAGACACACAAACTCATGCTTATAGTCTGTTATGCTCATTACTGCCAGTTAAGACAGTCTGGCAAAGAATTTTCTGCCCACCATCATCTAAGGCTGGCACATAATAATGAAGAGTAACGATGATGCTCTAGTAATATAAATTAACACCTTCCCTCTGAGGAAGGCAACAAAAAGCTCACTGAGATATTATCTCATTCCATCTTCACAATATCTCTATGAAATATGTAGAAATAGATTTTCTCTCATTTTAAAGTGGAGATTCATAATTTTGCCAGTTTTAACACTATCATATATTCTTAGCTCAATGTTCTGTCTGGGCGCCTTTTTTATTGTGATTCCAGAGGTAACAAACTGTTACAGGTAAACAAATGAAAAATACACTTAGTAATAAACGGTAAAACATATTGTTAACCCATCTCAGGCTCAGTGACTCACTATTCCTGTGACAATGAAAATCTGCTTTTTATTCTACACAATTTCCCATCTGAAAGTAAAGTATAATCAGAGGCAATATAGAGGGGTAAAGTTTTCCTCTTTGGAATCAGAAAGACCCGGGCTGGAATCTCAGCTCTACTATTAAATTGCTATGTAATTCTAGGCTTTCAAGTCTCACTTTCTTCATCTGTAAAATGGAGTTAAAACAGTACCCGCCTTATAGGATTTTTGTCAGTAGTAAACAGAACAAATATGTGCCTGGCACAGTGTAAGTATAAAACTATTCATTATCATGGGACTTCCCTGGTGGTGCAGTGGTTAAGAGTCTGCCTGCGGACAGGGGTTCGAGCCCTGGTCCAGGAAGATCCTACATTCCTCGGAGCAACTAAGCCCGTGTGCCACAACTACTGAGCCTGTGCTCTAGAGCCCACAAGCCACAATTACTGAGCCTGTGCACCACAACTACTGAGCCTGTGCACCAAAACTACTGAAGCCCACGTGCCTAGAGCCCATGCTCTGCAACAAGAGAAGCCACTGCAAAGAGAAGTCCACGCACTGCAACGAAGAGTATCCCCCACTCGCCTCAACTAGAGAAAGCCTGTGTGCAGCAACGAAGACCCAACGCAGCCAAAAATAAATAAATAAATTTAATAAAAAATAAAACTATTCATTATATTATCATCATTATTACTGATAATGTCAACTATTTATAGATGGCAAGAACACAGACTAGCCACACAAAGTTGACCAGACCAACTGAAAATTTCACTTTAATTTTGTCATTAAGTGTTTGCATGACTGTTTTTGGTTTGAGTCAAAATTCTGGGCTCTTGTTTAATATCCAAATAGGTATAGCCTTAAGAGGAAAATCCTCATTTGTCAATAGTAAACATGCTTCTCTCTTAAGGAAAAAAGCAACAACAACGAAAATTCATGAATAGATAACACAGCATATGCAGTTAGTTAAAAAATAAGTTAAAAATAATGAAGTGCTCAGCTCACATGAATAGTTCTTTGTATTCTTTTTCCCTTAAAAATGTAAGTTGATCTAGTTCTTTGAAAGCCTTTTTATAAATTCAAAGTTAATGATAGGGATATTTTGAGTGTCTTCTCCTAGTACTCTGTCCTTTTTCTTTCTAGGAGTCTGCATGTGTATTTGTTATTTTCATTAATTCATTCATTTAAAAATCTCCTAGTCCTATACCTGAATCTGTCTACAGACCATCCACGCCTCTGGAAGAATGGCTAAGATTTGTTTCTTAGATTAATTTGAGATGATGAAATCCAATGTATCGCCTTTACGAAACTACACTCTAATGTTGTGAATATTAATGACCTCTTGGTATACAAACTTTGCTACGCTTCCAAGTTCTTAAATAGATTTTCATGGAGCCCAAGATGCTGTGCCAAGATATGCTGGAAGCTGACAAGATTCTAAGGACAGGGTAAGGAGGCAGCCAAGGGGTTCTTTTAACCCGAGCTTTTCCATTTTTTTCAAATGTATATCTCAGGATTATGTAGAATGCATTTGAATAAAGGGTTTAAGGATCAGAAAGTTGATAACCATTAGCCTAGATTAAGAAAGTGAATCTTTAGAAATCAAATACATTTCTGCCCCATTTTATTCACGTTCTCTTGTCTGTGCTTATTCTTATTTATGCTTAGAAGTAATTATATTTCCCTTCTGTTCGCTTATCTAAATTTACATTCAATACTGTTAGCTTTGATATTATTTTGAGCATTTTCTAAGTAGCCTTCAAAATTGTAATTGGCATGTAAATGTCATCTCTGTCAAATATACGCACATAAGATGTAAGATATGACATTCCAGAGTCCTGCTATTAAGCACAAATGATAAGATATTAAATATGTGTTTACCATAATGATTGAGTTGAGTTCTGTGTTCTCAGATAGCCACTACTTGTTGTTTACCTATTTAGAGTGATTATATAGTTTACACAATGCTTTCAGGAGAGCGCTGAGGTTTAAAAGAATGAATTCTTTGTGCTTTGGGTTAAACAATGAAGTAAAATAAAAAGATCCATCAGGCCTAGTCATAGTATTATTACAGGCAAATAGAAACAGTGGCCGATTGGTATAGATCACAATAATAATAATCAGTGGCAAATAAAGAACCAGGTTCTCACTGTGACTTTCCCCTTACAGTTGTGTATTTCTTAAAAGTACAGATTGATGTAAATTGCTACTTGTAAAAAAAAAAAAAAAAATTGCTACTTGTCATTGACAAGAATTGTTGGTTCCAAAATAAACCCAGATTGTTGTTTCAAGAATGCAGTTCCTAATATTTTCTATTATATCTATTAAAAAAAGCAAGGAATTTTTGGTAGTGTGTGAAGGTCTCTGTATTTTTATTGGCTACTTACAAAAGTTTCAAAAAAAGATCCTTAATCTTTAAAAAATGACCCTATCAATTCATACATTTAGCATAATTTACCAACATTTCCAAACTCAGCATGGAAAAGCCATCAACATGGCACTAGGTCATGGGTCCCGAATGAAGCCGTCAGCAAGGATTAATAAACTGTGACAGCTGCCCAAAAGCTTTCATTCTTTTTATTTAAACGTCAGATTGCAAGCTGAAATTCAGTGTAATCTTTTTTGAAACTAGCCCAACTAACATGGAAGAAGTCAGAACTGAGAACAGATGACAGTGTCGTTATTGTTGTAAATTCAGGCCATAGCAATAAATTTTAGAATCCACATATATAGCAATTCCTAAAGAATTTCAGGAATAGCCTAAAATATTCTTATCTATTTGAACAATTCTTAATAATTATAGTTTTTGAAAACTAGGCTGATGAAACTGAAAATTATTTAGCAACAATTACTATGCTCAATAAATTAACTATTCTTCTACTACTAGATCTTTCTCTCACATTGCAATTTAAAAGTGACTCATTAGACCATAGTTATAAAATCTATTTTAGGATCACATAATTTTCTTGGATACTGTCGGAAAAAAAAACAAACATATGACTAAACAGACTCTATTAAATAAGATTGTTGTTGAACATTTTTGTGCAAATATAACTCAAACGTATACATATAGGAAGGTGAAACTGACCCAGAAAATGCTCACTATACTTTCCTAAACAATGCATATTTGCAGATATCAAGATAACTCATTAGGCTAGGAATTTATTATTTTCTCAAGCACATTTTAATTAGTATGCATTATTTCCTAGTGGTTGAATATCAACATCAGAAATTTATCAGTTTAGTCTACATGTTAAATAGCTAATGAATCATTTGAGCTTACCCCCTTTTCAATATTCCCAGTTTGACAGAGTGTCCCCTCAGCTGCGGGAATACTGTTGGTGACACAGCGGTTGCTTTTGCTGAGACACCAGAGCTCTCTACACACTTCCTAGGAAAGAAGGCAAAAGCAAGTTGATCAGAAGTAGAGACTAAAATAATGTCCACTCTTCTATAAAAATACCCATAGTATATAAGCAATACTAAGCATTACTTGTCTCTTGCTGGTGTTGAAGCATCACAGATGAGGATTTTGGAGGTGGTCCTTCTGGAAGGTAGGTTACTCATTTCACAAAATCATTTTAATATTTGTTTTTATAATTCTTATTTCAGTGGATACAGTATATCTTAGTTTTTAATACTGATTAGAATCTTTTTAAAATAATGTGCAGAAATTTCATTAATAGAGAAGAGTAGTGAGAAAGAATGAATATGTAGAAAGGAAATATATGTTTATTACTCCCCAAAACATACAATAGCACAAACTTTCCAATTACTAATAGAGTGGCCAAGTAGGTGATTTCCTAGTCCTACTGAAATATTCAAATAAAGTGTATTTTTTAAAAAGAGAGAAAGAGAGAGACTACGGGAATGGATAGGAAATGATTTATAAAATTCATAAATGCCTAAAGAACAATCTAGCAATGTTATTTGCAGTTCATCAATGTAGCCCACTTTCATGAAAGGGAAATTTGGTTTTGAACAAATGCTGCTATTTATGTGCCATTTCCATAACTGATATATTTCAGATGTTATTTGGCGCTGTCTTGTCTTCTTTATTATGATTTCTCATTATCCTACCTCAGCATGGGAGAATTACACTTATTGTAATGTTGGCAATATAAAATACCTCATTTTGTTCACACTTATATTAATCTACCAGATTTTAAAATAAGCTGTCCAACATATCCCAAAGTAAAGTCTTTGAACAGCCAAAACACAGATTGCTTTGAAGAAAATACTCAAAATTTTCAGTTTATTGTTATATATGATCATAGACTAGCATCATTACTGATATTAAAGGTTTTTAATTTAAACTGGAACCATTAAGTAAAAAATATATATTTGCAATAAAAATATATTAATCTTTGTGTGTGTGTGTGTGTGTGTGTGTGTGTGGTACGCGGGCCTCTCACTGCTGTGGCCTCTCCCATTGCAGAGCACAGGCTCTGGATGCACAGGCTCAGCGGCCATGGCTCACGGGCCCAGCTGCTCTACGGCATGTGGGATCTTTCCAGACTGGAGCACGAACCCGTGTCCCCTGCATCGGCAGGCAGACTCTCAACCACTGCACCACCAGGGGAGCCCAAAATATATTAATCTTGAAAGTAAAGACACATTTATATATAACATTCAGTTCTATTGTTATTATTCCCCAACAGCTCTTTTATTCTCAAAACATAATTGTAAGAACTTATACCACATATCACAAGAAAAAAGTCTGTAACTGTGTATCATGATAGATATTAACTAGATTTATTGTTGTGACCATTTTGCAATATATACAAATATTGAATCATTATGTTGTACAACTGAAACTAACATTGTTATTTGTCAATTATATCTTAATTAAAAAATTTTAAAAATAATTTATGTCACATAAACACAATTCAGAAATACAGCGGTAACATTGAATTCACTGGTTAACCATTACTACAAATGGAGATGCTTCACAGAGTAGAGCAAAAAGAAAGAATCTTTTTGGGCCCCTCTTTAGGGTGTTCCACTCCACCAGGCAGAGAAAGAGACATAAAATTTATATTAGACTTTTAAAATACTTTTCAAAATTTATATATTATATCTAATTTATTCATCTACTTTAAATTCCATGTGGAGAATTACTGAGCTAGAAGAAAGTTAAAACATCAGAAAAGAAAAACATGTGCTGTGGATCATAATATAAAGATAAAACTTTCCTGTTCTTACAATCCAAGATATTACAAATTCTACTTTCTTTCAATGCTTCAGTTTCTGTTTAAAGAGAATGTTATTTATACTACTTTATTCTTCCTTTTCTATAGGAGATGGTTTCTTACTATATGTTCCTAAATATATTCTCTTAGTTTATTTTAAAAGCAGTAGGATTACCATTTTAAGCTCTTAAAGTATTATCCCATGTATCAAAAATATTCATATTCAAAGAGAAATATGTTCAGAAAAACAGAGACGCATTGCTACGATAATGTATTAGGAAATTGCTAACAAAATTATCCATAATCCTGGACCATCCTCTTGTTACTTTATGATTACTTTAGACAGAAGTAAAAGAAGCCTAAAGTTTCTTTGGACAGAACTATGCAATGAAAATTCTATCACTGAAAAGGACAGTATTCATAGAACCCATTAGGAAAACATACTATTTAGTCAAGTTATAGAAACTCTATTTTCCAAAAATGCCTTGAAAATCTCTACCCAAAATGGCAAGTGCTCAAGATACTCTTTCCAAAACTTTAATCTCAAGATTCACAATACAGTCCTCTGATAAAGCCCTCTTATCCTTTAGGGAATGACACATTTTGAAAGTTTGATTCTTGCTTTTAAAAGATTTTATTATGTTAGTGGGCTCTCGGGGATTTGAATTCTGCTAGGGCATTAACTTCTCTCAGATTGTTGTTTAAAGTACGGGACTAGAAATCTAAGGATGGGAAACACTCTCAAGATGTTAAGCTAGTCTTGGAGAAGACTGAAGAGTTTTCAAATAGATCTCTCATCTAGAATATTAACTTGGTTAAGAAAGATTTTGATACCCCAATTAAGAATCCCAAGATAAAAAATATTCTCTTGGAAGACAAAAAACAAGAAAATTTTATTTCTTACTGAGAAAGCAAGAGGTACACTTCCTGAAAGAATCTGAGAACAAGTTCATACTTTCAGAAATACCCTTCTTTCTCTAAACTGCTAGATCCTAGACCATGGTTGATCAAACCATCATGCTGTACACCATAAACTTATACAGTGATCTGTGTCAATTATTTCTCAATAAAAGGGCAAAAAAGGTTTAGAAAAGCTGGGGGCTATGCAGATTTCAGTTCAATGTACAGAAAATCTTCCAAAAGTCAGACCTGAACAATCATAAAATAAAACTGAAATTTCCCATCACTGGAGATACTCCAGCATACACTAAATAACCTCTTAGCAGCAATGTTGTAGGCAGGAAAAAAAGAAAGAAACTAACATTTTTTCAGGGTATACTGTTAACTACTGTGCTAGGCATCTTTGTATCTCATTTAATCATCATGACAATCTTCTTATCTTAGAAAGCATGAGAAACAGGTTCAGAAAGACTTAGCAATTTGCTTCAATCGTAACTAAATCTGGATTTGAATCAGCTATCTGATATCAATGCCCAAAATATCTCCATAATTAAGCTAATTTTCAGTTTCTTTTAAATGTATCAAAATTGAATAAAGTCATTGGCCAATTAAGGCTGATTAGTAAAGGTTTACTTCTATTTTAATATAATACAAAAACTCACTAAATGTTCGTAATATCCTCCTACCCTTTACCCGTATTTTAAAGGACAATATCTCAAATTAAGACTATTATGTACTAATTCATAATATACCCATTCAATATATGAGCTTAGGCACCAACTTATACATTATTATTATTGGAACTTCTAAATGTAACATCACCACTTAAGGATACTGTTAACATACTCCTCAAAAGCGTTCCATGGTCTTCCAAAAGACAAGACATTTAAAACATTCCTACTTCTTTAAAATTTTAATATCAACTCCCAGATTTCTATTCTATTTGATTTTTCAAATGAATGACACGGTTTGCAAACATTAATAACAATGAAAATATTAGCAAGTATAAATCATAATTAAAAATATAGAGAGAGGGCTTTAAAGTAATTACCTAATGAAGAATAATTTACCTGATATTCAGAAAATAACTTTGTAAAGAACTGAATTCGGGTTCCTTTAATCAGAATAGAATAGTTGATTATTTTACAGTCAAAGACCCTTTCAGTACAATAAAAGAAATTAGGATTATCTTTTCTAATGTTTCCATTCTTTTCAAGTAACTATAGCTATTAAATGATGCTAAAAAATGGGAAGAAAAGCCCTTTGATTTACCTGGGAAAATTAAAATTTGCAGTTTACATAAGAGGGAAAGGGATATCATAAAAGCGCAAAACCATTTCACAACTATTGTATCATTAAGAAAGTAAAACAGTATATGAAGAGAAAATGGCATTTTTATTGCTAGATGGTTTTTGTTTTTTAATTTTTTAAACAACTGTAAAGATCAATAAAGATATACACACAAATTTTCTGCCCTTGGGAAACCCTAAAGCCTAGGCCATCTTGGGTCCTTGCTTCCGGATATGAAATGTTCTCTGTCCTCATTATCCTATCGGTAATATCTCTCCACAGCTGTTTGGAATAAAGGATCATGATGGCCCGGGGGAGAGCAGAGCACTGAAGAAGTCAAGAAGGAGCATCAGTGATTAGAAAGGTTACTTATCATTGTATCACACAAAGGAAAACTGAAAACCAACATATGGTGACCCTGTGGCCTGGCTCCAGGTATTTATTTGGTAGGCATTTGAAGAAAGAGAATCATGCACCCTTACTTCAGTTTTAAATAGGTTAATCCTGTTATGTGGGTAATTTAAGTGCAAGAGATCCTTAAAAAAGCAAAAAAAAAAGATTATATCTATATATGTTTTTTGTCATATATGTATTTTATATATACATTAAATACACACACACATATATACATATATAAACAAAAAATGAATCTAGAAATGTAGATTAAACAATTATCAATTTAAAAGGGTTAAAAATTATTAACTTATTTTAAAAAAGTACTTTTAAGAAGCAAATCCAGAGTAAAAACTACTGATCTCTAAGAATACAAATGATTATGAACCTATGATTTTGGCTTGAAATTCAAGGAAAAATAAAAATTACGTCAACTTCTTGTCAAGTATATGCCTGATATATGTTTGGACTCCAAAAGAATATTGAGGTGTTAAAACAATTCCATACCTTTTACTCCCTAAGCCTATATCAAACCATATTGTAGAATATTTATACCACCTTAAAATCCTCAAGGAAAGTGATTCTACAATCTCCCTCAGTACAAAATTTCAATATTTAATAACTTGAAATTCTTCCTACTACCTAATCTACAACCTCCAGCTGTAAAAATTAAGGCAACTGTGTTTTTTTATGCTCTTGGTGGGGAAGGAGAACAATTTGTTACCAGGAATCAAACTATAATAAATGTTCCAAAGCCTGAAAGTGATTTTGAAGCCAACATTTAGCTTTCTTTTTCACAGGCTATTCAAACTCAATTTCTTTAAACTTCCCTTATATGTACCTCTAAGTATTTCACTATCATCCTCTCCCAAGTTATCTGCATCTCTTAAAAATAAAATTCGGGGGCCTCCCTGGTGACGCAGTGGTTGAGAGTCCGCCTGCCGATGCAGGGGACACGGGTTCGTGCCCCGGTCTGGGAAGATCCCACATGCCGCGGAGCGGCTGGGCCCATCAGCCATGGCCGCTGAGCCTGTGCGTCTGGAGCCTGTGCTCCGCAACAGGAGAGGCCACAACAGTGAGAGCCCCGCATACCACACAAAAAACATAAATAAAATAAAATAAAATAAAATTCGGTAGCTAGCCAACAGTACCCTAAAAAGACTAATAAAGTATTTTTATTGGAATGATTCTCAATGAGAAAGCAAAAATTACTTGAATCTTAGCTAGTTGATAGTGATAAAATAATAAACAAAAGGGAGTAACCATGAAAATATTAAAAACTGAGTCTAAGAGACAAAAGAGGTCTGTGTTAAGTATACTCCACAGGGATAATACCCTGATTAGAGAACTCAAATATCTTATCTTTAGCAGGTTACCCTTACTCCAAAGAGCTATACTTCAGGCAGACACAGCTTGATGGCATGATTATTAAAGATATTAATTAACATGTTAAATAAAAATAATTTATACTATCCTGTATTTTAATTCTATGCTTACCAGACAACTTTTGATAATAAATTTGTCTACTAGGTAGACTTCCTTAGATAATAAAATTGTTCAGATTTCAGTACAGTTGACTGAATATAAACAGAGAGGCTACATTTCTTACTATAAATTAATAAATCCAATTTTATATATAAACATATATATTCCCTTGATCTTCCATGTCTAATATTAGATCCTAAAAATCTCTCATAACTTAAAGTATGGAACAAATATAGTACACTTAGCCATTTACAGATTATTCTATCATTAATCACTTAATTGAGGTATGTAGAAGAGAAACATTAAAAAGTTTAATGATCTGTAAGTAAAACAGAGCACTTGCCACAAACATATTTCCCCTGGAAAGATTCAAAATGAATGAGAAGTCTTAAAGCTTCCAAAGTAATGTCATATTTTCTTTTTGTATGTTCTGTTTCCACCACAATACACTGGGATTCTGAAATATTAAAGTCAAAATTATGGAGCCCACATACTTCTGTACATAAACACCTCCATTCATTTCATAAAATTATGGAGCAGCACCCTCTCATAAAATAAGAGTAAATCTGCAATTCCCTAGAAAAACAAGGGCATTGCTATAAGGGAGTATTATCAGTGGCAGAGTTGCTTTAGTACTCTGTGTAGGGTGTTTTTGGAGGGGAAGAGAAAAGGGAAGGGAAGAGGACATAGATCACTTTACAAAAGTCATCAATTTTCCAATATGGTTTTCCCAGATTACAAAATCATATTTGTTTCCTAAGATAATGTGTCTTTGAAATTCCGTGATTCTCTGCACATCAATAAGTTCTCTTGGTTTCATTCATTAAAAATCTTTCAGTAGTTTTCCATTGCTCTTAAAAACCTAGAATTCTTTTTTGTTTGTTTGTTTGTTTTTTGTTTGTTTTTCTTTTGCGGTATGCGGGCCTCTCACTGTTGTGGCCTCTCCCATTGCGGAGCACAGGCTCCGGATGCGCAGGCTCAGCGGCCACGGCTCACGGGCCTCGCCGTTCCATGGCATGTGGGATCCTCCCAGACCGGGGCACGAACCCATGTCCCCTGCATCGGCAGGCGCACTCTCAACCACTGCGCCACCAGGGAAGCCCAAAAACCTAGAATTCTTAGCATGGCCTATAAGTCTGATTTGGATCCTACTCTTTTCTTGCCTCATGTATATGATGCTTGCTTTGAGAGCTTCGGCCTCACTGGCCTTCTCTCAGCTCTTCAAATACACAGCCTCATAGTCTTCACAAAGGTCCTCTCTCCTCTCTCTCTCTCTCTCTCTCTTTTTTTAACATCTTTATTGGAGTATAATTGCTTTACAATGTTGTGTTAGTTTCTGCTGTATAACAAAGTGAATCAGCTGTATGTATACATATATCCCCATATCACCTCCCTCTTGCGTCTCCCTCCCCCACTCCCTATCCCACCCCACTAGGTGGTCACGGAGCTGATCTCCCTGTGCTATGCGGCTTCTTCCCACTAGCTATTTTACATTTGGTAGTGTATATATGTCAGTGCTACTCTCTCACTTCGTCCCAGCTTACCCTTCCCCCTCACTCTGTCCTCAAGTCCATTCTCTACGTCTGTGTCTTTAGTCCTGTCCTACCCCTAGGTTCATCAGAACCTTTTTTTTTAATTCCATTTATATGTGTTAGCATACAGTATTTGTTTTTCTCTTTCTGACTTACTTCACTCTGTATGACAGACTCTAGGTCCATCCACCTCACTACAAATAACTCAATTTCGTTTCTTTTCACGACTGAGGAATATTTCATTGTATATATATGTGCCACATCTTCTTTATCCATTCATCTGTCAGTGGACACTTAGGTTGCTTCCATGTCCTGGCTATTGTAAATAGTGCTGCAATGAACATTGTGTACATGTCTCTTTTTGAATTATGGTTTTCTCAGAGTATATGCCCAGTAGTGGGATTGCTGGGTCATATGGTAGTTCTATTTTTAGTTTTTTGAGGAACCTCCATACTGTTCTCCATAGTGGCTGTATGAATTTACTCCTCTCTTTCTTTACCAGATAATTCTTCTCACTCATTTATTCACCAAATATTTTCTGAGCTCCTATTATGAGGCAGGCATTGTGCTACTCACTTTATAAATAGCCATGAATAAACAGGCAGGCAGTAAGCAAGATGAACAAGTAAAATACATAGTATGTTAGAAAGTAACAAATGGTAAGGATTAAAATAAAACAAGGAAAAATGACAAGAAGTGAGTGTGTTTGTGTACGTGTGTGCATGCATGCATGCACAATTTTAGATAAGGTTGTTAGGAAAGGCCTTACCTAGAAGATCACATTTAACTAATTAACAAGCAATCAAATAAGCAAAATGATTATGGATTGTAATAAGTGCTATGAAGGAAATAAAAAGCATAATTTCCTTTATGCTTTAACTGGGAGCATAAATGTAAGTAAATGGGAGAAGACTTTGCATATAGATGGATCAGACAGAAAATCTGTCTGAAGAGAAACTGCATGTGAGCTGAGAGTGAAGGAAGAGAATGAGTCAAAATGTGACCCTTAGAGTATCTTAACATGGTCCCCGAAGTACAGATGGCTCAGATTCTCCTAAAGCACTATTAGCATATCAGCTATATAGGATGGTATCATGGATGACATAGATATTCACAGAGGGAAGGGAAACATGCATAGAGTATCTGCCATGTGCCAGGTAAATGAAAAGCACTTTGCATGCTCGTCATACTCTTTAACTTTCTAAAGGTTTCAAGAACAAGTTAGCTGGTGTTCGCTGTAAAAAGTTGTTGCTGAGTAAAATCTGTTGGTGGTCAATGAACATTTAGGTTGCTACCATGTCTTAGCTATTGTGAATAATGTTGCAATAAATATGAGAATACACACTCAAAGATCCTGCCTTCAATTCCTCTGGATATACACCCAGGAGTAGGAAGCCTAGATAATATGGTAGTTCTAATTTTAATTTTTTGAGAAAGCTCCATATTGTTTTCCACAGTGGCTGCACAAATTTACATTCCCACCAACAGTGTATAAGAATTCTCTTTTCTCCACATTCTTGTGAACACCAGTTATCTTTTTTTTTATAATAACCATCCTAACAGGTGTAAGGTGATATCTCATTGCAGTTTTGATTTGCATTTTCCTGATGATTAGTGATGTTTAGCAACTTTTCATATACCTGTTTGTCATTTGTATATCTTTTTTTTGAGAAATGTCTATTCAGTTCCTTTGCCTATTTTTAAATTGGATTACTTGCTTTTTTGCTAAAACTGTAGGAGTTCCTTATACATTTTGGACATTAACCTGTTAGCAGGTATATGGTTCGCAAATAATTTCTCCAAATTCCATAAACTGCTTCTTCATTTTGTTGACTGCCTTTGCTGTGCAGAGCGTTTTATTTTGATGTAGTACCACGTGTCTATATCTACTTTTGTTGCCTGTACTTTTCATATCAAGAAATCACTGCCAATACCAAAATCAAGAAGATTTTCCCCTATATTTTCTTCTAGTAGTTTTATAGTTTCAGGTTTTACATTTATCTTTAATCCACTTTGAGTTAATTTTTGCATCTGTTGTAAGATAAGCATCTAGTTTTATTCTTCTGAATGTGGTTGTCCAGTTTTTCCAAAGCCATTTATTGAAGTGACTATCCTTTTTCCATTGTGTATTCTTGGCACCCTGATTGAAAATCAGTTGATTGTATATGCATAGGTTCATTTTTGGGTCTCTATTCTGTTCCACTGGTAAATTGCCAAATGTATATTAATGAACCTACTCACAAAGAATTCAGGCAAGATTGTTCATAACTACAGATGTAGTCATTGATAATCCTCACAATGACCACATGACGGAGATGGAAAGCTGACCACTGCTGCAGTTCTGGGTTGTTCTGCAGATCATTGTTTAAAATCTTCCCGGACATCATTAGAGACCTGCTAGTTGAAAGAGGGATCATTTCATGATGCTTCAACATCAAATGTATCTCCTCACTAAAAGGCTACAGTGCTTTTCTAAACCTCCAGTGCTTGTGTTTAGCATTCATCTCAGGATACTACACTCAGATAGCCATCTAAATCAGGGCTGGTTTGTTTTTCCCTCCAGCTTCCATCTGAAGCATGACTTGTTTACCTGTCTGGATTCTCACCTTCAAAGCCACTATTATTTTCTAAAGTAGCATTTAGAATCATTTAAAATCTTAGGGATAATCCAGATAAAACACGTGTTTTGGGTGTGTGTGTGTGTGTGCTGTCAACTGTGTAAACCCAATTTTTCAGGCACAAGCTTAAGAGGTGTAAGTGGTTGTAAAGAATCTGTTACAACCCAAGAAACTTTGTTAGTAATATATAGCACTAAACGTAGATTAACATTTTCACTTGCTAACAAAGAAATGAGAGACCATAGATGAGAATAATCTAACAGAAAATCTGTAATCACATTTGATCATGATATTCAACCTACTAAGCTGCAAGTATATACAAAGACTGTGATTAAAGTCTGACTGACTTTTTCTGAGGGAAAAAGCAACCCAAGGGAAAAAAGAAACTAAAACCATACAGAAACAAGAAACAAGTACAGACTCTTCACAGAGAGACAAGAAATGCCAAAGTTTTACTCAAGGCTCTAGATCTTTAGATAGTTGCACACAATCTTTGAATCTAGTGCACAAAATGTGCTGCCAAAGCCTACCAGGAATAATAATATACTTGTCACTCAAGGGATATTTTAAAAAATCACTTTCTTTTGTACTGTACCCAAGAAGAATAATTTGTACAGTACAACGCATATATTGTTTAGTCTTAACTACCTTAAAACTTAATTCCTTTTATTGTTATTATTTTTAAAAAGGGATTTTAAATACACTATTTGCGTAAAAGTTGGAACTAAGCCTTAAACTTGCTTTTAAAATATTTTTTGAATTTTTTTGACAAACTCTTCATTTAAAAATCCTATTCTTTCACTCAACATGCTTTTATTGTGTATTTACTATGAACATCTTCCTCTATTAGACACTGAAATCTTTCTCTATGAAACTTAAAAAATAATTTTTTTCTACATTTTTTGAGATAGACACTGAGACTTTTTTAGGCAGACAAGAAGAGTCAATCATTATACCTCCATTTTTTTCCATAGCAATTTTCCTTGTTTCTCTATTTGGGTTAATGTCATCTTGTCCGCACTCAGTTATCGTGTTAGAATGTGGGCAGTGGATAAAGCAACTTGAAATGACTCAATACTAAAAGTATAAGTTAAAATAAAGGCTCCTAGCCAAAGTAAAAATGCCCTTAACCCAATTATTAGAGTACCAGAAAAGGTGGGGAGTCAGGGAGGTTTCAAAATCATAATATTTCAAAGACAAACAAAAGTTGGTATTATAAACTCAGAACTTAAAAAAGGAGTATGTTAGAAAATTTTAAAATTTTGCCCAGAACCCTCACAAGACATTTGAAACTTGTCTAATTAAGGATTACTGAAACATTTAGAAATAGATATTTTACAAATTATATCAGAAAAAGAGCAGTGTTAAAGGCCATATTTGTGTTAATACTGTTACCAGAGGTAAACTACATTCATTAAAATTCCATCTTAACAATTGTGTCATGAAAAACACATATAAATGACTAAACATAAGGATTAAGACTTCTTACCCCATATTTACATTGGCGGGATGTTGCTCCATACTGGAAACGGCACTGTTCATCAGCATCATACACCTGACCTGGGGCCACAGCTGGATAAAGAAAGTCACGCTTGGGAGGCTCATTATCAAGGCAAGTACCACGGCCTGAACTGTTCAACATAAAGGATCAAAGGAAATTAGGTACACTGTGGACTATTTCAATCACAGTTATGAAACCATGTGTTGAGCTCTTTGTTTTAATAATTGATGCATGAAAAACAATATATTCTACAAATAAATAATCATATGGAAAAATAGAATATCTTTACTAAAACTTGAATAAGAGCTCCAATAGTTTTTTCCAGCACCAAGACACAATATAAGCACCTCACAAAACAATTTAAAAATGTCATGTTGGCCTCAAACACTGATTTAAACTAATTTCTGAAGGAATCAAAACAATTTCATACTGCTCTAAGCTTCTTGTTTGTTTTCAGTGGAAATATAACCACATCTGGTAGTAGAATCAAAAACATAAAATGTGGAAAAAAAATTGTGGTTGTGATCCTTAAAGACCTAATCTATATACTTCCACCTTGGGCAGAACAAGAGATGCTGTGGTAAGACATGTCCAAAGCTTCTTGAAATATTTCAATAACAAATGGGCTGAATGACAGATGAGGCCAAGATCCAAAGTTGTCCTCTCAAGTATATTAGAAGTGTTTAGTCTCTCAAAAATTTCATATTTCATCTAGGATCATCAGAGTTGGAAAAGAGAATGTTCTCCTCTCTCTATAATTTCTGCTTTTCAAAGTATGCTTGCACTCAAACATAATATTTTAATTCAGTGGAACAAATAACATAAAGATCGCCAAAAGTCAGAGAGAATATCTTAGTTTAAACAGCTTTATACTTTGCTAAATATAATTGTTCATTTTTATTTAGTCAGTGTGCATAAAATAGGACAGATGCTTTTTTACTTTCATTTCACATGTGAGTAAGTTAGAATTTTTAAAGAATTCCTATGCCAACATTTAAAAATTTTTTCCAACATTCCTGTCAATTGTGCCAGCACTTGTGTTTTTTTTCCCAAATCTTTTCCATCCACTTTGCCAAAGGAAAATAATTTCACAAGTAGAAGTTCCTCAACTATTATTTAGGACAGTACAAATTTTCATTTATAGGTAAGTAAGAAAGAACCATGCATAATAATGTTTCATATTCACTTAAAATTTTATCATATTCTTAAAATGTGAAAGCAAATTTGTTAAATAAAAATGTATATTTGCACAGTAGCAAATAAATACCTTTAAAAAACTGAACCATACTATGCATAAGGTGATAGATTCAAAGACCCAAAGGATAGAAAATTATCTTATGCCGTTTTTCTTTCATTTATGCCCCTCTTGATTAATTTTTTAAACAATAGAAATATTTAAATGGAATATTAAATGTGGTACTGAATAGATGGATGTTATTATTGGCTATTATAATCATTTCATTTGTCACTGCTCTAGGTGTCTAACTAATAGAGAACAACTTTTTTTTTTTTGAGAACAACTTTTTTTCACCCAACTATCCAGATTTCATGACAGAATGCTTTTTATTTTGTTTTTTGTACTTTTAGAAATTGTCATGTATCTCAGCAAGAAAAACTATTTCTAAGTGAATTTTAAAAATAGTAAGTTCTTTTTATTTCATTATGTAAAATATATGGGTATGCAAATTTTAGGCAAATGTAATTCTACTAGTAAATTCAAAATTTTTATTAAGGTTAGTGATAAAGTGGTCAATGTGAAAAAGTATAATGGAAGAAGAATTTATGAGATAATTGTATTAGTAGTTTAATTTCCTAATTTTCCTCCTAAAATATTAGTTTCATCTCTATCTACAACAAAACTATAAAAGTCTATCTGAAAGGAGCTAAATATGTAATAAAAATAAAATATCAAGCTAAGTTCTATATAAATCAATGGGAAAATTTTAAGCACTGAAGTACTTAAGTACAGGATCCTACAGATAAAAATATTTGCCAGTAGCATAACAAAGAAAGTATAAGATATATACACCTAAGTGGCACCAACTCAAAATCCATTAAAAATTATTGTACATAATTACTTCTATTACTACAGAAAATTAACCTAAAAACTTAGAGGAAGAAGTATGTGGACCCTCAAAAAGAGTTTAAGATTGGGATAACCTGAGGATCCTGAGGAAAAAATAACCTGAGGAAAAAATTCTTTCCTGATAGCAAACTGAGAATTGGCTTAACCCAGGAGGAAGCAAGAATAATTGCTTCATTTAAAGTTCTTGTTCCCAGGTACTAATGGTCTTCAAATCACAGTTCACGTTCTGTAAAAAATACCAAATCAGATGACCATTGCAGGAGCCTCCAGACGACGAAGTAATGGCATGCACTGTGGTCACCTGTGGGAAAATTCTTCTGAGAAAGTCTATCCCAAAAGTGATTTGTGTTTCAATTCTTTGGAAGTAACTATTGCTTTGTATTAATGTGGTCTAGTTAAATATCTAGACATCTCGTTCTCTCTTCCAGTATATTTTTGCAGAAGAACAAAACACCGTATGAAATACAATAAGTGAAAAATTATATAGATCTTTAAATAATGAACATGTATTTAGGAATATGGCATCAACAAAGACCTTTTAAAATGGGTTTGGCTATATTTGTACAAAATATCAATGCTTGCAAGTCAAGCGTCTTACCTACTAGTATTGGCTCCAGGATAGCAAGTGTGGGATACGTGCAAGGTTGATTTAAACTGTTTGTACATTTTGGGTAGAAAATGTACTACATATTTTCCTTCTAGTAACCATAAACATTACATACAGTAAAACCTTGATTAAAGTATTTGGGGGGTGAGATAGTTTTCATACTTTAATTCTTAACTGAGGGTGAAGCTACGAAAGTATTTTTTTTTTGCATAATGTTACTAAAACTTGTCTGCCACTTTCCTGCTACTTTCAAGTAAGTTAAATCTCTAGACCACAATTATTAATTAACTCCTGGACGATAATAATTCTGGATATGTTCATGCCTCTGTACCATCAATTACTATTATGAAATATCACAGATACAGGTATGGAAGGTAGAGGACATGAATCTGAGAGATGTATATATAACCCTAGGAGTGCTTTTCTTTGTTTATTTTCCTTAGAAAATTTCCCAGTTTTCAACCCCAATCATACTCCTCTTTGTTTCCCCAAGAATTAACAAATATTCTGATTTTTAAAATAATAATTTCTTTGGTTTTCTCAGTAATTATTTATCTCCCAATTATTCATCTGCCTGCTCTTGGATTCTATATAAAAGGAGTCATACTGTAGGTTTTCTTTTGTGACTTTATTCTTTTGCTCAATATTATGAATGTGAGACACATCCATGTTGATGTGTGTAACTGTAAGCTGATCATTTATATTGTTCTTTGATATTCCATTTAAGACTATGCCACAGTTATTTATCCATTCTTCTATTAATAAACATTTAAGTTATTTCTAATTTCTGGAAATTGCAAATTATGCTGATATAAACATTTTTGTATAGTCTTCTGGTACCAATGCTTTTCTTAAAAATATTAGATATGAGTTATTTTCTTATATTTTGTAATTGTCTCCTTTTAACAAAAAGAAGTTCTGAGTAATTTTTATTTAATCTAGGGTTCTAGTTAATCAATATACAATTCTTATGATACTGAGCCTAGGGTTATTTATGATACTATTTTCAAATTAATAGTGGTAATATTATATATAAATCATCTTGAATTTTCTCATAAAATGCCACTTTTAAGTATAGCTGGTTTGTGCCCTGGTGTCATATGTGAATGTTTTCACTTAGAAAACATAAACCTCACTCATTAATAAATGAAATGAAGAACACTGTAGTTTCCATATATGAGATGTTATTACAACTTACTGTTGTTAAGCATAGATATACTTGTCCTGATCAAAACTGTATACATAAAAAGTGGAACTATGATTAATTCCCTAGCAGCATATATTTCACAACTAAAAGCCCAATCCTGATTAATATCTACAGCACTATAGGTAATTATTGAATTAATACACTCTACTTTTGTTTATGCTTCTAAGACAAGGCAAAAAAATGTCTATTAGTTTGAGAACATGCTTTTCCCTTGATTATGAAATTAGTAAATCAAAGTATGTTTACATTTCCAGAATCCTTGCAGTATGATAGCAAAGTCATGTTTTATGTATTCTACTTCTAATTAGAGAAGTCTTATTTACAGAGTTCACAAATTAGCCTTAAAAATAGGTACATGAGCCAGAGTTGAGTCTTCAATGAAAATTTACAGATCCTTATGTAAAATATGGTCTGTTGGCTTTGTTTCCAGAACACATGAAGACATACTCCTAATTGAAATTTTAGATTTATTTTTCACTTAAACAATTATACTATAAAGGACAGACCTTCAGTCTACAATACAGTGGGTCAATCTAAGGAATTAAATCTTTCTATATAACCCTGTACATATCTTAACAGTTTCTTAACAACAACAACAAAAAGTTAACAGATAATACCATCTCCTACTTTTTCCCACAAAATTGTGCTAATATACCTAAATTAAGCAAAAATGAATTAGGTTAACTCATCTATGGCAAGTCAAGTGTCTTACCTACTACATTCTCATAAACTGCTTTATCAATCTTCACAAAACTAACAATATTATTACCTTCTAAAATGAGTTACTCTAAGTCAGACCTTTCTTTCTTGCCCTCTATATGACTAGGATGCTTGAATACAACTGAACTTGAGGCTTCCAATATACAAACACTATACTAGTAACATTTACTAAGTTATGCTCTTTTTCTCCATATGTAATTATGACTTATCAAAGGTATTTATGGGTTAGAGTGAAGTCCCAAAATGTGTCAGATAAATGGAAGGAGAAATCTGTTTTGCTAAGCTGTTTTGGGGTTCCACATAAAAAAGAGGTCCCAACTAAAAAATCTGTTTTCTCTCAAATTATTGATAGCGACTTTCAAAGGTAATTGCTATAGAGGAATTGTAAGCACCTTGCTTGTCCTGTTCATCTTATATCATTTCTCTTGCAGCTCTACTTTTCTTCCTAGTTCATCTTCAACCATAATGTTGCTTCTCTTTTTTTTCAGCTTCCATCCTTTCTGTGAAAATGGCTAGTCTGTATTTAATTTGGAACTGTAGGAAATTTTGCTATGGATCTCTGACAGTTCAAACAATGTAACAGGCTTTAATTTAAATAGAGCAAGAGTTGATTCACAGAGGCCCCAGGATTTTTGAAGACTATATGAAATTACTCTCTACTACCACTGAGTGGTGGAAAATGTATGAAAAACTGGCCTAAATTACTTCTGGCTGCCTTCCACTGCCTGGTAAATTAGCCCACAGACATCAATGAGTGTGAGCCATAACACCAGGTTCATCTTCTCTAGTTTCTAAATAAATAAATAAATAAATAAATAAATAAGTCCCGCAGGCAGATAGGAAGGACACTACCTGCAAAGCCGTCGTCGAAAACATCAGAAGCTGGCATAACACGTCCATTTTAACGGTAATGGGTTCTCTATTATTTAATCAGGACGGCTTCTGGGCGATTCATGAACCACTTATTGAATCACCGAGTTTAAGAAATCTGAAAAAAAATATTGGGAGTTGGTAAACACCATCTCCTGATTGATCAATATCACCTAGTGTTTCAGAATGACACGAGAGACTTTTTACTCTATTGGCATTTAAAGGCCATGAAACTGTTTTCAGTTGAACATAGTGAATAGTGAATCTCTATAAATCATAGAAAGCTCATTGTTAAAATCCACCATCATCTTTGGCCTATACAGTCACTAAGTAGAGAAAAGTATGCATTCTGTTGGCTGGGCTGCAGTTCCTAAACAATTCATCTTTCAAGATTTCTTTTTCTTGAGAAGAGAAACTAAAATAAAATGTTATGACTCTTTTTGAGCCAACTATAAAACATATATGTAATCTCAATCCCTGATCAAAATATCACTGTATTTAAAATATCACACATAGCTGTTAAAGCAATTAAGTCCACTGCATTAATAAAGAGGAAAAAAGAAATTCAAGCAAGTTACTATTATGTCTTTGTGCTCCAGTGAACTGACCTTTTTAAAGGGCCTTGTGTTTAAAAAAACTTTATTGCTTGGTCAGATTACAATCAGAGTTGTTCAGTTTACTATTAAAGAGGGAAAAAAAAGCACCAACTTTCCCCAAAATCTCTACCCATTGTCTTTCACATCTATCTTTTACTAATGGCTTTAACTTTGTGAGCATTCCCATGAGGATGCACAACAGAAATATTTTTATAAAATACGGGATAATTAAACCCATTACAACCCTGTCAACACTAATCATGCTTACATATAGAAAATGCAAAGAGGCAATAAGGCTTACATAATGCTTTTTGGATTAATTCTTTCAATTAATTCAATTGAACACTTTATTGCAACTAGTAATAATTTTACATCTCTGACAAAACCAGTGGTGATTTCTTGACTGTATTTTATCAGCAATTTAGGGATTCCCTTTTGGAGTTTAATGGCCTTCACAGAGCTTTAACTAAGCAGGGTCTGGCAAGAGATCAAAACCGGTCCTTGAATTTAGTATACAGAGATTGTCCTAGCAAATGGGCTGTGCAATAGAAACAGGATAGAGGAGAGAGAAATGGTACTTGGAAAAAAAAAAAAAGCAAGCAGAGGAAAGCCTTCAAAAATGCACAGGAATACTGAGCATGCATACAGTTTGTCTTTCTGGTGGTAGACACTAAGATTCCATTATAAAAACATGAGCCAAGTCAAGGGAGAAATTCCAGACTGGCTTGATTTCTGGGGAGAGTAGATCTTCAACAGTGTTTAATATTTAGGTTATATGATCTCATTAAAAACATCTCAGAAAATGATACTGCTAGTGCTTTCTGTTAATAACTACCAAAAGATGTCAAACAAATTCTCTGTGGTCTATCTTTATAGCCCTTTACCCAGTTTTGGCACAAGGCAAGTACAGTGTTACAATTTATCTATTACTAACATTAAAAATTGTTAGGTTATAGTATGGTTATTCAGAAGAGCTACCTTCTAAAATAAATTTCTAATTCCTTCAATTTCATCATCACATTAATTAATTCAAAAGAGCCCATTTTAAACATTTATCTTTTGATCTTTGATTGAGTAAAGCTTTGTGCTAGGTAACTGAAAATCTCTTGTTTGGGGCTTTTAAAAATATGTAACTATAAGTTTTAAGAATATAATCTGGCTATTAGCAGAAATGAACCAAAATTTTAATGAATAATGTTGCCCTGAATTTCTAAAATTTTACACTATAATCATGTTAAGGTAAACTTTGAACAAAGACAATTTTTTTTGTTTTGTTTTGTTTTGTTGTTTTGTTTTGTATTTTTTTTTATTAGTCTCTGCTTTACAACAAAGTGAATCAGTCATACATATACATCTGTTCCCACATCCCCTCCCTCCTGCATCTCCCTCCCTCCCACCCTCCCCATCCCACCCCTCCAGGCGGCCACAAAGCACCGAGCCGATCCCCCCGTGCCACGCGGCCACCCCCCACCATCCATCCACCCCACGCCCAGCAGTGTATACACGCAAAGACAATCTTTAAAAAGAATTTTTGTTGCTTGCCTGTACTTTATGTATGACTCACTTTTTCACAAAGTATTTAATCTCTCATCCTCAGAAAAAAATGGCACAAAATAGTTGAAGGTAATGATAGAGCAATAGTGCTTAAAACCTCAATATTATTTAAAATAATACTATACAACTTAATGAATGTCTATTAAGTGTTTTATATACATTACAGTGTTATACATAATTATTTACATGACAACCTGATGATGTGTGTATTACTACCTAAACTCACTCAACAAATGAGGTCACTGAATATTAGGAAGGTTAAGTAATATGTCCAAGGTCACACTGTTAGGAAGTGAGACCTAAGTCTATCAGTTTCCAAAGTCTAATCCTGGAGCCCGATGCAGATGACATGTGGAAAAACATCTGCTTTCCTAAACATAGTTATACCTGAGCTAATTTATATTCTTCATACTTAAATAACCAGACTCTTGGAATGTATGTTAAAGGACCAGCAAAAAAGTTCTCAAACTGTAGAAAAGATGAGTCACTATAATAAATTTTCAAAGACCAATTTTCATTTTCTCATTTTCATTTCCTGGGCGTTGGGTTTTTGTTGTTGTTGTTTGTTACTATTAGATACATTGGCATTCCTATAGAACTTAGAGAACTTAGTTTTTTTACCAACAAAGTGAAATATGTAATCACTGAATTAAAGCTTGGCTTATACGCTATTAAATTATATAAATCTAAATTCTTTCTGATATTGCTTCCCATTTATTTAACATTTCTAACACTCACAGCATCAACCCCTTTTACAGCCTCACTTCAGTTCTCCTAATCTGTTCAGTTTGTGTTCTGTTTGAGTATGCAGGAGAAAATTTGCCACAATGATATAGTTAAGTATTTTGGGAACAGCCTGAAATATGGGAACACTGGGCCCTATAAAAGTTACTCATTATGCAACGTTTGAAGCACTACATATTAGGCTTCTATCAATGGCTTACTTCTGGAGCAATTCATCATCACTCTCCAGAGATTACTTACTCTAGAAAGCTGGTGATATAGTCTCGACTGCAGGCAGACCAGGAAAAGGGATTGGTATTTGCAGTAATGTGAGCTGCCATAAGTTTTGCTGCTTCATGACCTTTCGTCCCACAAGAATTTCCAATTCCATCATGGTTCATACCAAAACTGTTTTAACAAGGAAGAAACATAAGAAACATAAAAGAAAAAAATAAGAAAAAATAAAACAAACCCTCAATACATCCTTTATTTCCTTATTTGATCATTTATTAGCCTTATCAACATATGGCTTCCATCAAGATAGACCAGATCCTCTAAGGAAATATAGAATTAATGTTGAAGAGATTAAGGAATAATTCAATGATACAATATATTTCTAAATCACTTTAAATTTATTATATACTCTCAAATGTTATCTCATATGATATAGTCTCTCCTTGAACAGAGAGGGGATATATATTAATTCTAACTTTATAGATGAGAAAAACTGAGACTAACTAAAGATAATTAACCTATTAAAGATCACACAGTTAATAAGTGTTGAAATTGTTAGTAGAACCTACCTCTAACATGCTAGAGTTCAAGCTACCTCACTTGCTGAATCCAAAAGGGAATTATGAAAAGATAGTTATGACCCATAGAGTTCTAGGTTATAGGCCAAACATAAAAGTCCTTTTTCTTATTAATATGGATAAAGGAGAATTAAATACATTATGTAATTTATGTTTGTGTGTGTATGTGTCTTCAAAACACCTTTTGAAAAATCCTGATACATTTAAGGATTATGAATATAGCCTTTTCTTTACCATGGTCTCCCTGAGTTTTTAAAGCTTTTCTTTGTCATTTTTTCCTGTGTCCTGTAGCCATGCTTAGTGTTATCAATCTGAGTTAAGAACATATCTCAATTATAAATCATAAAATTTTTCTGTAAAGGATCTACCTACTGCATATGAATAAATTTAAGCCTTTCATCACAAGTAGCCAGAAGTTTAGGTGAAAATCACTAAAAAAATCCTTATTGTGTCCACTGTGACATTCTAATAAATGCACCATGATATGTGTTCAAGGGAATAAGTAATTTGTGTGATATGAGTATAATACAGATAAGAATAGTTGCTGGAAAAAAATTTAGAGAGATAGTTGAGAACAGATAATCACAAGATAATAAATGAAAGTAAATATCGATACTTTTGGCAGTGTACAGACTTTGAAGATTTGTCAGAAAGAGCAACTGAAGATTTCTGAGTAGGAAAATATGGAATTGACCTGTATTTTAGACAGATCATTATAGTAATTCTGTGGTGGAAACAATAGAGTGGAAAGAGAATAGAGCCAGGGAGCACAGAGAGAAGATGATAACCAATTAAGAAGTGATGTAGGTCTGAACTAGGGCACAGGATAGAGAAGTGGGATTAGATTTGAGACCTGTTCAGGAAGGTGAATGAAGTGGCCTCATAAATACAATATAAAAGAGCTATAATAAAGACATATAATATGTCCGTGTATGGCGGGAGGAGGGAGGAGGAACTAATAATTCAGGTATAGGGACTACAATAAGCAAAGGAAGAGAATCATATGAGAGCCCTTCCAAATAACCAAATACCCTTCCAAGAACATCAATACTTAGTCTTCTTGTGTTTGACATCAACACACTCAAGTCAACCTCTTCTAGGAACATAATGGTGGAATTTACTGTTTGTTGAATTAGACATACATTCTGTGAAAACAATCAGCTATAGATTTACATTAAAAATTCCTTACTATAAATTTATAATTCAATAAACAATATTCTACATTTCTCTCAAAGGTTGATGCTACGATGTGATTACTACTATGATTCTTTTCAAATGATGATACTGATAGCTTAAAAAATATTATGTCCTTTAGCAGTAGTCTCATACAAATCTCTGAGTAATATTAAGATAGTTGTAGGCAGGCACAGATAGCTTTCAGAAAATCACTTTTGAGATTCCCAACTTCCTTACTTACTCTTTTCTAAAAATAAAGCGTCTTTTGAAATCATATTTCTCCCACGTTATAAAAGAAAGACTTATCTTTCAGTCATCCATAATTTTACAATAGTTCATTGCCTTTGGCTATAAGAAATGGGTGTCAAGGAAAGAGACAACTGGAAACATTTAGGGTCAGCAATGAGAAAAAGAATGACTTTGTTGATTAAATAACATATGTAGTTTCTTGTTTTCATCAAGTTTATAGGAAGATATTATCAAATTAACAGCTGATGGGTTGTTAAAAAATTTGATGATAGGTCACCATGGTTACGTTTTGACAAAGAATTCAAAAGGAGCTCAAAGAACTGAGTGATATTTCTATAATAAATTCCTTTCATCTTATCTACTTATGTGATCCAATTTTCTCAACATTCACATCTATAGAAACAAAATAAAGAAACTGAATTGGTGCTAAAATCCTGCCTCATTCTAGCAGTAATGAAGTAACGGCAGTAATTGAAAATATACATTTGAAGATACACCTTCTAACAAAAACTTTATTTTTATATTTAATTATTAAAATTCATAATATGTATATTCTTCTAATCAATTATTAACTAATAATTGTAATGTAATGAACATGTAATTCAGAAAAAAAATTTTATGATCACAGGAAATTTTAAAAATGTAATTGCAACTTAAAATTTTTTGTTACAGAGATATTTGATATAATTAAAAATACTTTTAAGCATAAAAACATATTTTAAAAGTATATTAAGAAATATTAAAATATACATTAGGATTAATATTCTGGGAGGGAAAGGAAGAGCAGACATATTGAGTTAAAGGAGGGAAAAAAGATGCAAATTTTGGCTATAAAAGAAGAAGCTGTTAGTGTATTTTTAAAATAATCTTTAAAAACATATTTATTTATTTATTAATTTGGCTGCACAAGGTCTTAGTTGCAGCACGCGAGATCCTCATTGCCGCATGTGGAATCTAGTTGCATGACCAGGGATCAAACCTGGGCCCCCTGTTTTGGGAGCACAGAGTCTTACCCACTGGACCACCAGGGAAGTCCCCTGTTAGTGTATGTTTAAAATGCATAATGATGGTTACCAAATTGCTATGGCATTTAGATTCAATCAGGTATATTTAAAGGAGGTTTTTATTTTTTACATACTAATTTTTGCAGTAGTCTAGAAATTCTATCCTTTGCAATTAGTTAAGACATTAAAAAATTTGGACATCAACTGAAAAATAACCAAACAATAGGGTACATAGTTTTTAAAAGTTCAGAAGTATAGGAAGGAGATATGGGGTATATGTATATGTATAGTTGATTCACTTAGTTGATTCACAGCTGAAACTAACACACCATTGTAAAGCACTTATACTCCAATAAAGATGTTAAAAAAAATTCAGGAGTATATATGGGAAAAGATTTAAAAACTAATGAACTCAAGTATCTGAAGAAGTAAACCTTAAATTCTATTTCTACTTACAATCCTTATAGTTTAAGTGTCACATGCAGAAAGCTGTCTTAAGGATTTCAGTTTCAGGTGTCTAAGAGAATGTATACTTTTGCAGCTTATATTTAAAACATAAGAAATCCCAGAAATGACCTGACCAATGTCAACTAGTTCACTAACAGTGACACAAAGTGAAATGGGAGTTTACAATTGCCGTTCATGACATCAGCTTCAAAAGATCCTTCTAGGGTTTCCCTGGTGGCGCAGTGGTTGAGAGTCCGCCTGCCGATGCAGGGGACACGGGTTCGTGCCCCGGTCCGGGAAGATCCCACATGCTGTGGAGCGGCTAGGCCTGTGAGCCATGGCCGCTGAGCCTGCGCGTCCAGAACCTGTGCTCCGCAACGGGAGAGGCCACAACAGTGAGAGGCCCGCGTACCACAAAAAAAAAAAAAGAAAAAAAGATCCCTCTAATACACTGACCAGGCTGGAGAAAGAGAGAGTGTGAGTGTGTGTGTGCGTGTGTGTGTGTATGTGTATGTATGTATATATACATATATATATATACACATATATATTACAGATAAGCTCCTTCCTGAGGAAACTCTATCAGTGAGGAGTTTGTCAAAAGAAATGAAACTTACTAGTGTTTAGAGAAAATAAACGAGTCTACTTTAAACCATCATACCAGCAAAAATTAGAACGTTACCTAGGACTAAGTGTTGACAGTGGTATAGAGAAACTGGGATCTTAGCACGCAACAGTTATAGTCTGGTCAGGCAGCAGTTCCAGAGAGCAATTCAGCAGTATTTGGTCATATTAAGTAGAGGAAACATTATGACCCAGCAATCCTGTTCTTGGAGAGATATCCCAGAAATATTCCCAAAGGGAACTTGTATGAGGATGTTCATGACAGAATTATTTATGATAGCAAGGAGTTGAAGACAATCTAGGTGTTTGTCACTGGGGAATGGATAAATAAACTTTGGCAGACGCATATTATGGAATACTAAACAGAAGTTGGAAGCAACAAACAAGATAGATGTCTACACATAAATATAGGTAGATCTTAAAAACACTGAAAAAATTGAGAAAGGGAACAAGGTCTATAGCACTATATCATACATGCAAAAAAAATGACATACATCTTATCAAATAACAAAGAAAGGCCAAGGAATTGTTCCAGATTAAAGACTTTAGAGACATTACCAAATGCAACAGAAACTGGATTGGAGGGGGGAAAGGTTATAAAAATATTGCTGGGACGATTGAGGAAATTTGAATAGGACTATATATCAGATAATAGTAGTGTATCAATGTTAAACTTTCTAATGTGATAATTATACTCTTACATAAGAGATTATCTTTTCTACTCAGAAAACAGGTGCTGAAATAGTTAGGGGGACATGTCTACAACTTATTCTCAAATAGTACAGAAAAAAATACATGTACATATACAAAAAGAGAGAGAAAGAAATGTTGCAAAATATTAACAATTTTAAAATCTGACTCAGGGACACATAGGAAATCTTTCTACTGTACCAATTTTTCCGTAAGTTTGAAAACATTTCAAACTTAAAAAGTTAAAAAATAGGGCTTCCCTGGTGGCGCAGTGGTTAAGAGTCTGCCTACCAATGCAGGGGTCACGGGTTCGAGCCCTGGTCCGGGAAGATCCCACATGCCATGGAGCAACTAAGCCTGTGTACCACAACTACTGAGCCTGCTCTCTAGAGCCCGTGAGCCACGGCTGCTGAGCCCACGTGCCACAACTACTGAAGCCCTCACGCCTAGAGCCTGTGCTCCGCAGCAAGAGAGGCCACTGCAGTGAGAAGCCCGTGTACCTCAATGAAGACCCAACGCAGCCAAAAAAAAAAAAAAAAAAAAAGAAAAAAAAAGAAGTTAAAAAATAAACACAGACATATATAAAACAACCTGCAATATTTTGCAAGGATACATATGAATTCAAATATAGATATCAAATTTATTAAAGGAGTTATCTATGGGAGGGAAGAAATGGGAGTGGAAAATGGGAATATAGAAATATATGAAACAAAAAGGGTCCTTGCTGGGACTGATAATGATGTTGTGCCAAGAAATAAGGATAGATAGATAGATAGAAAATAAACTCAACTCTCTGCTCTTGAGTTAAAAAATAATAATTAAAAAAAAAAAAAGAACAAAAGAGAGTTTGGTGAAACTGGCTCCCACCCCAGTGAGTGAATAGTGATAACAAGAGAATACTTCCATAGTTGGTTTTATGTGTTTAATAAAATTAATCATTTTATTTTAATAAAATTAATAGATTAGGCAATGATTCTCATTTCTGGAGGGTTAGAGAAAGAGAGAAAATAGGGAGAGAAAGTCTTCCTTAGGCCTCTTGTGATTCCCCCACATTTTGCTGAGTATGCCAAGTCTGCAAGGCCTGCTCTTAACCCAGGCCATTCCTCAGGACAACTTTAGGAAATGAGGTAACATCTCCCCCTGGACAAAGCACGTTTACTTACTACTTGCTATAAAAGTATTAGATTCCCCAAGCTCAGTGTTTCTCTTTTTTTGTTTTGTTTTGTTTTGTTTTGTTTTGTTTTGCGGTACGCAGGCCTCTCACTGTTGTGGGCTCTCCCGTTGAGGAGCACAGGCTCCAGATGCGCAGGCTCAGCGGCCATGGCTCATGGGCCCAGCTGCTCCGCGGCATGTGGGATCTTCCCAGACCGGGGCACGAACCCGTGTCCCCTGCATCGGCAGGCGGACTCTCAACCACTGCGCCACCAGGGAAGCCCGTTTCTCAGTTTTGATGTAAACCCACTACATGTGTGGCATTCATCTGGGCCATACTGTGTTGCCCATGTGGGATTTGGGGCCAAAAGGAACCAAAATAAATATGCTGATGCTTATGCTGCTTGCTGTGCTGAAGTCTCTGATCCAGGAATCTCATGTCTTTTGCTAGCATCCATGCAATGGTAATAAGCTAACTTATTAGCTTATAAATAATGTAAAATCAAATCTCAAACTCAATGAGAGAGAAGTTTGTAGTTGATTAGGATAACATACCCAACTATGGAAAGCTAAGTAATCCTGAAACTAAAGTACTTCAAGATTAGTCTTAATTTTTCAGAAAATGAAGCCCCAAATCTATTAAAACAAAGTAAGTTATTTCCCAGTAAATAAATTATATGTTGAAGATTTTCAACTAAATCTCCCAGGGGAAAGAAATGAAAGATCAGAAATTCCCTTTCTCATATCTTAGTACTTCTGATGTATTTCAAAAGTTTAAAGGACACTCGTATTTCTACATTGTGAGTAAAAAGTTTTCCTTTTTCCTCTAAGATATCACCCAAAAGCAATAAGAAAATAACCACAAACTTTACATTTAATGAAAAGTAGGAAACTTCTAAAACCATAAACCACCATATCATAATGTATGTGGGAGGATGATTGAATACAGAAAAATTAGAGGAATGTGGAAAGACACACATAGGGGACAACAATAAGTGACCTAAGCTAAAACGAGTAGAGCATGTTCTCCAAAGTTAAGTGCAACAATCTGAGGGACAAAACCAACAATACTTTCTTATAAGCAATTGGTGTAAGGGTGCAAACTGTTGGAATATACACCCTTGTTCTAGTTGTCAGAGGAAGAGTAGATGGGGCTAACTGGCGAGTCATAAAAACCATATTTGTAGGAATCAGTCTGTCAGTGAGGAAAGGTGAAAGAGAGATTCTACCTTGCCAGCAGTTGTTAAAGAAATACAGGGTTAGAGAACTTGAATCATACAATACTGTATATCAGTAATAAATTCCTGCTGAGAAAGTAGCTCTGGTGCCTACCCAACATAAACCTTCTACAAGTAGTTCATCCAGAAAAATCAAACTCATTCAAAGATGTGATTCAAAAGGAACAAGAAGTATGTCTAGAATATATTAAATATTTTTTTTAAAAGAACAGGAAAATACAAACAGAAGATGAGGGACACTTGGCAGAAAAAAATGTTGCTACAGGAAAGATAAAAATTGGACACACATGAACTCAAACTTAACGAAGCCATCATTTCATAAAAACAAGAATTTAACGCAGAGATACAAGCAATCAGGGAAGATACAGCAAGACGAGAGATGAAAGCATGAACTGTCAGAGGAAATAAATGTGGGGGGTGTGTGGAATAAAACCATCACAGAAAAAAGGCCATGATGAGTTAGCAAAAAAAAAAAAAAAAAAAAAAAAAAAGTCAACTGCTGAAAACATTCCTCATAGAAGTAAAAAGAGCAAGCAAAATAAAATTGTACAAAGAGTTTAAAAGGATCAAAGTAAAGGAATCCAATATATATATCACTGTTGTCCCTAAAGAGAAGAATCAAAATAATAAACAGAAAGAAAAGTGACTTAAAAATACAAGAAAAATTTCAAGAAACAAAAGTGCCTAAAATCTCATCAAATGTGAACTATTTTACTAGGAAAAACTGACACAGGTGAATCCACACTGAGTCACATCCTAGTAAACTTACTGGACATCAAAATAAAATATAGTTTGGGCAATCAGGGCAAAAGAACAAATTACCTGTAATAGTAAAACAATCAGATTAACTTCAGATTTCTCCATGGTGACATTTAACACCAGCACACAATAGAGCAGTGCCTAGGAAAAATCTTGTATCCAGCCAAACTGAGTATAAAATCATTTTGAACAAGAACTCAAGAAATAGAGATGTTATGAATCATTCTAACAAACATTGCTTCAAGATAAACTTCAGCTTTGTTTAAAAATAATGTAAAAGTTTGATGGTTTATTGACTCTATGTGACTCTATTTGAGTTTCATAGCAGGAAATGCATACAACACAAGTGAAAGTGGTCACCAGTCAGATTAACTCCCTTGTCATACTTCTTAATTGTATTTTCTTGTTTTGTTTTTCTGAGGTTAATTTATTCTCTTATGTTCATAATATATGATATTTTATATCATACATAGTTAAGAGAGAATAAAACATATATTTACATTTTAAAGAATAATTATAAAGCAAACATCCATGTTATCTCTACCAAATTTAAGAAATACAACATTTTCAGAATAATAAAAGCTTGTCTCCTGTATTCACCTTAACAGTTATATTCTTCTTCCTCCCCTGAACTACTATCTTGACTTCTGTGGTTATCATTCCCTATGCAACTCTAAACAATATATGTTAACTCTGCCTGGTTTTGAAATCTATAAAAGTGGAATCACACTGTATCTATTCTTTTAAAACTTGCTTCTTTTATTCAACAATTTTTTAGAAAGCATCATCTCTGCTGAGCCGTCTAGCTATATACATCATTCATTTTCACTGCTATATAGATTTCCTCTATAAATACACCATTTAATTATCCATTCTATGATGAAGGATTTGCTGTGGTTCCTGATATGGGGCTACTATGGATAATGTTTCTATGAGCATTCTTAAACATAATTCCTGGTCATATGTGTAAGAGTATCTCTAAAACAGCTCCTTAAACTTTTGGTGTCCTTTACATTCTTAAAAATATTGAAGACCCCAAAGATCTTTTGTTTATGAGGTTGTATGTGGTGATATTTATCATAATAAAAATTAAAACTGAGAAATTTTTTAAAGTTATTAATTCATTTTAAGTAATAATAAACCCAATACATGCTAACATAAATAACCATTTTAATTTAAAAAATCTTCCCAAACAAAAGAATGTCAGAGTAATAGCATTGTTTAATTATATTTTTGCTAATCTCTTTAATGTCTGGCTTACTAGAAGATAGCTGGATTCTCATATCTCCTTCGTCATTCAGTCTATTGTGGTATTTTGTTTTGGTTGAAGTATATGATGAAAATCTGGCCTCACACTAATGTATAGTTAGAAAGGGGAAGAGTATTTTCGTTAGCCCTTTCAGATAATGATAGATTTTTTTGATTCTACAAGAAAACTTGACAACAAGTAATTGCTTAAAGGTTAGTTGAAATGTGGATTCTGAATCCATTATCAGTGATATCTTTGTATCCTGTTTCATCAATATCACCAATCTCACTGGAAAAGTCTTTAAGCATTAGGAAGCTGTCAAGCTCATATTGACAGCTGGAACTTATCCTAAATTTGAATTTTTGCTCAAAAGCTCAAATTTCATCATTGGCAATAAATAACGTTGGTTGTTTTCCTTGAACAATAAGCTCATTTGTTCATTTTTCAAGTGAATTTCTGCCAACAACCCATAGTTTCTCATTTGTTCTTTTAAATAAAAATTGTGATCCAGGGAAAAAGCAGCTAGTTCATCTGAGATATGGAGCAAAACGTGCTTTACATACTTCCCATTTTGTGATACAGATGATTTGATAAAAGACACGTACTTAAGGGTCATGATTTAATAAAATTAGTAATTCTTTTGCTTCATCAAAGACATTCTTAAGTGAAACTGGCATGATGGTGACAAATGCAATGACTATTAGTATAGTTGCCTTGATTCATGCTAAGTGCCAGTACATACCCATCACTGTTTTTGTGCAGAGTAAACAACACAGTTTAAAAAAAAAAAAAAGACAAATTAAGTCTTAGTATTATTATCAAAGTAGTTTTAATCTGAAAGTGTTTTGGGAATCCCAGGGACTATGGACCACAATTTGAGAACCACTGCTCTGGGATATTTGTAGAAAATAAATTCTTGGGTCATAGTTAGATAAAATTTCAACTTTGCTAGACAATATCAAACAGCTTTTCAAAGTGGTTGCACCAATTTGCATTCTCACCTGTAGTGTATAAGAATTCCAGTTGTACCACATCTTCACCAATATTTGGTATTTTCAGACTTTTAAATTTGTGCTAATCATGGTGGATATAACTTATATTTTCCTGATCATTAATCAGATTGAACATCTTTTGACATATATGTTTATCAAGCATTTGGATTTCTTCTTTTGTAAAATGTTCAAGTACTTTGCATATTTAATTTGTAGGAGTTCCTTACATCAGCTACATGTCATTTGCAAACATCTTTTCCTACACCGTGTCCTATCTTTTCATTTTATGGTGTTTTTCAATTAAGTTTTTAATTTTAATGTAGTTAATTTGGTCAATCATATACTTAATGGTTAGTATTCTTTATCTCTTACTTCTATTATATGTTCTAAAATCTGTAATGGTTTGACTTCTACATTTCGGTATTGTTGGATCCTATGGTAAGAATATATTTAGCTTTGTAAGAAAACGCCAAACTGTCTTCCAAAGTGACTGTTAATACATCTTAAGCTTATGTATGGCTTGACACAGGTATCTATTTATACTAGTTACTTCACTAAGCAGAAAGTATTTTTTTATATTTTGTTTTATTCACAGTGCTTAACATCTGATCAGAGTTTAATAATTGGAGATGAACACTTAGAGGGTTAGTGAAGTGAACAAAAAATCTATCAGCTGAGATTTAACTTGGATAAACTGAGGAGACTCACAAGGTTAAAATGCAGATCTAATAAACATTCTCTTATAAAGCACGGAATCCACAGAATCTGACGCTCCATATTCACTACAATGAACTTCATTTTTTTCTGCACTTGTTCTTGAAATTACCATAACTGGAGTTATATAACTCACAAGTACAGGAAGGCTCAACTCTGCTCATGGGTTCTAGGACTAATTTTGTTCACCATTAGGGAGTATATAGAGAGACTGAAGCCAATAGCTTTGTGGAACAGCAATAAATATGGCATGTTGTTGGTCCAGTTCAGTTCTAGTTTTTGAGGTAAGTGTAGTTGTTGGGCTCTGGTCCTACTTTTTGTGAAAAAGACACTACCCTGCACATAAATCTTTAGTAACTGAATTCCTTGATTATTTCACCTACTCCTGAGACTCTGAGACCTTGACCAGTATTCCACTTCTTTTTGATCAGGGATTCCATTTGGCTTAGTGGTATTAAAGTTCTGGGTATGTAGCCCAGGTTCCCTTATACTTCACCCTCTGGGATACACACAGCTATCTACAGGACTTCCCTGATATTGACAATTTCCTGACTGAATTTTTATCTAAACACTGCTGGCAGACTAAACTAGTAAATTTCTCACAAAGTGAATTGGATTTGATGTGCTTAATTAATTAGTTAGCATAAGTTACTTTAAATAGAACCCGTTGATTATATAGCAGGAGGTATTGCGAACTAGACCAATTTAGAAAATAAAAGCTTATGACTATAGCATAGGAACACGTAGCTGCTTTATTAGAGTGTTATTTTACTCATGGTTTTGTGTGCTTTTGTTAAGAACTATTGATGCTTATGCATTGTGCTGCTCTAGGCAAAAATATAAGGTCAAGGCCAAAGGGAGAGAGAAGACAGTGGCTGTGGAGTGTGGTTAAAAAGAAAAAGATGATGCAATTAGGTTTGTCAGGTTTGATCAAAACCCTTAGCAGTTTAATTTCTGTAGGAAAAATTGTGAAGCAGAGTTTGAAACTCTGGTTGCTAATCAATTTTTTCATATGTAAACATTTAAAAACACAATTTTAAATAACATAGGATCTTAAGAATTACAACTATACCATTAGAGGGGGAAAAAAAAGGCACTCTATTCTTTTGGCCTGATTTCTTCACCTGCCCTATCCAGCAGGGTTTCTCTTCTCTGGGGCACAGTCCTACCTGGATGGTCCCTCTCACTAAAGTGCAACCTAGGTTCTTGACTTCACCCCATATGAGAACAGGTGTTCATTCAATGCATGGAGAAACACTCAGGAATCATACAAATCACCTATTAACCTATCAACACCATTTTAATAAAAAGGTTAATTAAAATCCTGTCATATATTTTTTATGAAAACTGACATTAAGATTGCAAAATTGATATAGGAAAGTAAAGGGTCAGAAAGAAACCAAGAGGATTTTGAAGAAGGAGGGCAGAACTTCAATATCTGTTATAAAACTATGGTAATTAAAGCAACATGATCTTGGCACAGGGAACCTTTGAAAATAACAACAATAAAAGCTCCAAAACAAAAATGGAACAATATTAACATTTGTTAAATCTGATTGGTGTGCTCAGGGATGTCTGTCGTAACATATGCACACATGCATACAAGCATACATACACAAACACAGAATATTTCAAAGTAAAATGTTTTAAAAGAAAATAGATAGTGAATTCATGTACCTGAACATATAAAGAATACTTTGTTCTAAAACTTAGCAATTAAATTTTCCTTTCAGACCAATTATACAAGATAGCTGACTTGCTTTCGTAAATTGACTTAGTTCTAAAGTTTTAAAGCTAATTTTGGGGACCTTGAAACATTCTACTCCAGAAATAATAGTAAAAATTATTTTTCTATGTCCAGGGTAGCCTACACAAGCCTATTTAACCTATTTTACAGGCTAAAACTGTGCCTCTGAAATGAAAAATAGTATATGACAACAGTGTTGGAACTAACAATTAAACAAAATGGAATACATTTTAATTTTTTCTCTGTAGAATTAATAGTACTCAAAGAAAAGCAGGTTTACTAAAGGAAAAGATAAGTGAAAGTTACTGAAGAAGTACTAAAAGGTACTTGTAAGTATTATCAAAAAGTTCTGTAGGTAAATGGTTCTGATTCTTTTATGTCTGAATCTTAAAATTTGTGTTTTTCTTATTTTCCTTCATAAAGATATACCACGAACACTACATAACCCCAACCTAGCAGTTTTGCTTTTCGTTTTGGCTCAGAGGTACAAACTTCCAGTTCCAAAATAAATGAGTTATGGGTATGAAATGTACAGTGTGGGGAATATAGTCAATAACTTTGTAATATCTTTGTACGGTGACATATGGTAATGACTTATTGTGGTGGTCATTTTGAAATGTATAAAAATACCAAACCACTGTGTTGTGTAACAGGAACTAACATAGTGTTGTAGGTCAATTACACTTCAAAAACAAACAAACTCATAGAAAAAGAGATCAGATTTGTGATTACCAGAGGAAGCGGATAGGGGGAGGGGGAACTGGATGATGGTGGTCAAAAGGTACAAATTTCCAGCTACAAATAAGTACTAAGGATGTAACAACATGATAAATATAATTAACACTGCCATGTGTTACATATGAAAGTTGCTAAGAGAGTAAATCCTAAGAGTTCTTATCACAATTTTTTTCTATTTCTTTAATTTTGTATCTATATGAAATGATGGATGTTTACTACACTTATTGTGATAATCATTTCATGATGTATGTAAGTTTAATCATTATGCTGTACATCTTAAACTTATACAGCGTTATATTCAATTACATCTCAATAAAACTGGAAGAAAAAAAGAATACAAAAAAAGAAGTGAATTAGAAGATGTTCTTGAAGCAGTTGATCAAGAGTTGGAAAACTGACCAAGAGTAGGAAAAGAGAAAGTGAACAAAAAGACGTTTTCCTTCAGGAGAGGAGCCTTTGTCTTCATTATCACTGTATCCACAATACATTCTACATTAGGTAAATATAGCAGGTGCTCAGTGAATCTCTGGAATCAATTAAATTGTACATCATTGAGAGAATACCTACTGATCAACTGTAAATCATGAGACATAATTTGGTAAGTATCATACATGTATACCTCCCTTGGTGGTAAATAATGTACTAAAAGTACGTAGTATCATATAAAAAGTAATAAGAGGAGGAGAGGGGAGGTTTTGGGTCAAAATAAATGGCATCAACAGCCAGAGACAAGGTGGTTGCTATACAGAGACTGAGAGATTATGCACTAAAGGTTATTCATTAAGTTAAAGCTTCTATAACTCAGGGAGAGCCTATCATACATATTAATCTATTGTTACACATGCTTTTCTCAAATACCTTTCTTTAGTAAAGTACATAGTTTTCTATGAAACTGATATTTTTTCATTTGAAACTATATGTAACAAAACAGAATTTCCTTTTATACGAAGGTAGATAGATAAATAGATAGATATGGAGAGATACATATAAGGAGAGAATTTAAGTTTTGTATTTTTTAAGATATATAAGAGGCAGCTCATTTGTGATTATATTATACATCATTTCACCATATATTATATGACCACTTAAGATTTCAAAAGTAATACAATGTATATTGTACCACAAAATAATAGCTTACTCTTAATTTTGGTATACAATTATTACTGGTTCTTTTGGAAGATTTGTAAAAATGAAAAAGAGTAAACATAGACTACTGAGTATAAATTTAATATGCATTTAGTCTGGATTTCTTTTAAAAATCAAAATAGATGTTTTCAAACCTAACAAAATCTGTACAGCTAAGGAAAATCTTAAAATGCTTAATTGAATTTTTGTATCTAAGCAATCAATTTTACCATGTTGCTAATATATTATCATCATTATTCTTGTTAGATAACCATGGTACTTTAAACCCTGCCTTTCATTTTGTTAAATAATCACTAGTACACAGAACATGTACTTTTAAATTCTCCACTAAAAGAAAAAATCAGTAGATGATCAATCAGTTCTTCAAAAAGATAACACATTTACAATTCCAGAAAAAAAGAACAGTTTCCTAATGTTTTTTAACATGATTAAATTTCTCTTCAAAAAGTGATGAGATAATTATAGTCTAAATTGTGACAACTATAAAATCTCAAAACTAAGCCTTCTCATTGTAGCAGAAAAATACAAAGGAAGAAAGGGACATCTTTCTTTACAATTATTTTCCATTTATAATCTCTTTGATCTGTTCTTATTCATAACTGATCTTGGTTATGAATCACTTGTTATAAAAAAGCAAAGACAAAATTTAAGGGATGTAGTCAGAAACTTCTATACCCACATCTGGCAAACGTTTTTTAGATTTAACAGTTACCCACTAGGATAGTTATTACAATTTGTTCATGTGTTTTCAAAAACAGAGTTTGGAATTTCACTTCTACTTCTGGGCTTTATATACAATTTACTAAACTAAGTGAACTCAAGATTCTGAACTTATTTAGGAAGATATTTAACAATGGGGTGCCTAACAGAATCTAGGACCTAGACTCTTTCCATATGTGTAGAAAGCAATGTTCACATTTAGTATAAACATTTCTGACTTGAAAGTTAGGTTTCCAAAGCCAATGAAATCACTGTAATACATTTACATCTTTTCTACTGCTACTTTACACTTTTTTCCTTTCATCTAACTGTAAAGATGCCAGGAACCAGAGGAAACAAGCTATTTGAGATATACTAAGATTTTGGGTGCGGTGTATAGGTGTATGTGCATTTGTGTGTGTGTGTGTGTGTGTGTGTGTGTGTGTAGGGAAAAGGTAGGGAAGATAGGGAAATCATGGCAAAGATAGGGAAGGTAGCTGGAACAAGGAAACCTTTGTTATTATAATCTTCCTTGTACTATGAGCAGAATGTAAATGAATTAGTTTATGGCAGCTGAAATTCATATCAACCAATTAGTACAATGGTGTCTGCCTACAAATTCATTTCTGTTTTTCCAGTAAAATGAAGGGAATGCCTTATCAAAGTTCCTAAAGTTGATAGTGACTAAATTTTACTTCAGTAGGTTTATTATTTCTGTAACACACATACATACACCTACTCCATTCTGTAATTCCAGACACTTAATTCAGTAATTACCTGACTGGTTTAATCTATTTTTTGTCATTACTGCATGTCATGGCAAAGACTTAATCACTGAAATAATTTAATTGTTAGACTCTATTATAAGAACTTTTCTAAAAAACATCTTTATGTTATTATCATTGTTTTAGCTACTATGGGAGTATGTCTGCATATGTGACAGCCTATATATGAAAATGTATATTGTATATATAATATATATATACGTGTGTATGTATGTGTGTGTGGACAAATAGGTAACATAATTTTGGCATCTTCCTGGCCCTGACAGTAATGGAGTGGCATTTTAATAATAATAGTAATATGTTCTAATTTTAAAAATATAAAAATTTTATAGTAGATTCATAAAATCTAGTGTAAATAGGAAAAAATAGGAAAATAATACCATGCATGGTATTTTTATTACTAGTTTGGGTAAATAACAATGGCACTGTACAGCTCTAAAGCTTAATCAACTGACAGAGTAAAATGTTTGTCATGTTCCATAGACTAAAAATGTTTCCATACAAGAAAAAAATGAGTTCATTTGCTTTTTCCAAAGGGTAAAAAACTTTAAAAGAACCACAACATTCATTTTAGAGTTCATTTTAGAGTTAGACCTTACAATACAAACATTCTTCATTCATTCATTCATCCATTAACAATTATTGACAGAATGCCTATTACCTCACATTAAAGGTCTATTTACCTCAGTCCCCATTACCGAATACATCATGTCTGTCTTTAAATAAAAAATGGCAAGACATGCTGAAATACAGTTAAAAGGGACCAAACAAGCATTAAAACTAGGCTGAGATATTATGCAAATTTTGGAATTAACAGAGAGGGAATTGAAAATAATTATAATTAATATGTTAAGGGATCTAATGGAAAAAGTAGACGATATAGAAGAAAAGATAGGTAATATAGGCATAAAAATGAAAACTAAGAATCGAAAGGAAATACTAGAAATCAAAGACAGTACAACAGAAATGTAGAATACCTTTGATGATCTCATCAGTAGACTGGACTCACTGAGGAAAGAAAACAGTGAGCTTGATGACAGTTCAATAGAACCTTTCCAAATTGAAATGCAGAGAGAAAAAAGAGTGAAAAAGAACCCTCACACACAACAAAACAGATTAAAACATCCATGAACTCTGGAACAATATCTGAAGGTATAACATATATGTAATGTGAATACCGGAGACAGAATAAAGAAAGAATGGAGCAGAATAAATGTTTGAAGTAATGGCCACGCATTTTCCAAAATAAACAACAGACACCAACCACAGACCCAGGAAGTTCAGAGAATACCAAACAGGATAAATACCAAAAAAATCTATACCTATGCATATTGACTCAAACTACAGAGGACAAAAGACACAAAGAAAATCTTAATAGAAGCCAGAGAGAAAAACAGAACAAAACAAAACAAAAAAAACCTTACTTCTAGAGGAACAAGGGTAGGAATAACAGCAATTTCTGATCAGACACCATGCAAATTCTATATCCAGTAAAATTATTCTTCAAAAGCTCTGAAGGATAAATAAATACTTTCTCAAACAAACAAAAACTGAGGAAAGTTATTATAAACCGACCTGTACTGAAAGAAATGTTAAAAGAAGTTCTTCAGGGAAAAGGAAAATTATATAGGTCAGAAACTTGGATCTACATAAATAAAGGAAAGGCATCAGAAAAGAAATAAATAAAGCAAAAATAAAATCTATTTTTCTTATTCTGAATAATACAAAAGACAACTGTTTCCTAAAAGTAATAATAATAGTAACAATATATTGGTGATTATAGAAAACGGTTAAATGAAATGAAGTACAGCACTGTCATAAGAGATTGGAATGAGGAACTGAAAGTATGCTGCTATAAGGTAACTACCTGCACTACACATGAGGGAGGGCACTGTTATTTGAAGGGGGACTTAGATTAGTTATAATCTATATAAACATATATGTATCTATGTATATATATTATTAAATATATTTTATATTAAAATTTTATGCTAAAACTCAAGAGAAACAATTAAAATTTTAAAAAGAAGTATAATTGATAAGTTATGAGAAGAGATAAAACGGAATCATATAAAATGTTCAATTAAAACCAGAGAAAGGAGAAAAAGAGAAGGAAAACAAAGAGTGCAACAAAGAGAAAAGTTACAAAAATGGTAGATATTAATTCAACTATATCAATAATCAATTTAAATATAAATGGTCTAAATACATCAATTAAAAGACAGCAATTACCAGAGTGAATAGAAATATAAGAACCAACTGTATGTCGAACATAAGAAATTCATTATAAATATAATGACCCAGCTAAGTTAAAAGTAAGGGATGGATAGAAAATGATATACCATGCTAACATGAATCAAAAGAAAGCTGGGGTAGCTATATTAATTTTAGACAAAGCACACTTCAGAAAAGGGAAAATTCTCAGGATGAAGAATGATATTACATAATAATATAGAGGTCAATACTCCAAGGAGACAATTAGAGTGTAGGCATTTAACAATAGTATCAAAACATTTGAGTCAAAAACTGATAGAAAAGCATGCGGCAATAAACAAATCCACCATTACAATTGGAGACCTCCACACCCCTTTTTCAATAATTGATAGATCAAGCAGGAAAAAAAAAATCAGTAAAGATACAGTTGACCTGAACAGCACTATCAATCAATTTGATCCAAATGACATTTATAGAACACTACATGCAAAAACTGCAGAATACACATTCTTCTCAAGCTTGCATAGAATATTCACCAAGATAGACCACACTATAGGTCATAAAAGACACCTTAACAGATTTAAAAGAATAGGAATCATACAAAATACGTTCTTCAACCACAATGGAATTAAACTAGAAATGAATAACATAAAGATAGTTGGAAACTCTCAAAATATTTGGAGATTAAAGAACACTTGTAAATAATGCATGTCCCAAAGAAGATATTTCAAGAGAAATTTTAAAAGTATTTTGAACCAAATGACAATGAAAATACAGCTTATCAAAATTTGTAGGATGCAGCAAAAGCAGTGCTTAGAAAGAAATCTATAGCATTAAATGCATATATTAAAAAAGACATAAAATCATACATCTAAGCTTCCACCTAGGAAACCAGAGAAAGACCAATTTAAGCCTAAAAGAAGAAGAGAAGTAATAAAAGTGAGAGCAGAAATCAAAGAAATTAAAACAGAAAAAAAAAGAGAAACCAAAGCTGATTCTTTGAAAAGATCAATAAAATTGATAAATCTCTAGTAAAGATAACCAACTAAGACAGAGAGAAGACACAGATTACCAGTATCAGAAATATGGGTTATCACTACTGATTCCTTAGACATAGAAAAACAATAATAAAGAAATAATATGAACAACTCTAAGTCAACAAATTTGATGACTTAACTGAGATGGTCCAATCCCTTAAAAGACACAAACTACCAAAACTCACACAGTTTATAAAGAAATTAAATAATTATTAACCTTCCAAATTAGAAAATACCAGGCTCAGATGATGTCACAGGTGAATTGTATTAAACATTTAAGGAAGATACTGTACCAATTCTCCACAATATTTTCTAGAAAATGGAAGCAGAGGAAGCACTTCCTAACTCTTTCTGGGAAGCCAGCATTATACAAGAAAGGAAAATAAAGACCAATATCTCTCATGCAACAATCCTCAACAAAATATTAGCAAATCAAATCCAACAACGTATTGGGTTGGCAAAAAAGTTCAGGTTTTTCCATTAAGATGTTACAGAAAAACCAGAATGAACTTTTTGGCCAACCCAATACAGAAAGAACTATACATTATGACCATGTGGGATTTATTTCAGGTATTCAAGGCTGGTTAAACATTCAAAAATCAACCAATGTATTCCATCACATCAACAGGGTAAAGATGAAAAACAGCATATAATCCAAAAATTGATGCATAAAAGCCATTTGACAAAAATCCAACTCCCATTTGTACTAAAACTCTCAGCAAGCAAGGAATAGAAGGCAACTTGCTTAACTTGATCAATAATATCTAGAAAAAATCCCAACAAGAGAAACCACTTCAATGAGAAGCCCGCACACCACAATGAAGAGGAGCCCCTGATCGCCGCAACTAGAGAAAGCCCGTGGGCAGCAACGAAGACCCAACGCAGCCAAAAATAATTAAAAAAAAAAAAAAAGAATGTAAGGATAGTTCAACATTAAGAAATCTATTATTTATATCACTATACATCAACAAATATGTATTAACCCCATATTTATAAATTAAAGAAAAAATAATGGGAAACTCATAGTGTGAGGCAGGCACTATTCTAAATACTTTATATATAATAACTCCATAATTTATCACAATTTCTCATTTTGCAGCTATGGAAAACAAGACACAGAATAACTTGCTCAAGGTCATAAAGCTGGTAAGCAGCAGATCACAGGTTTGAATTCAGGCAGTTTTATCTCAGCAGATACCAAAAAAAAAACAACAAGATAAAATTAAATACTCATTAGTAATTTACATAAAAATAAGTTGAAAAAATAGAAATAAGATTTAATCATGTCTAATGATAAAACATAAGAATTATATCTACTAAAATCAAGACTGAGACTGAGATACCCTCTATTACTAATTATGTCCAAGATCTTATTGGCTACCCTAGCCAAAACAAGATAGATAAATAAATAAATCTAGAGGTGCAAATATTGGAAAGAGCCAAAACATGAATTATTTAGAGAAATTACAATTGACTGCAGAGAAAATTCAAAAGACTCACTGCTAAAACTAATAAAAACGTTTAAGTGGCCAGATATAAGATCAACATTAAGAAAAATTAATGACTTTTCTGGATTCAACAATAATGATTAGAAAATATAATGAAAAAGGATCCTGTTTACAAGTTAGCAATAACAAATAATCCTAGAAATTTTAAAAAAAGGAATAAGACCCTATGAAGAAATAACAAATCTAAACCAATGGATATAATAAACACCTTAATAAATGGAGAGAAATACAGTCATCCTTCAGTACCCACAGGGAACTGCTTCCAGGACCCACTCACAGATACCAAAATTCATGAATGCTCTCATGGAGCATGAGATGAATGCTCATGAATATATGTCCCTTATATTAAATGGCATAGTATTCACACATAACCTATGTACATCTTCCCATATATTTTAAATCATCTCTGGATTATTTATAAAACCTAATACAATGTAAATGCTATGTAAATAGTTGCCACTGTGCAGCAAATTCAAATTTTGCTTTTTGGAACTTTCTGGATTTTTTTTGCCAAATATTTTCCATCTATACTTGGTGCAATCCACAGATGTGGAACCCATGGATACAGAGGGCTGACTGTATTATGTTCCTTTTTATAAATTCAATGAACTACCATCAAAATTCCTATACACATTTTTATGGAAACTTAAAAACATCTCTCATGTTTATTTGGGAAAGAAATGTACAAAAATGGTGAAAAAATCTTGAAAATGCAAAACAGTGTCAAATATAATGAAGCTACAGTAACTAAAACAGAAGAGACAAACACAGATTTCAAATACAAGTTGTCAAATACATTATGAAACTGCAGTGATTAAAATGGAATAGACAAATACATAAAAGGTACAAAGTGGGGTTCATAACAGCCTCATGGATATAAAGAAATACAATATTAAATTTAAAAAGCAAAGCATATAGGAAGATATCATTTTTATAAAAAAACACATTTATATGTGTGAATGTACAGATTGGAAATCTATGTGTCAAATTTGACAGTCTGAGGAAGATGGCATCGTAGGAGAAAGGGGTAAATGGCAATTTTTGCTTTTCATTAGGTATAAAAGTTATCATACATGTATGACATATAAAACTACATACATAAATATATGTTACATACTTATAGAGTAATTACAAGAAATAACGTATTATGTATTTAGTGCTTAATACAAATATCAGATAAAATTGAAACAACATATTAAAATATTAGTGCTAAGATTAAAAAGTAATATTGTAGAGCTTTCTCCCACTTCAGACATTGCATAACCTATCAGTCTACTCCAAGCATAACTAGGCATATACTCAATCACTGTGTTCAAAATTTGATTTTAATTTAGATACTCCTAAATCTATTAGACCTAACATTTAAATTACAGACATTTCTCATGCTTGATGAAACACAAAAGGGAATATTGCTGTAAAAATTTTTAAATTCAATATTTCCTTTATCAATTCCCCATGTTTAAAAAATGATTTTACATATTATATTACTTTAATTTAACATGTTTCAGATTTTTTTATATAAGCTCAGAATTCAATATCCACGGTAGCAACAAAAGGTAAGTATGACATTAATTCAAAAGATACAGAGATTTAATTGTCAAGTTGCACCCCTTTTGGATTTAGTATTCAAAGGCCTATGGTTCCACAGATAAAAACTGAGTATATGGTGGAAACTGGGAATGCAAAAATAAGTAATGATCCTTACTCTCAAGGAGAGAGGAGTTAAAAGAGCAGAGGGCTCCTAACTATCTTAAATGTATTTATATTTTCATGCTGAATCACCTCTTAATATAATAATTTCATAAGTCTACTACTGTGAAAAAAACTAAATATAATTTATCTGTCCTAAAATTGTATCTTTTAAAATTTAGACTTCTTAATTCAACTATCATGTCTAAATACTTATTAACTTTACCATCTTGCCAATAAGCTTTATTATGTGCACAATTCCTTAGTGATAGTTATTCTATAATAACAGTTATAAAAAACAGCAGTTGGGACATACGGCAATTCTTAAACTTTAAATTATTACTAGGTTTAATGTATGCAGATCTGAGCCCTCTGCTCTTTTTACTTTATGCCAGTTCTCTGGGGCTCTACCATTATGAATAACGGCTAAATTTATACATTCGGCCCACAACTTTCTTAATAATTTTAGCCTTGTAATTGTCTTCTGTACATTTCCATTTAGATGTTCTACAGGCATCTCAACCTAAACCTATAAAAAACTGAACTCATTACTCCTTTACTTAAACAGGTTCCACCTTTGAGTGGGTCGTTCTGATGAGTCTACAGTCTCACTCACTAAGGTAGAAAGATGAGAGTAATACTCAGATGTCCCTCTCTCATCACTCACAGTTAACCAAGTATCAAACCTTGCTAATTTTATCTCTTCAACATGTCTTTAATCCATCCAAATGCCACTACCCAAGTTGCAGCCCGCATTATCTACAACGTATACAGCAGAAAGGTTTTGGAGCCATCCTAGAGCCAGAGAGCTTGCTTTCAACCCTGGCTTAACCACTTAATCTGTCTCAGTTAATTCACCTGTATAATGGGTAAAATATGTATTATTGTGTGTACTCACTGTGTTTAACACACTTCTAGAACAACTGCAATCCTCCCCACCCCCCAAATAATATTTGTAGTATTAACTTGGACAAATGCAACAGCATGGTTTCCTATGTGAAAGTCATATCCCATACAGCTTCCAGAGTGACCTATCTAAAATAAAAATCTTATCATGCTATTTCTGTTCAGAATTACTGACTTTCCACTGTTCTAAGACATAATATGCAAGCTTGTTATTATATACATAAGGCAATCTATCATCTACTTTTTGTCCACCTCAACAGTTTCATTTCACAAGTTCTTGGTTAGGCATTTCAACACCCAGCATCATTAAACTCCATATAATTATCATGATGCATCATATTCTTTGATATTTCAGGTGCCATGGCTCAAAAACAAAAACAAACAAAAAACCCCCCCAAAAACCTGCAAATGGAGAATTTCAATCCAATGTAAATATCCTTCAAAAGTGAAGGTAAAATTTTAAAATTTCAGACAAATAAAAGGTAAGAGAATAAGTTGCCAGGAAAATTGCACTATGAGAAATACTAACGGAAGTTTTTCAGGTATAAGGAACATAATAGATGAAAATGTGGATCTATTTACATCAAGGAATGAAAAAAGTACCTGAAATGGTAAATGTATGTGTACTTATAAAATATATTGTTTCTTATTTTTAAATTTTGGTAAAAGATAATTGACCTTCTAAAGCAAAAATAATACAAGGGGGCCTCCCTGGTGGCGCAGTGGTTGAGAGTCCGCCTGCCGATGCAGGGGATACGGGTTCGTGCCCCGGTCTGGGAGGATCCCATATGCCGCGGAGCGGCTGGGCCCGTGAGCCGTGGCCGCTGGGCCTGTGCGTCCGGAGCCTGTGCTCCGCAACGGGAGAGGCCACAACAGTGAGAGGCCCGCATACCGCAAAAAGAAAAAAAAATAAAAAAAATAAAAAAAAAATAATAACAAGGTCTTATAGGATTTATAATATATAAAGAAGTAGAAATCTATGACAACAATAAACAAAGGATGAGAGGGAGGAAAAGGAAATAAAGTATCTTATAGGTGAATTACAGAAATTTTATTTAAAAATAAACTGTGATAAAGATCCAAATTGTAAACTATAGAGCAACCACTAAAAAATAAATAAATAAACCAAGGAGGTATAGCTAATAATTCAATAGTAAAGATTAAATAACACATTTTAAAAATATTTAGTTAATTAATAAAGAAAAAGTGCAACAAAAATAGATAGGAAAAACTAGAAAACAAGCAACAAGATTAATGACCAAAACCCAGCTGTATCAAAAATTACATTAAATGTAAGTGGACAAAACAATATAGTTAAAAGATAGAAACTGTCAGACTGGATTTAAAAGAGCAAAACCCAAGTTGCCCCAAAGAAGTCCACTTTAAATATAAAGACATAGGGGGACTTCCCTGGTGGTCCAGTGGTCAAGGATCCACCTGTCAATGCAGGGACATGCATTCGATTCCTGGTCAGGGAACTAAGATTCCCCATGCTGCGTGGCAACTAAGCCCATGTGTCCCAACTACTGAGCTCGCGTGCCTCAACTAGAAAGCCTGTGTACTGAAAACTACAGAGCCCACGCACTCTGGAACCTGTGCACCACAACTGCAGAGCCCACGCACCCTGGAGCCTGTACACCACAACTAGGTAAGAGAAAACCCGCATGCCACACTAGAGAAAAGCCCGCATGCCACAACGAAAGTTCCCGCATGCCTCAACAAAGATCCTGAGTGCCGCAGCTAAGACCTGATGCAGCCAAAAAGAAATAAATTAATTTAAAAAATAAATAAAATATTTAAAAACACACACATTAAAAGAAGGCATAAGTAAGTTCATAGTAAAAGGATTTAAATATATACATACATATATATATTCCATGTAAACTGTATTAATGAGATAAAATAGATTTCAGAACAAGTAATACTACTAAGTATAAAAAGGGATATTTCATAATGTTAAAAGGTTGATTCATCAAGAAGACATAATAATACTAAATGTGAATGCACTTAATTAGAAAACCTCAAAATACATGACGTGAAACTGACAAAAATGAAAGAAGAAACAGACAAACCTACATATACATTTGGAGATTTCAACACTTCTCTATTAGTAATTGATAGATCAGCTGTAAAGAAAAGCTGTAAAACTATAGAACACTTGAACAATTAAGAAAATCAATGAAATCAAAATCTGTTTTTCTTTTAAGAAAACAGTAGAATTAATAAACCTTTAGCTGTATTGATCAAGAAAAAAAGGATAAGAGACATTAGCAAGATGGCAAAATAAGTAATTCCTGACTTGGTTCCCTTCATCAAAGAGAGCAGCTAGCAAATATCAGTAGATAAGATGCCTTTGTGAAGAACCCAGAACCCAGGGATGAGTTAGAAGCACCCACTTGAACCAAAACAAAACACAAAACAAAACAAAAACAAGAAAAAAAAAACAAGAAAAACCACATTAGACAAGTAATAGGGGGACTTCTCTGGTGGCGTAGCGGTTAAGAATCCTCCTGCCAATGCAGGCGACACAGGTTTGATCCCTGGTCCGGGAAGATCCCACGTGCCACACAGCAACCAAGCCCATGTGCCACAACTACTGAGCCTGCGCTCTAGAGCCCATGAGCCACAACTACTGAGCCCACGTGCCACAACTGCTGAAGCCTGCATACCTAGAGCCTGTGTTCTGCAACAAGAGAAGCCACTGCAATGAGAAGCCTGAGCACCACATTGAAGAGTAGCCCCCGCTCACTGCAACCAGAGAAAGCCCACGTGCAGCAATGAAGATCCAACGCAGCCAAAAATAAAATAAATAAAATACATAAATGTATAAAAAAAAACAAAAGAAAGAAAAGAAAAGAAAGGTAATAGGAACAGTTTCACTTTGACTGCATTGTCCCTCTCCCAAGGCAGCATATCACTGCACCAAGTGGATCTCCCTGGGCCTACAGTTACACCAGTGGAAAAAGGAAATCTCAAGGTGGCCATCAAGTTTCCCCAGCATTCCAGAACACATACCAGGAGAACCACTTAGATACTGCCTCATGGGGATCACTTTGGGAATCAGATAAAGATGGGAGAAGGGAATCAGATAAAGATGGGAAAAGGGAGCATGAGGCTCACAGCAATGAACACTTTGCATTCTTGCTAATGGTGGCACCTGAGCAGAGATTCCAGTGGCTCTGCTCATCGGCAGAGTTGAACTGGTGTCCGTTTCTGGCTGGGCAACTTGCTTGGTAGTTTTTCCAGGTTTGCATCCCTTGCTATTGACCTCTCTCAGCCATGGACCCATTCTAGAGCCCCACACAGGAAAATAAGTCATTAGTCCTGCCCAATTGCTGACCAGAGCCTCCATCCCTACTCAACCAGGAAGTCTGGCCAGTGATGCCAGGTAGCTATGCAGCACATCTGACATTCAGCCATGACAAAGAAGCATATCAGTAGCTCAACACAACTGCTGCAAAAGGCTGGAAGAGGAGATAGTTTCCTCAAACGCATAGGCACCAGTGCAAAGATACAAAGATCACACAGAATCAGGTAAACTTTCAGGATCAAAGGAGACTAATAAGCTCCAGTGACTAACCCCAAAGAAATACAGATCTATGAACTATGTGAAAAAGAATCAGAATAACTCTCTTAAAGAAATTCAGTGAACTGTAAGAAAACACAGATAACTCTAAAAAAGAGACCATTAAAAAACACACATGGGCTTCCCTGGTGGCAAAGTGGTTGAGAGTCTGCCTGCCGATGCAGGGGTCACGGGTTCGTGCCCTGGTCCGGGAAGATCCCACATGCCATGGAGCGGCTGGGCCCATGAGCCATGGCCGCTGAGCCTGCGCGTCCGGAGCCTGTGCTCCGCAATGGGAGAGGCCACAACAGTGAGAGGCCTGCATACCACAAAAAAAACAAAACAAAACAAAGCACACACACACAGAAATGCTGCAGCTGAAGAATAAAATGACTGAACTGAAGAATTAGTAGAGAGCTTCAACAACGGACTTGAAAAACAGAAGAAAAAAATCAGTGAACTGGAAGAAAAGTCAATTGAAGTTATCCCATCAGAGAAGCAAACAAAAAGGAATGAAAAACAGGGAAGACAGCCTATGTGAATTATGCAATATCATTAAGAGAAACTATGCATTATTAGAGAAAGAGAAGGGAGAAGAATGGGGCAGAAAGCTTATTTATAGAAAGCAGCAAGGGAAAAAAATTACTCACACACAAAGGAACACCCCCATATTCTATCAGCAGACTTCTCAGCAGAAACCTTGCAACCAGGAGAGAATGAGCTATATTTAAAGTGTTAGAAGAAAAAAACTGTCAACCAAGAACACAACAAAGGACAACTGGCAAATTTGTCCTTTAGAAATGAAGGAGAGATAAAGACTTTCTCAGATCAAAAAAGCTGAGGGAGTTCATCACCACTACACCTGCCTTACAAGAAATGCTGAAAGAAGTTCTTCAAGTTGAAACGAAAGGATGCTAATAAGTAACACAAAAACATAAGAACATATAAAACATACTGGTAAAGGCAAGTATATTGTCAAATTCAAAATATTCCAATATTGTAATACGGTAATGTGTTAATCACTTAACTCTAGCATAAAGGTTAAAGAACACATAAAATATAATTATAAAAATCTATAGCTACAATAATTTGCTAATCAATCACAATATAAAAGATGTAAATTGTGATGTCTAAAATATAAAATATTGGGAGGAATAAAAAGGTAGAATTTTTTATGCACTCAAAGTTAAGCTGTCATCAGCTTACAATAAAATGTTATATCTGTAATATGTTTTATGTAAGGCTTGTGGTTACCACAAAGCAAAAACCTACAGGAGATATACAAAATAAAGAGAAGGGAATCAAAGCATACCATCACAGAAAATCATCATTCACAAAGGAAGACAGCAAGAAAGGAAAAAAGAAACAAAAGAATTACAAAACAGCCAATAAAACAATTAATAAGATGGCATTATTAAGTCCTTACCTATCAATAATTACTTCAAATGTAAATGGCTTAAATTCTCCAATCAAAAGACACAGAGTGGCTAAATGGATTAAAAAAAAAAAAAGACAACCACATGCTGCCTACAAGAGACTTAACTCAGCCTTAAAGGAAACAAATAGGCTCAAAATGAAAGGGTGGAAAAAGATATTCAATGCAAATGTAAACCAAAATAGAACAGGAGTAGCTACACTTATAACAGGCAAAATAGACTTTAACTCAAAAACTAATATAAGACGAAGTAGGTCAAATATTATAATAAAGGGGTCAATTCATCAAGAGAATATAACAATTGCAAAGATTTTATGCACCTAACATAACAAGTACCTAAATATATAAAGCAAATTAAAAAAGAAATTAATAAAATAATAATTGATGGGGATTACAATATCCTCACTTTCAATAATGGATAGATCACTCAAAAAAATCAAGAAACATTGGACTTGAATCACACTTTAGTTCAAATGGTCTTAAAAGACATATACAGATCATTCTATCCAACAGTAAAGGAATATGCATTCTTCTCAAGGTTACACAGAACATTCTCCAGGATAGATCACATAATAGGTCACAATACAAGTCTTAACAAATTTAAGAAGATTGAGATAATTTCCAGTATCTTTTCTGACCACAATAGTATAGAACTGAAGTCAACAACATGATAAAGCAAGAAAATTCACAAATACATAGAAATTACACAACATACTGCTGGTCAAAGAAGAAACCAATGTGACAAAGCGAGGGAGAGGTATGGACGTGTATACACTGCCGAACGTGGGGTAGATAGATGGTGGGAGGCAGCTGCGTAGTGCAGGGGGATCAGCTCGGCACTTTGTGACCGCCTGGAGGGGTGGGATGGGGAAGGTGCGGGGGGACGCGGGAGGGAAGGGATATGGGAACAGATGTATAATGTATGGCTGATTCACTTTGTTTTAAAGCAGAAACTAAAAAAAAAAAAGAAAAAGAAAAAAGAAACCAAAAGAATAATCAAAACTATCTTGAGACTAATGTAAATGGAAACACAATATACCAAAACTTAAGGGATGCTGCAAAAGCAATTTTAAGAGGGAATTTTAGGGCCTCCCTGGTGGCGCAGTGGTTGAGAGTCCGCCTGCCGATGCAGGGGATACGGGTTCATGCCCCGGTCTGGGAGGATCCCATGTGCCGCGGAGCGGCTGGGCCCGTGAGCCATGGCCGCTGGGCCTGAGCGTCCGGAGCCTGTGCTCCACAACGGGGGAGGCCACAACAGTGAGAGGCCCGCATACCGCAAAAAAAAAAAAAGAGGGAATTTTATAGCAATAAATGCCTACATTAAAAAATTCAAATAAATAGGCATCTAAATAAGAAAGGAAGAAGTAAAATTGTCCCTCTTTGCAGATGTTATGGTCTTGTATACAGAAAAACCTAAAGACGCCACATAAAAAATTTTAGAATAAATGAATTTAATAAAATACAGGACACAAAATCAAAATGCAAAAATCCGTTGTGTTTCTGTATACTAACAATGAATAAGCTGAAAAAAAAGAAAAAACAAAGAAAACAATCTCATTTACAATAGGATAAAAAATATTAAGGAATAAATTTAGCCAAGGACAGGAAAGATCTCTACACTGAAAGCTATAAGACATTTATAAAAGACACAAATAAGTGAAAAGATAGTCCATGTAAATGGACAGGGTGAGTTAACACTGTTAAAATGTTCATACTACCTAAACCATCTAGTATAGATTGAATGCAATTCATATCAAAATTTCAATGACATTTTTTATAGAAACAGAAGAACAATCCTAAAATTTGTATGGAACTACAAAACACACCAAATAGCTTAAGCAATCTTGAGAAAGAACAAAGATTGAGTTATGACTATTCCTGATTTCAAACTATACTACAAAGCTACAATAATCAAAACAGTATGGTACTCGCATAAAAACAGACACATAGCCCCAATAGAACAGAATGGGGAGTCCATAAAAAAACAGCCACACATATATTGTCAACTAATATTTGAAAAGGGAGCTAAGCATAGTCAATGAGAAAAGGATAGTCTCTTCAATAAATGATGTTGGGAAAACTGGACATTACCATGCAAAAAAAAAAATAAAAGAAAGAAATTGGACCCCTATCTTACACAACTCACAAGAATTAACTTAAAATAGATTAAAGACTTAAATGTAAGCCCAGAAACTATAAAATTTCTAGAAGAAAACATAGGGGAGAAGCTCCTTGACAGTGTCTTGGCAATGAGTTCTTGGATATGAAATCAAAAGCATAAGCAACAAAAGCAAGAATAAACAAAGTTGGACTACATCAAACTAAAAAGCTTCTACAAAGCAAAAGGAGCAATCAACAAAATGAAAAGGCAACCTATGGAATGGAAGAAAATATTTGCAAACCACACAACTGATAAGGGGTTAAAATCCAAAATATAAAGGAACTCATACAACTCAATAGCCAAAACAAACAAACAATCTGATTTTAAAATGGGCAAAGGACCTGAGTAGAAATTATTCTAAAGAAGACATATAGATGACCAACAAGTACTTGAAAAGGTGCTCACATCACTAATCATCTGGTAAATGAAAAGCAAAACCACGATGAGATATAATCTTATACCTGTTAGAATGGCTAATAAGAGACTTCAAGTGCTGGCAAGGATGTGGAGAAAAGGGAACTATTGTGCACTGTTGGTGGGAATGACAATTGGTACAGTCACTATGGAAAATAGTATAAAGGTTTCTCAAAAAAATTAAAAATAGAACTACCATATGATCCAGCAATCCCACTTCTGCTTATATAGCCAAAGGAAATAAAATTTCTATTTCAAATAGATATCTACACCCCCATGTTCACTGCAGCATTACTCACAATAGCCAAGATATGAAAACACCCTAAGTACCTACCAGTGGATGAATGGCTAAAGGAAATGTGATACACATACACCCCCACACATAGTGGAATACTATTCAATCATAAAAAAGAAGGAAATTCTGCCATTTCCTTCTGTACAGCAAAAGAAACAATCAACAAAATGAAAAGGTAAACTATGGAATGGAAGAAAATATTTGCAACATGGATGAACCTTGGGGACATTATGGTAAGTGAAATAGGTCAGATAAAGAGAAATATTGTATGATCTCACTTATATTTGGAATCTAAAAGCTGAACTCATAGAGAGTATATTGGTGGTTGTCAGGGGATCGGGGTCTGGAGGAAATGGGAAGATGTTGTTCAAAGTGTACAAACTTCCAGTTATAAGATGAATAAGTTCTTGGGGGGGCTCAGTAAAGCATGGTGACTATAGTTAATAATACTGTACTGTATACTTGAAAATTGCTCAGAGAATGAATCTTAAATGTTCTCACCACACACACAAAAAAAGGTAATTATATGATGTGTTGGATCTATTAACTAACCTTATCATGGTAATCATTTCGCAATATATACGTGTATCAAATCATCACGTTGTACCTCTTAAACTTATACAATGTTATATGTCAATTATATCTCAATAAAGCTGGAAAAAAAGGAGAAAACACAAATTACAAATATCAGGAATGAATGATGGAACATCATTATTTATATTATAGACATTAAAAAAGACAGTAAGAGAATATTAAGGATAACTATATAACAAAATTGACAATTTAGCTGAAATAGTCTAATACTTTGAAAGACATAATTAACCAAAAAAAGACTCAAAAGATTTAGATATGTTATCCTATATCTAATTTAAAAATTAAATTATTAATAATATTCTCACAAAGAAAATTCCAGGCTCAGATGGTTTCATTGGTGAAGTTTATCAAACGCTTAAGGACAAAATAATATCAACCTTATGTATACAAACTCTTCCAGAAAATAGAACATTTCCTAATTCAATTTATAAGACTAACTTTATTCTGATACCAAAACTAGTCAAAGACATTAAAAGAAAACTACAAACCAACAAATGTTTTTTAACAAATTGGGCTGAAATAACTGGATTTCATATGAGGAAAAAAGGGAACTTCCACCCTTACACCGTACAAAAAAAGTTAACTCAAAATGAATTATAGATCTTAATATAAAAGCTAAAAGTATAAAATTTAGACAAAAATATAGAAGAAAATCTTCAAAATCTTGAAGTAGGCAAAGATTTCTTAGGACATAAAAACACAAATCATAAAGGAAAAATTATAAATTAGACTTTATCAAAATTTTAAAATTCTGCTTTTCAGAAGACCTCATTAAAAAATGAATGGCAAGCAAAAGACTTGGAGAAAATATTCACATTATGTATACATGATAAAGACTTTTATCCAGAATATATTGAGTACTCTTACAGCTCAATAAAAATGAAACACCTCAGTTTTTTTTAATGGGAAAAGGATTTGAATAGACATTTAAGAAGATAATGAATAACAAGAACAAGAAAAGATGTTCATCATCACTAACATCATTATTTATCAGAAAATAATCAACTAATTAAAGACAAAATGAGATACCACTAAAACGTATAATAATGGCTAAATCAAAAAGATTTATAATAATAAATGTTGGCAAAGATCTGCAGTAACTAGAACTCTCATAGATTGCTAGTGGGACTGCAAAATGGTATACAGCCACTTTGAATTAGAGTTTTCTTGTTTATTATAAAGTGAAACTAACATATACCATACTACCAGCAGCACTACCCAAGAGAAATAAAAGCATATGTCCAGACAAATTCTTGTACATGGTTGTTCATAAAGATCTATTTATAATAGCTCCAAACTAGAAACAATCTAAAATGTGATGTGTGCTATTATGATATGGAATACTCTTCAGGGAAAAAAAGAACTATTGATACACACAACAACAACATGACTGAATCTCAAAACCACTGTGCTGAGGGAAGGAAGCTAGACACAAAAGAATACCCATGATATGAGTTCATTTAAATGAAACTATAGAAAAGATGAGTTTAATCTATAAAGATAAAAAGTAGATCTGTGGGGGCTTCCCTGGTGGCGCAGTGGTTGAGAGTCTGCCTGCCGATGCAGGGGACACGGGTTCATGCCCCGGTCTGGGAAGATCCCACATGCCGCGGAGCGGCTGGGCCCGTGAGCCATGGCCGCTGAGCCTGCGCGTCCGGAGCCTGTGCTCCGCAACGGGAGAGGCCACAACAGTGAGAGGCCCGCGTACCGCAAAAAAAAAAAAAAAAAAAAAAAAGTAGATCTGTGGTTGTCTGGGGCCAAGGAAAGGGGGAGGAGTGTGGAGACTGACTGTAAAAGGGAACAAAGGGACTTTCTCAGGCAATGTAAATGTTGGTAGCTTGATTGCGGTGGTGGGTACATGGTTATACACATTTGTCAAAATTTCTCAAACTGTACACAAAATGGATGCATATTTATTGTATATAAATTATAACTAAATGTTTTAAAACTTACTCATGGGAAAGCAAACACTTCCAGAAAATAGAACACTTAACTCATTTTATGACTAACACTATTTCAATACCAAAACTAGACAAAGGCATTAAAGTGCCAACTACCTTGGTGTATGTTTATTATTAGCCTTCTGTCAAGAAAACACAGCACTTGTACACACTGTTATTTTTAAAATGGATAACCAACAAGGACCTACTATATAGCACAGGGAACTCTGCTCAATATTGTATAACAACCTAAATGGGAAAAGAATTTGAAAAAGAATAGCTATATGTATATGTATAACTGAATCACTTTGCTGTACACTTGAAACTATCACAACATTGTTAATCAACTATACTCCAATATAAAATAAAAAGTAAAAAAAATTTTTTTTAAGTCTCCATATATTGTACACCCACAAAAAAAAAAAGAAAAGAAAAAGAAAACAGCACTGATCAAGCATTTAAAGATACTTAGGTATTTGCAGCAGGAGAGGGGAAGTTTGGATAAAGAAAACAGTAATAATAGCTTCCTAACACAGTAACCTAATTTACAATTTTATCTTGAAGTCTTGCCACATTTCTCCTTCTTTAAAAACTTCATCTCCTAACCAATCTTCTATAAAAAGTATATCTCTACTGGTAAGACCAAACATTGAAAATGATTTCTAAAAGCAAGACTGATAAACCCCTGCAGCTTTCAATACAACTTTTGACAATTCTTTCAAAATTAGAGTAACAGTTCACTCAATCACTATTAATTAATAAATGAGTTAAGTCAAATCTAAAAGTTTTATTGTTCACTTATTGTGAAAAAAAGTCAGACACATATAATAGTAGAGAGAGCACCATAATGAACTCCCATCCACATGTCATCAACATTATAAAATTCAAAATGTTACTATTCTTGCTTTATCTTTCTCTTTTTTTCTCCTTTCTTTAACAAGCAAATCTCAGATGTCCTGCCATTTCAGTCACATATACTTCAATGTGCATCTCTAAAAAATATGGATTTTTAAAAAAGATTTCTTTTTAAGATTACTTATTTTTGTACAGCATGAATATATTAGCTAGCTTTCTCAATATACTACATACCTGGTTGAATTCTTGCCACCTGTCTTCAACATCATAATTTTTTTCAACTCCTGAAAACTATGGCAACTACATTATTAATAAAAAAATATTTCAAAGAATATTCTTTTCTATAAGATTTCATTAAGTGTTGATAGCTTATAGCCTTCATTAAAACTAGACTGTCATTTAAATATAGCATAAAGCTCAGTTTTTCATTTGACAAGGAAACTAATTTCTTGTTTGCATAAGGGAGTGAACAGAAATAAAAAGTGGTCACTAAAGCCTAGCCAAAGAAAAGAAGTCATCCACTGCTGTTTAAAATGGATATAATATCCCTACATAAGTATGCAATGGGTACAAAACCATATTCTACACAACCTAAAGATTGGTAGAAAGTGTTCGCATTCTAGTGACTCAGTAGAGGCACTTCTCACTAATTCATGGTCGAATATTTTTCACTGTAATTAATCTGGAGATATCACCACATCACTTAACATTCATTCTACTAAATGATAAAAATTACAAAAACCTTTCTTTTATACTCTATAGAGTATACAGCACATTATACTCTATTTGAAAAGTATACCTGATATATTTACCATGATTTGTGTTCAGGAAGAACAGAGAGCACTATATTTTAATGATGACGTGAGTTGTACTAGAGTTGACTTGCTAAATTCCTTAAAGCTAAACCCTAAGATCTTAAAAGCAAGTAAAAGGATTTTCATCCATGAATAAGACAGTGTGTTAAACATACCCTACCTAGTTGTCTGAGGACAAAGGGATAGGGGGATAGTGACATAGGAATCAACATGGAAAGAAAGTTAATTTTTAGGGCTTCAAATAACATTTTTGAATTGAAGCGTTTCTTCTGGCTTCCAATATAAAGCATTTTGTGAATTCCTCCCCCCCATTTTTAACACTCACATCATCAAAAAAGAATTAGCTATGAAATAAAGTTACACCAAGGCACATAAATCTTAAGAGGTATATTCTACTTCTCTTCTACATTTCTTCTACATAAGGTACAAACCATTCACCTTAGGAAGAATTAAAAGGAATTATCCATAAGTTCAACAAAAAAATCTAGGAAGCCTCAGAGTAGCTCAGTTAGAATCTTAATAAAAGATAAAAAGAGAGATAAACCCTCACCTTGCCTATTTAAGTACATATAAGAATGGGACTTATAATGCATACATCGACATTGACTAACTCATGGCTGCATGAGGTAACACTGCTCTCATACACACATTATTTATCCACTGCATGTTACTTGTCCTAACCTTTCAATTTAATTGAATCTAACAGAACCTATTAAATTCAGCCTTGTTGCATAAGATTATGACAGTAATTAATGAGTCAGATTTTTAAGTGAGTTGAAGATAAACTGCCTGGTTAAGAAGGCTTTTCCCTTTTGTTCCCCTGCTGTTTATTGAAATGGAAACTAGAATACCAATATTCTTGGGAATCCACTAAAAGTGTAATACTGACTTTTCCCTGTGTGAATTAAGTCAGGTTTGAAACTTGTTGGTTACTTGAATTCACACATAAATCAATACCAATTTGGTAAAATTTAAATTGCAATTTTCAAAATAATGCAACAGACTGACCCAATTTTACTCTCCCCTTTGGGGGAAAAAAAAAAGCTGAACTACAGATTTATCTCAGGAATGACCTCTGAGGCAAGTCATATAATAAACATTCATTTTATTTGTTCTTTTTTCCCCCATCCATTTTTCTACCAGAAGAAGCAGACTGTAAAATTTAAATCATATAAACATCAGAAGTTCTTACAAATAGGCTGCTTGTTTTAGTTTAAAATGTTTGACTATCCTTTTAAAGTTTTCAAACTTCTCTCCCTCCACATAAGCAAGCTTTTACATTTACTATTGCCTGTTATTTGAAATAAAGTAAGCGTTTTATCGCTATTGGGTGGTGGGTTGGGGGAGGGGGAAGTCATAGGATAGTTTTTGGCACAGATTTATTTAAAACAAATATTTAAAACTCCAGATCCTCCTGAAAAGTAGTGAGGATGATATCTCACTACTCTTGTAAATATCAGGGTTTTTTTTTTTTCCACTGACACACAAGTGCACCTGAAAATACAAGTTGCATAGCAGTGATAACACAAACCTAGAAAAGGCATGCTCACAGCTGTATGAAGAGTGAAAACTCAAAGTACACTTTATGGTAATGGTGTCAATGATGATTTTTAAATATATATGTATTGTCACTTGAGAAAAAGAAAGATCATTTAAACAATTTGACTGTGAGAAACTCGGTGTTGAGTGGACCACGGTAAAGCTAAATTGTTTCAAATGTACATAACAAAACTTAAGTGTGGTGCATTCACCACTCTGAGGACACTAGTCATTGAATCAGAAAGATTATTTAACAAGTCTCCAGTTCTTAAGATGATTTATCCCAATACCTTAAATGATAACATTCTCTATTGAAATCAGACAAAAAGGCAGTAAAATATGGTTGAGCATGGGCGTTCCACACAGTAGTTATGAGTTGCTCAAAAGAGTGGAGTTCTAAAATTTATTTTGATTTTCTTAAACTCACTCACTTGTGACCAATCTCATGTGCAATGGTAAAAGCTGAACCCAGGCCAATGTCTTCATTAATGCTGCAGCTCCTTTCAGGCTCACACATTCCAGCCACAGAGGCCAAGCCTGAATAAACAGAAGGAGACACAAAGGGTCAAGCCAAGGTGTTTCAGTCTTAAAAAGCCCATACTTATAAATGCCTGGATTCTTTTTAATAACCTCCATGCACAGAAGGAGCAGTTGGCAAAAGGTTAACTTTCTAGTCATTTGCAAAGTCACTGGGGGGAGTTTCACTTTGCCGGCTAGACATTAATATTTTTTGAACTGCAGTCAGTGCTGGAAAATGTCTAGACTAGGGGTTAGATTTATAAATTTTACTTCTGGTAACTTGGGACCACCTAGTAACTTGAGCCAGAAGAGGGAATTCAAGAAAGCATTTCTATTTTAACATTCTTCAGGCTGTAGAAAGCAAAATATATCCACATTATTTTTCTAAAAAGATCTGTTTAAGTTTAGTGGGTTCATAAAAATATACAAGCAACTTTTTAGTTACCAAAAAAAGGGAATCCCAAATGGTTTTTAAAAATGACATTTTTATAAAAACAAAAATGAATGATTCAAAACAGAAAAAGAATTGTTAAGATGGGAGGTTTTTGCATTTTTTTAATCTTCTGAAATTAGTCCTGCAAGTGATGCAACAATTTCTATAGGTATTTTAATGGGCGGAAAGTCATCCACACATTCAGCGTGGTTCTCCCCTCTCTCATCCCCCTTAAATGCATTAGCTTTAGTAATAAAGCAAAAACTATGGTGTTAATTCACTGATTCTAGTGAAATGTTATATTACTCAAGGTATTCTTCCCTTGGGAATTTTAGTATGTAAAAGTTTTAATATTTATTTCCAAATGAATATCATGCTCTGTGATTAGTTTAAAACTTTAAAATAGTACTGAGAAAAAAGAATTTTTGTGTGAAAGATATAATGTCATGTGTTATAAGGAAATAGATGCCAAGTCATACTTAACACACATATGTACTAAAGTTATTTAGAAGAAATTGAAGGAAAAGTAGGAAAAATATTTTATATGATAGTCTACTATCAACACCCAGGTATTAATAATTACTTTCCCACCAAAAGTGATTTCAATCCAATACAATTAATATTTATCGAATGCAATAAACAATGTTCTACGCTAGGTACAAAGTCCAGCTGCACTAACTTGGAACAGTAAAAGCTATTCCATTCATATTCTTACTGACAAGAAAGCTCTAGAAATTGTGTATTTTTGTATGCTCTAATATGAAATATCAACATTAATAACCACACTGGAAAAGAGCTGAGGTTAGTGTTGGATTTGCTGATAGAATGTTTACTTTTCCTACTGATTTATGTTGCAGGGGGGGCAGGAGTTGGGGAGGAGGTGATTTTTGCCTCACAGAGTTAATAATAGTGATACCTTTGTTCTGCCCTTCCATTCACTTAGAGGTCTTGGGACTTGAAGAAAAGGAAGTAAAGAGGGACTAGTTGAGGCAAGATGACAATTTTTTTTGGCTAATCAAAAATATTTAATGAATATTACTTCCAAATTCCACTGAGAGAAAAAGAGACAGAGAGAGGGAAAATACAAAAAAGTTTGCAGTACATTATCTGCCTTTAAGCTACTGGGTTCAACATGGTCCATGATATGGGAAAAACAAAGCCACTCTATTTGAATATTGTTTCTGTTTTGAGCTTTATGAAATTTGGTTTAAAAAATTACTAATATTTATTGTTAAATTAACATTACTTATATTTCCTGAAATCTATTATGCCATTATCCTTTTGTTGTTGTTGTTTTTCTTCTTTGGTATGTGCCATATGGCCCTATTTTTAATTGAGAATTCCAAATGACTCCCCAAGATGTATTTGTAAGCACAGATTTACTTATGCATCTGATATAAAATTGTTAGCTCTACTAAAAGAACAACCTAAGAAAAAACATATCTGAGAAATAACTATTTGTTGAAAGTATAAGGTAAATCTTAACTAAAATAAAAGAATAACTTAGATGCTAATGTATTTTTCACAACTTCCCACCATTTTTTCTATTCCTGTAAAACTGAAGCTGTCAAAGTTCTTATGTGTGATTGTGTTAATAGGGGTTTGATTACTATTCGGGTCATTTAGATTTCCTCAGTTTGATGGCCACAGTTTGCACCCTGAAATCTACTTAGCCAGGTTACAATTGGTCACCAGCAGTATTAAGCAAGAAAATATCCAAGAATCAGCATAAAAACCAATATGAAAGTTACCAGAAAGACCACTCAAAAAGAAAAAAACCTGATCAACTGTGCTGATAGTAAATTTTCCACATATTAAAATCAACACATGTATAAACAACAAAATTCATTCAGTTTTCAGTATAAGAAATAGTATAAAAATAAGTTATAATGGTTTATAATTTGAAAAATAATTTATATTAGGATTGAAAATACACTGACATGTACCCAAGTACTAAAATATTGATTCTGGAAATTAATAAACTATCCCAAAGTATTAGGCAGTGTTATTATTCATGTCCCAATGAAGACCATACCTCAGTGTAAATAAACTACCTTCAAAAAGCAGAACAGAATATGTATAGATACATACATACGCATATAGCTATACATATATATTTCCTCAAAATAAACACACTAGAGAATACAAGCTAGAGCTTGCACCTTCTTTGAAACTTGGTGAATATTATACCTAAAATTGATTAAGCACTTAGTAAATGCTTATGGAGTATGTACAATACAGGGAATAAGTTAAACAGTATAATTTCTACATTAAATAACACCAGTTCATTTCTATAGTAAACGCCTTTATATTTCCTTAAATGACTTAAAAAATATCCTTGCAGCATAAGGGCAGATATTACTCCTACATCATAGATAAGGAAATTGAGGAACAAAGAGCTAAATAAACTATAAAAGGTAATGCACTGAAACTGTCAAAGTCAGTTGTTGGTTTTCAGCTCATGTTCCCTTCCTCTGGATTATTGTTGGTCTTGTTAACCTAAAACACTGTGAAGAAAATCTTTTTGATGTGAGCTCTCTCAGCAAAGAGTTCTTTCTCTGTGTTATGATTTTAACCAGCAAACTTCTCCACCATAATACTTGTCGTCGGCAAATTGGGATTTCTCCTTTTGCTGTAAATCCTGAGGGAAACGAGGAAGGAGAGCCTGGGAAGGCAGGTAAAATCATCAAGAGAAATTTTAATTTTTGAAGAGATGTTTCACTGACCTCTCCAGGACCTCTACTTTAAATCTGATCATCCCCAAATTCTCATGAGGAGCGTAGGAACAGAATGCATAACTATTCCTTTACAGATAAGAAAAGTGAGACTTGTCAGAGAATCTAGAGAATTCACCTTCAGTTGCTTAACTTCTGAGTCTGTAAAAAGTCTCTATGACTCTAAAAAAAACCCACCATATAAAAGCCTCCTGCTTTTACTTAAAATAATTCTAGTTGCTTAACAATTTAGTCTACTTGAAAGCTACCATTTCCCCCATTTGTATTTGCAGTTAACTTTTAACCACTACAAAGTTATGCTCTGCAACAAAATGATTTTTTAATTTCTAGAATACTATAGAATTGCTTTAAAAAAAACAAGTGATATATGGGAAGCACAAGAAAGATAATTCTGCCCTCTCTCTCCACCTCTGGCTGTAATATTTTACAAAATTGGTTTTATTCTGTTCAGGTAATAAAATTTTCCAATAATATCTTTATTTATGAGGATATAATCTTTCCACAAAATTGGACCAAAAGAAGTACTGTTCTTAATGCCTCTCCATGAAGTATCCCCTAAGTTTTTTTCCCCTTTCCTTCCTGGACTCAGATATGAAGTTGCTGGTTGCTTTAATTTGCTCTCAAACTCCTTAGTATTTTCGGAAAATATATTACAGAGATGGATTATATGAAAATGAGTGGTTACTTTTGATTTATTATTACTGTTTGATGATTTTGAATCACCTCCTAAGCTGTTTTCAATCATCATTCTACTTGTTTCCTAGTAAGTGACATAAACACAAAGGGCAGGTTTACCAGTTTACAGGAATAATTTCAGATGTGGCAGAAAAGAAAATTACCAAATTAATAATAATAAAAAGTAAAGCCATTGGACCAGAAAGACAATCTGAACTATCCTCCCTTTATAAAAAACTTACCCAGTGTTCCACAGGGCTTATTTTTATAAGTGCAGATATCATATCTATAGAGGAGAAAAAAGAGAAATGAAATTTGTAATCTGATCAAATTTGTAAAATATTTTTGTATATTCATCACATTTCTTTCATGGAGCTCTGGTTGTCAGACCACAATCAGCGCAATTATGAGCAGCCAGCTGGAGTGTCGGCATTTTCAGCACTCTGGGGGACAAGCCAGCTGCACTACACTCACAGCCTCTGGCTGCAAGCCAATGGGACACCTGCCAGTAAGAAAGAAAGGTTAAAGTGGATTTTTGTAATTGCAAGTTCCATAAAACCATCTACCATACTGTTTTGAAGCTAGAATAGCTTGTCTGCAGATTGCTACTGCTTCTACAAAAAGCAAATGGGTGGCTTTTTATTCCCAATATCTTTTGGACCTGCTGGAATATTTTTTTATTATAGCCACAGACTATATTTTATACTTCTGAGCTATAAGCAATATTTGGGGTTCCTTTAACACAGGTTCTTGTTTAAAAATAAACTAGGGGACTTCCCTGGTGGCACAGTGGTTAAGAACCCACCTGACAATGCAGGGGACCCAGGTTCAAGCCCTGGTCCAGGAAGATCCCACATGCCACGGAGCAACAAAGCCAGTGCGCCACAACTACTGCTCCTGCGCTCTAGAGCCCGTGAGCCACAACCACTGAAGCCCGCACGCCTAGAGCCCGTGCTCCACAACAAGAGAGGCCACTGCAATGAGAAGCCCGCGCACCGCAACGAAGAGTAGCCCCCGCTCACCGCTACTAGAGAAAGCCTGTGCGCAGCAACGAAGACCCAACGCAGCCCAAATAAAATATAATTAATTTTAAAAAATAAAAATAAACAAGGGCAATACAGCAATGGGAATAAAATTGATATCACATAGTTTTCCTAGTTGTATACCAGCAATTTAGTGTGGTTAAAACACAAATATTTTACAGCCAGCTAAATAAATAGCTCAATAGAAAGCTTTCCTAATGATGGTCAGATACTTATTCTAATGCTGTACTATATTATAACTCAATACAAAAGATGGAATCCATAATGTTGCATATTTTAAAATATATTACATTTAGAATGCTAAATCAGTATTGATGTGGACATTTATTTTTAGTATTTTTATAATATCTTTGAAAACGAATCTCTAAAATCAAAAGTATTCAGTTCTAAAGTGAGAATAAAAAATAAAGTTAAAAAGACTGAACATTTTTATTTGCCTACAATTTATGCTACAAATGAAAAGATTTTCAGGAAGAAAATAAAATTTCACCAACTAAATGAAAATCCAGGTTGTAAAAGCTTTTTTAAAAAAATTGTATATAAATAATGGTTAGTCCATAGTACTAGAGGAAGGCGTTAATAATTAATCCCATTCTTGTTCTTCAGATCGAAACTTATTTTCAAGAAACAAATATACCAGCATACCACTGGTTATTCTCATTAAAATCCCTAGAGATTCCCTTTGCCTATTTTTGAATTTCAAAATCTTCATCTTGTTCACTTTACATTTGAGAAAAGGGATTTCTTCTCCTCTTGTATACCATTCTCTTCTAACCATTCACATATTCATTCCCTCTCTTCTCTTGTAATTGGAAACCACAGGATTGCAGTATCTGGTACACTCTTGAATATAAGATAGAGAGAGGGTACTTGGTGTACTTACCAAAGCAACAGAAAGTATATTCTGGGTGTCACATCCAATTTATCTTGTGATTATATGTGTGATGCCTATGACATTACATAGAACCCATACCAGCAGTCTTCAACAAAATGTAAAAAAAAGGCTCCTCATGGGTAATGCAGATACAAATGTTTAAACGGAGCCTACTTCCAAATCCTCAATTTCCATATGTATCATTTCCTAAAATTGATTTGCCTGAGGATGCACCTGCAAGTCACCAGTATTCTGTCCCTCTTTCGACTTTCACTATCATCCTGCTTCTACTTTACAAAAAAGAAAGCATACTTCTCACCCATCCCAAACCTTGCTATGGTGCCTTGTTCCCCACCCACCCCTGTGGGTAAAAGTCTCCAGAGCATAATGCAAAGGGATAATTCAAGAGTGCACTGGGAGAAAACCAAGATGGTGGATGAGTAGGAGGACGTGGAGTTCATCTCTCTCCACAAATGCATTAAGAATACATCTACAGGGCTTCCCTGGTGGCGCAGTGGTTGAGAGTCCGCCTGCCGATGCAGGGCACACGGGTTCGTGCCCCGGTCCGGGAAGATCCCACGTGCCGCGGAGCGGCTGGGCCCGTGAGCCATGGCGGCTGAGCCTGCGCGTCCGGAGCCTGTGCTCCGCAACGGGAGAGGCCACAACACTGAGAGGCCTGCGTACCGCAAAAAAAAAAAAAAAAAAAAAAGAATACACCTACAGATGTTACAATTCTCACAGAACACCGGCTGGACACTAGCAGAAGACCTTGGACACTGGAAAGGACAAGAAAGATCCCCGCACAACTGGGTAAGATGAAAGAAAGAAGGGAAAAAGGAGAGGAGAGGCAGCGGAATGGGATCGGGATCTGTACCCCTGGGGGGAGCTAAAGCAGAGGAGAGGGTCCCGCATCAGGGGAAATCCCCTCACTGACGGGGAAATCAGTTGGGACAGAAGGGGAGCATCTGAGGCTGTTGGAGGAGGAAACGGCTTGTCTGTGGCAGACAGGACAGAGTTAGAACTACACAGAAGGTCCGTGCCACAGCCCTGTGCGCCCCAGACTGGGACGTGTCTGCTGGTGCACACGGGGGGCGGGGGGAGGCGCTGAGAGCTGGAACATGCGGACTTAAGAGCAAACCTGGGGGCAAAACTGCTGCTGGCTGCGAGGAGACAGCCTGAGGGGACGAGACGGAGGAAATCCGCAACCAGGAATGCTTGTGGAGGAAACCCAGACTGCCATAGAAGCAAGGCGCCACTGTTGAGTGATGTGCAGGGGGTGGAGCCGCCATTACAACCTCTCGCTCCCCACGCGCCAGCCACCTGTCCCGCCAGGCACTAGGAAAAGCCCCCAACAGGGCTGGCCTTCTCATGCCTGCCACCAGGCGCTACAAAAAGCCCCCAACAGGGCTGGCCTTCTCATGCCTGCCACTAGGCGCTACAAAAAGCCCCCACCAGAGCTGACCTTCTCGCGCCAGCCGCCAGGCACTAGGAAACGCTCCCACTAGGGGCAGATCTCTTGTGCTTGTGGCCACCGGCTTTCCCGTGCACCTGTCGCCACTGGGGCCCCCGTGACCCAGGAAGTCGTGCCACCTCTGAGCCCTGTCCTCACCGGGGCAGACCCGAATGCTTCAGGGCAGCCTTCAGAGCAGACTTCTGTGTGTGGCCCACATACAGAGGTGGGGCTAAAACCACAGCTGAGCCCCAGGGGCAGAGCAACTAAGGAAGAGGAACAAATGAAGCACCGGACAAAGGCTCAATCTCCAAAATATACAAACAGCTCATGCAGCTCAATATCAAAAAAAAACCAAACGACCCAGTCAAAAAATGGGCAGAAGACCTAAATATACATTTCTCGGGCTTCCCTGGTGGCGCAGTGGTTGAGAGTCCGCCTGCCGATGCGGGGGACACAGGTTCGTGCCCCGGTCTGGGAAAATCCCACATGCCGCGGAGCAGCTGGGCCCGTGAGCCATGGCCGCTGAGCCTGCGCGTCCGGAGCCTGTGCTCCACAATGGGAGAGGCCACAACAGTGAGAGGCCCGCATACCGCAAAAAAAAAAAAAAAAAAAAAAAAAAAAAAAAAAAAATATATATATATATATATATATATATATATATATACATTTCTCCAAGGAAGACATACAGATGGCCAAGAGGCACATAAAAAGATGCTCAGCATCACTAATTATTAGAGAAATGTAAATCAAAACTACAGTAGATATCACCTCACACCAGTGAGAATGGCCATCATCAAAAAACCCACAAACAATAAATGCTGGAGAGGGTGTGGAGAAAAGGGAACCCTCTTGCACTGTTGGTGGGAATGTAAATTGATACAGCCACTATGGAGAACAGTATGGAGGTTCCTCAAAAAACTAAAAATAGAACTACCATATGACCCAGCAATCCCACTACTGGGCATATACTCAGAGAAAACCATAATTCAAAAAGACACATGCACCCCAATGTTCACTGCAGCACTATTTACGATAGCCAGGACATGGAAGCAACCTAAGTGTCCATTGGCAGATGAATGGATAAAGAAGATGTGGCACATATATACAATGGAATATTACTCAGCCATAAAAAGGAACAAATTGGGTCATTTGTAGAGACGTGGATGGACCTAGAGACTGTCATACAGAATAAAGTAAGTCAGAAAGAGAAAAACAAACATTGTATATTAACGCATATATGTGGAATCTGAAAAAATTGGTATAGACCGTCTTATTTTCAAAGCAGAAATAGAGACACAGACGTAGAGAACAAACGTATGGATACCAAGGGGGAAAGAGGGGTGTGTGATGAATTGGGAGACTGGGATTGACATATATATACTATTGAAACTATGTATAAAATAGATAACTAATGAGAACCTACTGTATAGCACAGGGAACTCTACTCAATGCTCTGTGGTGACCTAAATGGGAAGGAAATCCAAAAATGAGGGGATACATGTATACGTATAGCTGATTCACTTTGCTGTACAATAGAAACTAACACAACATTGTAAAGCAACTATACTACAATAAAAAAAATGCATTGATCCTGGAAGATAATCCTTTATGAGCAAAGCAAGAAAAATTGAAGGGAATGACACTTGTTTCATCCTGGGAAGACCTGGGGTCTGTCAGTCTGATTGTTTATAAAGCAATCTATATACCTATCTCACATTTAGAATTCAGAAGTGAGACGGTTGTCATGGAGTGTATTAACAGGTTGATTTGACCTAAAAAATGAAGTCAGGCTTGTTATTGACTGATAGTAAGTCTGACTTAGCTAAGTAGTTTAGCAACAAGGAATGACTTAGCCAGTCAGATTTTATGCAGTTTTCATGATTGAATGAAATAGGCAGCTCCAACGTTTTGAAAAAAATGTATTTAAAGCATATACACAATATATAATATGTTTTTAGCTATAGTCTCTGTAGCTACTTAAACTTTTGATAAAAACTATTTTACTTATTTTTTTCTTTTCAACTCACTGCTTTATTTACTCATTAATATCTTTATTGGAGTATAATTGTTTTACAATGTTGTGTTAGTTCCAGCTGTACAACAAAGTGAATCAGCTATATGTATACATATATCCCCATATCCCCTCCCTCTTGAGCCTCCCTCCCATCCTCCCTATCCCACCCCTCTAGGTCATCACAAAGCGTCAAGCTGATCTCTCTGTGCTATGCAGCAGCTTCTCACTAGCCACACATTTTACATTTGGTAGTGTATGTATGTCAATGCTACTCTCTCACTTTGTCCCAGCTTCCCCTCCCCACCCCCCGCCCCGTGACCTCAAGTCCGTTCTCTATGCCTGCATCTTTATTCCTGCCCTGCCACTAGTTTCATCAGTACCGTTGATAAAAAGTATTTTAGATATCAGCTTTAATATATACAAAGTGGTACATCATTAAAAAAAATTATTTTAGGAGGCAAATTAAGCAAAAAATTTGAAAAGCACAGATAAATACAACTTATATTTCCACCTCAAAGCAGTCCTTTCTCATCTCCTTTCCCTGTTCTCATTTTGCCTACACCCTTTATATTATACTCATGATGAATATTATTTCATTCTGTCACGACTGCAACAATACCTACACAAAGGCTAAAGCCACCAACAAATAATACAAGCTAAAGCATCTTAGACTAGGATAATTCTATTTGCATTTTCTTCAGCTTTCTCCAATCCTCTAATATACCTATAGAATTCTCCATAAGCCATTCTATAGGGAAAAGATGGGATTTCCTAGTGGCTTCTTCATTCAGTTTACACTCTATCCTTCTCTATTCTATATTCACAGAGAGCAGTTATGATCTATGCTTCACCTTTAATACCAAGTACTAAAGAGCAACATTTTTACATTCATTCTTTCTTATACAGATGTACTGAGCACTTATCACATGCCCAGGTATAGTGCCATATACTAGAACCTAAAGATGAATCAGTAAGTTGTAGTCTATTTTGGAAAAGACACATAAGCAGATAAGTTACAAAATAATGTGAAAAGATGATTAAATAAAATAAATGTAAAAAAAGTTAAACTTAACACAACAGAGCCAATACTTATTAGCTATTATAATTATTGTCACAGTCAAGTTATATACAGAATACTATGGAAATACAGATGAAGGAATGATTCTACAATAGAAAACTAGGAAACAGACTCATACATAACATAACATCTGAAACAGATTTAAGGACGTAGCCAGATAAAATAAAAAAAGAAAGGGTATGGCATATATGGGCAACTATGAAAAGTTCAGAGAGGCTGAAACATTGAACATATTGGGTAAAATAGCAGAATACAAACTTGGAGAGTTGGTGTGGGAAGGAGGGCTATTAACTACCTTGAATGCCAGACCAGATTTGTTTTTTCCTACAGGCAAAAGAAACTTAGAAAATAAGTTTGCATAGAAGGAAAGTTTTTTTTTAAAGTGTGTTTATATGAATGTGTATACAGATTAAGTTTGTACACAGATAAACGTCTGGGAGCTTAACGGTGGGTAGCTGAGAAGGAGGTGGGAGAGTAGGGAGAATATAATGATTTCTACTCTATTATATAAATTTCTATATAGCTAATGTTTAATCAGAAAGCGTTTCACCTATGCTGGCCTCTGATGATCAACACAAGTGATAGTTTATAGCTAGTCTAATTAATGTTTAATAAATGTTGAAAATGTGTTTTTCATTGAAGAAAAAAATTAATGGTGTTCCAGATCTGTAGATTTGCCAAAAGATTTCAGAAGCACTCTACTGCCCTTTATGAACACTTACAAGAATTCAGCAAATATTGTAGGCTATACACTTAGGTAAAGCTTCTGAGACTTGTGTGTCCACTCATTGGTTTGGAGGATCACGGTGCCAGCTGACAACTATAAGGGTAACAGAATTCTGTCCCTAAAATATGTTCATGCACACACTGAGTGCACTTTTTCACGCAAAGTATTGTCAGAGCACCGAAATTACAACTGAAATGTCATCCAACTTATAAAGTAAGGAGTATGAACTATTTTGTGCCTCCTTGTTTATTTAATAAATATTTGTATGTTTAATGAAATTTGATCTAAAACTCCCCTTCATTACAATAGATAACAACACTCACTCACCAAACCCTCAGAGTATGCCTGATCATATTCACTTAGGTCAATTTGAAACAATAAAAATTCCTGATTGATGGAAGGAAGAGGTGATACAGTAATAAGAAAAATATGTACATGTAGGTATATCTATCATGATACCTACTTCTAAAAGACTACATTGAATTTCCACTTCAACACAGAATTGATTAACACAAATATTTTTCCATTCCTTGATTGTGTGTGCTTGTTCAACATTGTGTTATCTGTACATAACAAAATGTTCAGCGTTAAGTGCAAGGTAATCATTTGAGACATTTTTTTAAATTAAAAATTGCTTTAATTCCGTTACTTCCATACTTTTGTAAACTTATTCCTTCACATTTTACCTTTTTAAATGTGTTTTTTATGTTACTTCATATTCCATCCGTTTTCTCATAACTATTTTTCCCTCTTTTTCATGCATATATTTCTGAATCTTTCCTTTCCTACAAATATTGACTTTGCCCCATATTTCTACAGATGATAAGAATCTTGGTGAGTTATCTAATTCAAGCTATGCTACGCTTAAACCAGGACTTCTCAAATTAGGCCAAGGATGAACCAGCTTATTTCAGCTTCTATATATATCCCTCAATCTTCTCACATCTAACCTCTAAACATCATTTTTCCACATTATGCCATGATAACCGTCACAAACTTCACACTGCACCCCTTTCTTTCTCGTGATTTTCTCATTTTTACCTCGCATCAAATTCACTCTATACTCTATCAACTCTTCTCTGCCATACTATGGTTTTGCCTTATTTTCCTCCAAACCTGAGCCACTTCGGGAAAAACTGCAAAGAAAAAAAGTGCAAGAAATCTTGCTTTAACCCAAAGATATAATCTGTGTGCTTTTAGGATTTACCTGGCTGCCACATAAATTGAAGAAAGAAGAGACAGAGGAAAAGGAGTTTCCCATTACCCACTCTCAGCACCCTTTAAACAAATCGTCTGTACTAAATCTTGACCAACCCAGATGTGGCAGGAGCACCAAAACTTGGGCCTTTGGTCTAAACTACGGGCTAGGCTAAGAAGTACACTGGCATCCTAAGTAGTGAGAGAAAAGCTGAAATATGATTAGAAAAGGTGCTCTGGATTCTGAAAAACAGCACTTTATCACTGTGGTACTTTTTTCTTTATTTTATTTTCATGAAAGAATAATAAAGGGCTCAGTCAAGGCAGGTGAAAAAGAGCTAAGAAACGTGATCATGGGGATTCTATGTAAAGCCAGATACATAAAGGAAATCAGGGTTCCTTTTGGGTGAGTAGGTGAATGCATACATTGTCATTTCCTTACCCTAAATTCGTATGGTTGAATTTTGAGCAAGATCAAAACCAGAGTTGGCTAAATATCTGTTACTATAACATTGGTATACTTTTCTGCTGTGGATACTTTCAGCTATTGAATCTCCTAATCACTTTGGCTAGGCATGGCTATCAGAAGAAACTGACCAAAACACATGATGAAGCTCCATTTTAAGGTCTGCAAAATATAGCACTACCTTACAATGATGAAATACCTAGATGGGTTCTTCAAACCTTTTCCAAAAACTACATTCCATTCTTATGTAAGAGAAATGATCATTGCAAAGAAGCATTCCTTTCAAAGATTTACTTTTGAAAATGGAATGAATTAAAATCTAAACTTCGAGTCTCACTTGTTTAACACTGAGTCACAGACTAACTTCCAAACAGAATGTCCTATGTACTGTGCTGTCTCATTTTTTCTCTTAGATGTGGTGGTGAAAGCCAAGTGATAGTGACACAGCACTTTTCAGCTTTCTTTACATGTACTGATATAAAACACGACCTCAGTTCTAATGACAATTGTAATAAAATAATGAGAAAAATTATTTTAACCCAATATGTGTGAGAATGTACACCACTCTTTATGATGAATGAAAAAGATTATAAGACAACCTGCCTTAGTTTGGGCTGCTATAACAGAATGTCATAGACTGGGTGGCTTAAATGACAGATATTTATTTCTCATAGTTTTGGAGGCTGGGAATTCCAACATCAAGGTGGCCTCAGATTCACTGTCTGGTGAGGGCCCACTTCGTAGCTTGTACACAGCTGGCTTTTCCTTGTGTGTGCACATGGCCTTTGATTGGTGCTTGCTCATAAAGAGAGAGAAAGCTCTGGTGTCTTTTCCTCTTTCTATAAGGGCACTAATAGCATCATGAGGACTCTACCCTCATGACCTCAACTAAATCTAATTACTTCACAAAGGCTTCACTCCCAAATACCATCACACTGGGGATTAGGACTGCAACATTGGAATTGGGGGGGTGGAGGGGACAAATGTTCAGTCCATAACATTTTACTCCTACACCCCAGATTCACATACAAATTCATGTCCTTCTCATGTACAAAATACATTCATTCTATCCCGACAGCTTCAAAAGTCTTAATTCATTCCAGTATCAACTCTAAAGTCCAGAGTCTTACCTAAATATCATCTAAATCAGATATGGGTGAGACTCTAGGTATAACTCATCCTGAGGCGAAATTCCTTTTCAGTTGTGAACTTTTGAAGCCAGAAAAGCTATGTGTTTCCAAATGGAGGGTTAGGCATAGAATAAATGTTTCCATCCCAAAAGGGAGAAATCAGAAGGAAGAAAGGGGTGATGGGTCCCAAATAAGTCCGAAACCTAGCAAGGCAAATGCCATTAGATCTTAAGGCTTGAGAATAATCCTCTTTGGTATGACGTTCTCCCCTCTAGAACCATTGGGGTGGTGGCATCACCCCATGGCTTTATGAGGTGGCCTCACCCCTTCAGCTTGGCAGAGGCTGCCACCTGGCTTCACCCACTGTGCTTCTATGAGGGCCCTCCCATGCAGCTCTGCAGGGCAATGGCCCTGCCCTTTGAAACCAGGGTAGAAGTAGTCTTGCCTCCCAGGCTGCACAGTCTGGGCCTGTGGTGGGAGTAGTGGCCCTGCTGATCTCTGAATTGTCTTTGGTGTCCTTCCCTTTTCTTAAAGGATAATGCATGTTCACAGCCTTCCTTCATTACATCCTATTTTCTCTGTTTCCTTTTGTCCCAGCTGGCAGTGTTTTTCCTGGTATAATCCCATCTCTATTCCTGACTGTTCAGATGGCTGATTAGGTCTGTAGTTCATATCCACACTACTCTCCCTATTAAATGGTCAGTCAGCCACACACTTAGTGTTCTCTTTTGAACACACTTCTTCATTTTTTGCAGTTTGGATAGGATGAGGATTTTCCAAATCTTGAAGTGCCAGTTCCTTTTTTGCTTAATAATTCCTTCTTCATTTCTCCTTGCATTTTGCAATAAGCAGTCAGGAGGAACCAGGGCCCTCCTTCAATGCTTTGCTTAGAAATCTCCTCAGCTAAATATCCAATTTCATCACTCATAAGTTCTACCTTCCACAAAATACTAGAACACAAACATAATTTAGCCAAGTTTTTTGCCACTTTATGACAAGGTTCAACAAGGTTCACCTTTTCTCCATTGTCCAATAACCCTCATTTCTGACAGAGATATCGCCAAAGTGGTCTTTCTATCTGTATTTTTATCAACATTCTGCTCATGATTATTTGTGTATTCTCTAAGAACATGGAAGCTTTTTCTACAACTCTCCTCTTTTCTTTCTGAGCTCTCACCAGAATCGTCTTTAAAAGTCCCTTCACAGCAATCTTAGGTTCTTCTAGCAGGCATCTCAAAACTTTTTCAGTCTCTACTCACTATCCAGTTTCAAACCTTCCACATTTCTAAGTATTTGTTACAGGAGTACCCCACTTCTCAGTACCAATTGCTGAATTAGTCAGCTTGGGCTGCTATAACAAAATATCATAGACTGGGTGGCTTAATCAACAAATATTTATTTCTCATATTTCTGGAGCTACGAAGTCCAAGATGAAGGTGCTGGCAGATCCTTTGTCTGGTGAAGGCCCTCTTGCTGACTTGCAGACAGCCACCTTTTTGCTGTATCCTCACATGGCAGAGAGAGAGGGGGTTCTGGTCTTGTTGTCTTCTTATAGGGGCACCAATTCCATCATGGGGGGTCTACCCTCAAAATCTCATCTAAATCTAATTACCTCCTGAAGGTCTTAACCTCCTAATACTATAACACTGGGGATTAAGATGATAACATATGCATTTTAGGCGACCACATTCAGTCCACAACACTACTTTAAACGCGAATTTGATTCAGTTTATGAACTTCACAAGTTACATTTTTTATAATACTCATCTCTTTATCCAAATGACATTAATTATCTTGGAAAAGTTACTTGCTGATATTTTTGAACCCTTAAAACCCAAGACCACCCATATGTATATTATCTGATGAGGTAACATATTTATTATTATTATGTGACTATCTTATATAAGACTTCTCAAAGATATGTCAGGGTTATTTGCTTAATAAATATTAGATATATTTAGCTACTAATTCTTGTCTTATGTCAGAGGCTACCAGTGTTTCTGCTCATGGAATGAATTAAAGATTTACCATTAGATTGTAAAACATAGCCCTGGCTATTCACATGATAATATGAATTTTCCATTCATTCTACTAGGGTTTTTCTATTGGGAAGCATAGAGATAGTAAAGAATGCCTTTGCTCTTGCAAAACTGTCCCAAGCCACTGCAAAATGTTGATCTATCTGACAAGACTGAAATTTTCGTATCTAAGTTATAAAAGCCTACCAACACAAGATTTTCATTCCTTTACGATCATCAGTAGCCTCAATTCAACGGATTATCATTTTTGTCCTCTGGGCCTATCCTCAATAGTATTTCAATCCTTTTCCATCTCCTGGTTAACTGATTAACTTTCTCCTTGATTTTTTTTTTTTTTTTTTCTGTACGCGGGCCTCTCACTGTTGTGGCCTCTCCCGTTGCAGAGCACAGGCTCCGGACACACAGGCTCAGCGGCCATGGCTCATGGGCCTAGCCGCTCCACGGCATGTGGGATCTTCCCGGACCGGGGCACGAACCTGCATTCCCTGCATCGGCAGGCGAACTCTCAACCATTGCACCACCAGGGAAGCCCTCCTTGATTGTTTTGTCACTAAATCATGATATATTCTTTATAATGAATAAATTGTTTCTATATTTCTACACATTCACAAAAATGGGATATTACGTTGTTTGCATCCTGTCTTTTAGCTAACAATATATTTTGAGCATCTTTCTATGTCAGTAAAGAAATATGCACATCATTTTAATGACTTTATCAAATTCTACTGTAACAAAATTTAAACAATGCCCTATTGTTGAAAACGTAAATGGTTTCTAAGTTTTCACTGATATAAACTTAATCACAATGAACATCACTATAATTTTGCACATTTATCTGATAATTTTTTCATATTAAAATCCTAGAAGAGAAACACATTTAAGGATTATCATTCATATTGTAATGACCTCACCCTTGCCCACTTCAATAGCCTTATGTCCACCTCTCTCCCCTTTCTGCAATCTCAAGTCGTATTTACCTTCTTTTGGTTTCCAGAACATACCATAATTCCTTCCATTTCATGAACTTTGACCTTGCTCTTACCTCTATCTGAAACACTTTTCTACCAATCCTACTCTCTTTGCTAGCTTACTCCTACTAATCTTTCAGATTCCTAGTCAATGCACTTCCTCAAGGAAGTCTTCCTTGACTAGATGAGGTTCCCCTAATCAATACTTGTCAAACTCCCTAAATTCTTCCTTCATAGCTCTTATCAGACTGGTACTTTCATGTATGTGTCTTTCCCACTAGACTGCAAATTCTTTGAGATTAGGGACTGGGCTGTTTTGCTCACTACTGTATCCCAGCACCCAGCACAATGCCTGGAGCACAGTAGGTATTTAGTGTTTATAGAATTAACGCCCTCTAGAAAAGTTATATCAATTTATGCTTCCACAATCCTATTTCCTGATACTCCTGTCACCAGTTAATGAGAAGAAAGTTATTCTAAGGTATTGAAACAAAGTTAAATAATGAAGTTCTTTTTTTTTTTTTAATAAATGTATTTATTTATTTATTTATTTTTGGCTGCGTTGGGTCTTCGTTGCTGCACGCGGGCTTTCTCTGGTTGCGGCGATCGGGGGCCACTCTTCACTGCGGTTCCCGGGCTTCTCACTGTGGTGGGTTCTCTTGTTGTGGAGCATGGGCTCTAGGCGCACGGGCTTCAGTAGTTGTGGCTCGCAGGCTCTGTAGTTGTGGCTCATGGGGTCTAGAGCGCAGGCTTAGTAGTTGTGGCACACGGGCTTAGTTGCTCCATGGCATATGGGATCTTCCCAGACCAGGGCTCGAACCCGTGTTCACTGCATTGGCAGGTGGGTTCTTAACCACTGCGCCACCAGGGAAGCCCAAATGAAGCTCTTGTGTGTTTTTCAGGGAAGCAGAATTTTTTTAAAGGTACATTTAATATAGCATTGTCTTGGTAAGTAGATAATGGAATAAGTTTGATTCATTAAAAATTTATCTACTAAAAGATTCTCTCATATTAATAAATTTAAAAACTAAACCACTTTTACAACAAATATTTACTGAGAGCTTACCATGTGTTGGGATAAGGAAAAACATGGACAGGACTAACTTACTCTTCATCTGAAGATGGTTAGAAACTTTTCTAAGATCAGTAAAGGTTTAATCAGGCATCATTAGAAAGAGAAAACCTTTTCACTCTTTTACACCACTGGAGTACAATTTATTGGACTCAACTTTATTCATTTTAGTTATTTTTGTGCCCTCCTTTTCCTTTGTTCTTTTACAAGAACTGGATAACCTTTTCTCAGGGTAGGTGTATTCATCTTTTGAGCTCCAACTCTACTTATAACACCCTAATTTATATCCTTAAGTATCTCTTGTTGGGGTGAATGCAAATATCTTTTATCCAACTCTACCTTATTTTAGCTTATTATTCCTAAAGCATAACTCTGCTCATGCCATTCTCCCACTCAAAAATTCAACTCTCTCCAAAAATCTAAACAGTGTAGCTTGGAGTTCAAGAACCCTCAAAAATCTCAATTTACCTTTCTAGAATTATCTTTTACTTCTCCCTATATTTGTCTTTTATTCTAGCTAAATTTGACTGGTGGTGCAGTGGTTAAGAATCTGCCTGCCAATTCAGGGGACACGGGTTCAATCCCTGGTCTGGGAAGATCCCACATGTCACACAGCAACTAAGCCCGTGAGCCACGACTATTGAGCCTGTGCTCTAGAGCCCGTGAGCCACAACTACTGAGCCCGCACACCACAACTATTGAAACTTGCGCACCCTAGAGCCCACATGCCACAACTACTGGGCCCATGCGCCACAACTACTGGGCCCACGCGCCACAACTACTGAAGCCTGCGTGCCTAGAGCCCATGCTCTGCAACAAGAGAAGCCACCGCAATGAGAAGCCCACGTACCACAACAAAGAGTAGCCCCGCTTGCTGCAACTACAGAAAGCCCGCATGCAGCAGTGAAGACCCAACACAGCCAAAAAAAAAAAAAAATTGACTATATACTCACCATTGTCTAAAAAGGCCCTCAACTTTCTCACATCCCACACTTTGATCATGCAATATGCTCCTCCATTTATACTGTAAAATTCTAGACATTCTTTAGGCTCAATTCCAATGTCTCATCCTTCATTATGCCTGAAGTGACCTATTCCTTCTCTAATTATTACAGCATTCTGTGTTTCACAGTGTTGTTTTATACCACAGTTTCTTGTATAAACTTCATTTTCCTCCCAAATACTCTCATCAGTATTTAGGGGATATAATAAAATCTGCCCCCCCAAAAAAAAGAGAGAGAGAAAGAGAACAAAATATAATGACTTATGAGAGTTTGATGGGTTTCTTATCCTTGGGATATTTATATTTCTCATTGTAAAATTATTAAATGGTCCTCAGATTATGATTAAGCTTTTCATGTGGTTTAGCAACAAAGAAGAAAAGTGCTGATTATGTTAACTTGTACAGTTTAGTCCACTGTCAGGCCTATTTGTCACAGTAAATTAATAGTGAATGGGGCATTTTTATTCCATATAGATCAGTTTCAAAAGTTTGGATAATTGTATGTCTTTAAAAGTGGATTTGAATGCTAACAAAAATCAGATTTTTAAATCTCTAAGGTTAAGGGCCAGGTTCTAGAGTATACTAAATTCACCTAATTAATAAATGCTACCCTGAGTTATATATTTTCTTCTTTAGGGAGTAAATAAGAATCTCAATATTCCCTCACAGCTGTAGGAACAAACACATCATGTACTTTTAATATTAAAATATTTTCAACCATCACAGCACCTAGAACAAAAATGGATAAGATTGTTGAATAAAAAGAAGGTTTGTTTTCTAAAAAAAATAAAATAATTAATAGGTTGCTCTTTCGTTAGAAAACAAATTACCTGCCTATAAAAAAATACAGCTTCGGGCTTCCCTGGTGGCGCAGTGGTTGAGAGTCCGCCTGCCGATGCAGGGGACATGGGTTTGTGCCCCGGTCCGGGAAGATCCCACGTGCCGCGGAGCGGCTGGGCCCGTGAGCCATGGTCGCTGAGCCTGCGCGTCCAGAGCCTGTGCTCCGCAACGGGAGAGGCCACAACAGTGAGAGGCCCGCGTAACGCAAAAAAAAAAAAAAAAAAAATACAGTTTCATTTAGTACTAAAAATTAATTTTGACATCACATAGAATGGAAATGCTTTATAAACAATGTAAAATTGATCAGTCCATTTTATATTATTTATAATATAAGGACAGTTTATACAAATAACTTTACACACTTACTACATATAAAATTTTTTCTTTCTGAATTTTTACTATAGCATCCTTTTAGTTTTACAGAACATGGTAGACCACAAAAGCTCTTTGCCTTAAAATAAAGTACATAGCTTATTTTGTCTTTTTCCTCAAAAACCTCAAAACCAAAGAAGCTATTTAAAGCAAAAAAAGGAAAAACATAATATACATGTAAAGCACTGTTCAATAGGGAGAAGAATTTTTCTGTTGTTAGTATATGGGTCTTTTAAATCTATCCACAAGCAACCAATAGTCTAGTTCTGTTTGTCAGTACTTCAGTAGTTGATTTGCAAAGATAAATAATTTTTATTTGTGGTCAGTAAACTATTTAACAACATTGATTTTGAAAGCCTGACTGTGTTTCCAGAATGCATATGAACAGGCTACTCTTAGAAAAAAAACAGCACCACAGCATCTTAACATTTGTAAATATGTATATACAATAGAAATATAACGTAAAACTTCAACATAATCATTTCTCTCTTTTATTGATATTCACCATCAAACCAATGAACAGTTGTCATTTGTATTCTAAAACATGGTCTAGTTAAAGAAAGTGGGGAAAGAGGTCATATTGACTATCCTTCTGATTTAATGGAACATCATACTACACTGCCTTATTAACAGAATTGATTATAACTTGAATTACGTTACCTCTATCCAGTCAACTAGACATATTTTCCATAAGGACTGATCATAAGTCAGAATTAACTGTTAATTTTCCTCAGTCAGAAAAAGAGAATGAAAAATATGCAGGTTTACTTAATGAGCTACTACGATCATAAATGCCTCAAATGCCCTTTGAGCAGTCTGATATAATCACTTAGGATCCACAGTGTTGCAAAAGATTTCACATGTCCCATAGTCACTTATTTTAACATTCTATGTGTAAAAATTTCCTCATATCTAACTAAATCCTTCATGACACAGGTTAAATTGATTTCTTCTTGTTTGACCTTCAGTGAAGATTGAGACCATCTGTTCTCCATCCTTTACCCATAAATACCTCTAAGTCTTCTCTGGAATAATAATAATCCCTGCTACTTTAAAATTTTTCTTTTAGGTTTCTTTTTCAACCCTTTAATCATCTTTGTGGTCCTCCTCTGAACTTCCTCCAAGTTCTCCATGTCCTTCTTTAGCGGTAGAGCCCAGAACTAGAAACAATGCTCTCAAAAGGGTCTGACCAGTGGCAAGTACAATGGGAAAATAATCTCAAGTTTCCCACATTCTTGATTTTTATTTATATGACCTTACATTGTGTTTGCTTTAACCACAACACTACATTGTTAACCCATAATAATCTTATTATTCCTTTATTACTGAGGGGCCTTCCAACTTTACTTAAATATAGTCAGTTACTTACCCTCTGGAGTTTATGATATTCTTCCTCTCTAATCATACTGCTTCATATCTGTACCCTACCATATTTCATTATCCTAGTTTCTAATCAATATTCCAATTTGCTGAATTATTTTAGTCTAACACCACTTTCTACTCTGATATAGTAAGGTATTGATGTCTCTTGCCATATTTCTCTCCAATTCCAATTTGCAATAATTTATTAAGAATATTAGAATAAGTGATCATTACATGTCTATAAGAGGGGATTAAGTGTTCTGAAAAAAAATTGAATGCCAGCATTTATCCTCTGAAAAAGTATGATTATGGAGACCTTGTTAAATTTGCTCCATCACCTTCAGGTACTAGCCCAGCACTGTCCGTCTCAGGGGCTAGAGGGTAGAAGATATGAAAAACCAAGATGTTTTCATAATTTCAAAAGGTCTCAAAGAGCTAGATTAAAATTTTCCCAATATACTGACCAGTTTCTTTTGTAGAAAACAATAAAAAGCTTGCAGAATCACAATACATTATAATTATTTGGGTTGCCTTGCTCTACTAGGCAGGCCTTCCATTCCATCATTAACTGAACAAGATTTGTTTGAATAAGTTTACTGATAAATACCAAAAAAGTACTTTTATAATGACCTTATTACATGTTGAGCTATTTCAGATAAAATACCAAGAAAATTGAATTGACCTGGTTTCCACTGGGTAGGAACTTATTAAGATGGAAGTATATATAGCCAGATAAAATCCATCAAGTCACCTATTGCTATCACACAGACATGAATTATTTATTAAACACTGTTGGATTGACTCTTGTATCATTATAAATTATACCTTTTTATCTGTAGTAAAAAAAAAAGAGTAAAGGTAGTTAAGAGATGAACGACAAAGATCAGTACATAAATGCCATGGAAAAGAAAAGTAATCATGGTGTTCTATGTTCCATCTGAACAAAGCTGTTCCCGACAACTTTTATTAAAAATATCAAGTGAGCACAAATACTGTCCCCTACAAAGTGCAAAAGCAAAAGATGTTTCTAACTTTTATAGTTATAAATAAGAAACAAAGGTTAATTCATTGTTTAAAATTAAAATGGTAACCAGGACTTCCCTGGTCCAGTGGTTAAAGACTTCACCTTCCAATGCAGGGGGTGCGGGTTTGATCCCTGGTCAGGGACCTAAGATCCCACATGCCTCATAGCCAAAAATCCAAAACATAAAGCAGTAGCAATATTATAACAAATTCAATAAAGACTTTAAAAATGGTCCACATCAAAAAAATACTCTTAAAAAAAAATTTAAATGGTAACCAAAAGAAGAATTAAAAATGGTTAACTATATTAGGAAGATGGGCATAAAGTCAGTGGCTTAAATCAGTGAAATTATTAACCATAAGAGAAACAAATAAAAGAGAATGTATAAAATTGACAAATCAAAAAAACTGTCATAAAAATCATATTACTTATAGACAGAGCACTAACTCTCAGAAGTAACAGCTGGAAAGGAATGGGGCGAGACTATTGCTTATTACCATAATAATACATTATTTTGGTGTTAAAATTTTTCATCACTTTATTAAAACTTAATCACAAACTCCAAATTTCACATCAGTAAAAACTGCATAATTTAGAAATAACAATAACTCTTTTATTAAAGATTATGAAGCAATTAAGAATATTCTACTTTCTGTAGATTCCCACTTAATTGAATTCACAAAACAGCCACTGAAAGGTGATAGTTATAGAATTATTATGTAACTAATAGCAAGCTATGAACTGCCTCGCAATTTATTCTGAATATTCAATAAGGTTTCCTTGGAGGGTGCCAAACTAAAAAATTATTAGCCCTAATGTAGTTAAGATAAATGAAGTGCCATGAAACATTTTGTGGCAAGTATGAAGGCCTGTTTGGCTGGTAAATATTTTTATCTGCAAATTTAAAGAATCCTTAACCTCTCTTCCAAAACCACTATCCTTTTAGTCTCGTGAGCACTGTAAAAGTAGTCAACTTTTTTTTAAAAGAAGTATAAATCAAATTTGAAATCCCTAAAGTGCTCTTGCTGTTTTTTGGCCAAATCTAGTATATTGTCTAGTTTTTTCCTCTTGTTCTTTGCCCCTTACATTGCTTCCAAGACTAAAAATTTTTCTTAGCAAAAGTCCTAATGGTTACTCTTGTGGATTCATCATAACCCAAAGGTGTGTCGCAATGCGACGTGGTAATGTTCTATCACAAAACCATCATACTGACATGAACATCAACATGAATATTTCATGAAGATGAATCAGTGGGTAAATATCAATAGTTAAAAGATGTAATGACAGGATATGTTAAAACTGTACAAAGACAAAGCAATAATCCAAGATGGGACCTTTTTTTAGACACGAAGAGCAAAATTCTAGAATGCAGAATGACCCTCAAAATACCAAAGTAGTTGGAAAGTTTATCTTCACCCAAAGTTTCAACTTCCATTATGAACTTAATGCCTGTGCTATATAGGACATGATTCTACTCTCACCAAGGAATCGTTATGGCAAAAGGGAAATTGAACTGTGACACCCACATTTGGCATCACTGAAACAAGAAAAGAAAGTTTGACCAACATAAAGATAGAATTTTACTCTTTGAAATCAAATGGCTTCTCTAAATTCATCTTTAGCCTGTCATGTCACTTAGTCACTTAGGTTTCAAAATAGTGACCACTTGAGAGATAAAACACAAAGCCACCTTGGATAAACAGAATCGGGATTGCTCTACCCATGGGAAATGAGTAAGTTAGGAAATCAAACACCCTCTCTCATGTATGGCCAAGATGTTATTTTAATAAAATTATCAACTTCATTTAAATTAATTTTTTTGGAGTTTGTGTTAGTATCACAATAGGTCTAGGAACATGTTTAATGATACTAATAATACATACTCTTCATGTATGAGATTATTTCAGAAAATATGTCTGGAATAATAACTGCTGTCATAACATTAAACTATGTACTTTAATTCGGTTTCTTTATTTTTTAAAATGCTTCCTTCCATCCCCTAATTTCATCACTGCATTCCTCACTCCTAGCTCAAACATAAACACACACATTCATACAATAAAGTAATGCTAAGAAACCATTCATGTTAGTATGAGATTTTATTTTAGTACCAGGGCTCCTACTTTTAGTAGACATATTTTTAGCTTACATTTAAGTGATTAAAAATGTATACCTTTAAAGATTTTGTCAATATATTTCATACATCCAATTTTGCAAGCTTGATAGCCAGAAAAATACAAGGAATCACAAAAAATTAAAGGCGCAGATATTTTTTAATAATAATCCACTGAAATCATTCATTTACAAATATTTTTTATCTTGAAAATAAAACATTTTTGTGGATCTCTTTCTAACTAGTTGTTCTCAAAAGAAAGAGCTCTCTGATCTAGGCAAATAGGCGAATTAAATCCTGTTGTGGAGTGGTGTGTTCTGGTGTGTCATTGAACCTGTCTACAATTATGTCAGATGAGGAGTGCTATTCTTTCCCTCGTTTATCTCAAAAGCATATTCCATAAGAATGGAAGGCATGCAATATGAAAGGAAAAGCCAAACAACAGGACCCTACCTCCCAGGATCCAGAGAGCAGCTGGCTAGCCCCAAAGAACCATGCTTTTCAGTTCTTGTCTTAGGGAAAATATTCTGCACTTTTTCCTGTTTAGGAAATCTTAATATCTTTTGTTTATGTATATTTTCATCCCTGCCAAGGATCACCTCTGTGTATGTCTCTTCAAATTAATCCAAGCCAATGACACCATACTAATATTTATCACTTTGCTCAAACTCTATTTCGCTGGGAAGTTGGAATTTATTAGGGATGTTAAGTTCCAACCAAATATTGATGCAGCTGCTCCCTGAAGTTTTAAGGGTATGTTAAAATTGTGTGTTTTGGAGAGTGAACAATGAAGGTGTTCAGCCTTCTACCTCTGCTTTCCTTCCATATCTCAACTCATTTTTATTTTAGTTTTTTTTTTTTTTTTTTTTTTTTTTTTGCGGTACGCGGGCCTCTCACTGTTGTGGCCTCTCCCATTGTGGAGCACAGGCTCCGGACGCACAGGCTCAGCGGCCATGGCTCACGGGCCCAGCCACTCCGCGGCATGTGGGATCTTCCCGGACTGGGGCACGAACCTGTGTCCCCTGCATCGGCAGGCAGACTCTCAACCACTGCGCCACCAGGGAAGCCCTTTATTTTAGTTTTAAATGAAGATATCACACATTTTTCAGGAGTGATAAGATTAATAATGAAATAGTTTCTAGTGCAGACTGGAAGGCACAAACTGGATTTGGCATGGAATTTGCTGTGGAGTGTGGTAGGGGTGAAGGCAAAGAAGAAGAGTGCCAAATAGTAAAAGAAAAATTAACAGAATTTACTGCACTCAAAACTATATAAAACTACTCCATGGGGACTTCCCTGGTGGCGCAGTGGTTGAGAGTCCACCTGCCGATGCAGGGGACATGGGTTCGTGTCCTGGTCCAGGAAGATCCCACATGCCGTGGAGCGGCTAGGCCTGTGAGCCATGGCCGCTGAGCCTGCACGTCCAGAGCCTGTGCTCCACAATGGGAGAGGCCACAACAGTGATAGGCCCACGTACCAGAAGAAAAAAAAAAAAAAACTACTCCATGACCTACACATTTACAGTCAATTAATCTATGACAAAGGAGGCAAGAATATCCAATGGAGAAAAGACAGTCTCTTCAATAAGTGGTGCCAGAAAACTGGACAGCTACATGTCAAAGAATGAAATTAGAACATTCACTAACACCATATACAAAAATAAACTCAAAATGGATTAAAGACCTAAATATTAGACTGGAAACCATAAAACTCCTAGAGAGAAACACAGGCAGGACACTATTTGACGTAAATCATTGCAATATCTTTTTGATCTGTCTCCCAAAGCAAAGGAAATAAAAGCAAAAATAAACAAATGGGACCTAATTAAACTTAAAAGCTTTTGCACAGCAAAGGAAACCATTGACAAAACAAAAGACAACCTACTGAATGGAAGAAAATATTTACAAATGATATGACTGATAAGGGGTTAATATCCAAAATATATAAACAGCTTATGCAACTCAACATTAAAAAATGAACAACCCAATCAAAAACTGGGCAGAAGACCTGAATAGACATTTTTCCAAAGAGGAAATGGAGATGGCCAGCAAGCACATGAAAAGATGCTCAACATCACTAATCATCAGGGAAATGCAAACCAAAACCATAATGAGATATCACCTCACACCTGTCAGAATGGCTATCGTCAAAAAGAACACAAATAATAAATGTTGGTGAGTATGTGGAGAAAAGGGAATCCTCATACACTGTTGGTGGGAATGTAAATTGGTGCAGTCTCTGTAGAAAACTGTATGGAGGTTTCTCACAAAACTAAAAATAGAGCTACCATATGATCCAGCAATTCCACTCCTGGATATATATCACCCCCCCCAAAAAAAAACACCGAAAACACTAATTAGAAAAGATATATGTACCCCAATGTTCATACCAGCATTATTTACAATAGCCAAGATATGAAAGTAACCTAACTAAGTGTCCATCAACAGCTGAATGGATAAAGAAGATGTGCTATATGTGTATGTGTGTGTGTATATACAAATCACACACATAAATACATACCCACATATATAAACATACACACACACACACACACACACACACACAATGGAATACTACTCAGCCATAAAAAAGAATTAAATTTTGCCATTTGCAACAACATGGAAGGATGTGGAGGCTATTATGCTAAATGAAAAAAATCAGGCAGAGAAAGACAAATACTGCATGGTATCACTTATATGTGGAATCTAAAAAATACAACAAACTAGTGAGTATCACAAAAAAATGAAGCAGACTCACAGATACAGAGAACTAGTGGTTACCAGTGGGGAGATGGAAGTGGGGAGGGGCAGTGTAGGGGTAGGGGATTAATAAGTACAAACTATTATGTATAAAATAAGGTACAAGGATATATATTGTACAACACACAGAATACAGACTATATTTTATAACAACTATAAATGGAATATAACCTTTAAAAGTTATAAATCACTATATTATACACATGTAACTTATATAATATTGTACATCAACTATACTTAAATTTTAAAAAGGCTTGAAACAAACAAACAAACAAAACTACTCCATGTGTTGTAGTTACATGAGAAGCATTTAGATAAGATGACTTTGAAATAAATGAATGAAATTGTAAATTTTAAGGCAATATTGTATCTGTATTCAAAACCATTTTCCTTATTTCATTCACACATTGAGAAATTACCATTACAAAGCAAATAGTCCTTTGACCCAGAGACTTCAGAAAAGATAGTGAATGATAAGAGAGTTCAGAAGAGAAAGAGAGTATATCCTCAAAAGAACTCCAAATTTATCTATTTCATGTATAGGAGTTGCTAAAATACAACCTTAATGCTGATCTCTTTTATAAAATGTTTCATTTTTTAATAGTTTACCATGCTGGTCTAATACCCCTTTAAAATGAACTTTTGGAAGGTATTGATCATATCTTCTCTCTACCATGTAAGCTCTTCCAAGAGCTTAGTGAAATCTGTGGATCTTCAAAAATGATTTGCAAATAAAGATTATAATGTATTTAATCAAATAGAGTAGCATCAACATCTTCTGGGACCATTTAGAAGCGATTCAGCAGGCCCATGAATACAAATCCCATAGTGAAAAAGGGGAAACCGGTCTTAGAAACAAAAACTACAGACTAGAGAAAAAAAATTTCAGTAAGAACAAGATGGCTTAGAATAGTTTATACAAACATGAAATGAGTTTTGTTTGGATTCTAAATCTGCAGTGAATTTACAAGACACCCTTGCTCCAAAATTCCTCTTTATAAGATGTACAATTATATTGAATGCCTCAGTATTCCAAAGACACTCAAATAGCCACCACTACCATCTACCTTAAAAAACTTGTTTTAACTATATACATAAATTTGGTACTTGAAGCTCAGTACCAATACCACTTCATAGAACCAGGCACCTCAGTTTCAACCTACAACTCCCAAATTGTTTCCGTTTCTACACCACTGCAACTAACAATCTTGCCAGACTGTACAAAACCATCCAGTGGTTTTGTCTGATGTGGAAAAAAGTCCATGAGGGACTAGGAGGTGCCACCAAATTCATGCCAGGATAAAGATCTAAGTTGGTTGGGCTAGAAATTGGTGCCTTAACCCAATGCATCACCTTATTTCCATTCTCTATCTTTTTGAGCAAAAATTATTTTTACCATGGTAATTTTGTATTACCATGGTAATACAAAATACCATTAGTTCATACAAAGCAAAAAACCTGCTTTGTATGAACTAATGGTAGTGTACCTGAAGGAATCATTCTGGTAGATTTTTGAAAGAGTTCATTTTCATTTTCTCATACTGGCTCCCTCAACTTCACAGTATCTGGCTAGGAGAGCCAGAAGAAATATTCCACATGAACAGAAATGTACTTGATGAATGTAATAAACTAACCAATCAAAATTAATAAAAATAACTTCACTTTATTGGGTTTTTTTAACCCAGAGAGAATTCTGTCAATGAATATTATTTGTCCTCCAAAAAAAAAATTATCCAAGGCTAAGTAATTTTCTGAGACTGTTTCCTAAAAAATCAAATCGTAAATCTAGAAAAGTAAACACTACTCAAATCATATTCTATAGACATTTATTGTATTGATTCAACAATAGGAAATAGAGCTTGAAGAGCATCCCACGTTTCAGATGAAAGTTAACATAATACCAGGAATTAGCGGACTCAATTCTTCCAATCACATAGTTTATTTCTCTCTTGCTAACCTTTTATTGACTTCATTAGAGATTTCTGCCTCCAGTTGGGGAAGAGACAAACAAAGGCCAGTCTACAATTTTCACTCCAGGAAATAAGTCATTCATAAATGTGATTTTAAAACCAAAGAGAACTATCCTGTTTCAGTAGAGAACTTTTTTTAAAAGGAATCCTTTAAATATCACTGATTAAAAATAATTTGTTTCCAAAAATATGGCATCAAAGAATGTAGAAGGAATATATAACAAACCCCAGTTTATCCAAAATCCAAAAGGTAAGATTAAAACAACTAGCATTTTCCCATGGTATGTATGATATCTAGAATTCATAAAGATATACCCAAGACAACGCAGGAGCCTATCAGGATTTCTGATCCATCATGTATTAAATTATATTCAAAATAAGTTTCATATTAAGTATTTATTGTAGCCTAGTTCCATGAATATATACTAATCCATGGATAAAATATTATAATTCTCATATAAGTAAAATACCTAATACCCCATCTTTTTGAAGAAAAAAATAGAGAATACTATAGCATATTACTGATGTAATTTCAACTTATGCTGCTTCAAATACTGGTTTCCCTGTTTTCCTACTTTTAAGTCAATATGATAAGATACCAAGATGGTAATCTATGGCCAACAAGGTTGTAACAAGAGCTTCAACCTCTTTTACTGTAGTAAAATTACATATCGCTTATGCCTAGACTGCAAATAATGCTCTTTTGGCCAATTTTAAAGTTAGCAGTAGCAAAGCAAAAGAAGATTTTAGCATTAACATGAATTTTTAAAATCATTAACTTTTCCCTCTAAAATGATACTTCGTGATATAAGATACAAAGTTTATTGTTAATTCAGTTCAGACCAATATTTATTCTTCTCCTTGGCATCTTGAAAATTCATTTAAGCTTATTTTGCTATTATTGACTCTGTTCATCAACTCTAAAAGGGGGTTATACATTACCCACTAAATGCAAATAATTTTTGGAAGCATTGCTTAGTGGACTTTTATGCTGTGTAACATATTCAATTAAAGGTAAGAGACTTTTAAATAACCTTTAGGGAGAACCACCTGCCAAACCACACAGCATTGATGGTAAGAAAATTATCTTTGGGATTTATAATTTCAAATCAAAACAAATCATCAACTATTCAAAAAGAGTGATTTTCTGTGTCCAATAGAAATAATAACATAATGAAAAGCTTATAGCTAATTATTAATCATTTTAAAATCATCCCAGGATATTTCAAGTTGATCTAAGCCATAATTTAAATTTCTCAGAGCCAACTGAGAGCTACCTTCCTTCACAATCTATTTTGAATTTAGAAAAACTTAAGTGCAAAAATCACATGAATATATGGTAAGGAGTCTGGTGTTCTGAACTCCTGTCACCTTGCCAAACAGTTCACCATCAAAAAAGTCAACCTCTCTGTGTTTGGAAGGGGCATAAATATCCTCAATTTGACTGTAGGACATGGTTTTCTCTCTTCAAATATTAATGTGAAAGTCTTTTGGCAAAGTACAAGGACTATTTTTCCTTGGAGAAACTACAGCTGTGAGAGTTGACCTCAGTCTTTTAAGACCAAAGGATTCTGTCTGGGAAAATGACTTACTGATGATCAAAGTTAGCAGAAAAAAAGACCTCAGTCTTCAGAGCTTCTTCACCAAATAACTATTCTCTTTTAGTATTCCTAATGCATAATGGAGTACTGCCATGTTGCACAACTTGAGAGGACAACATTCATAGAGAAGACAATATGAGTGTGCCCCCTGGAGTTTCAAAATTCAGCCCAAGTATCACCATCATCATGAAAGCTTTCTTGCTTCCTTGCTAAGTTCCTGATCATGGAATCCTGGTTTATTTTGATATAATCTACTTATCATAGATATGCTGCCCAGATCAGACCACCTTACAACTTTATAGTTCTTGGCAGCCTCAAAAAGATCTGCATCTCTTATCCTACAACACCTATTCCTACCTTTTTAAAAAAGGTTTTGCTTGTTCAAAGCAGAGATAGAGAGAAATCCTGTTTAAATCAAAACAACCGATCATCCATGGGAAATAGTACAATGTGGTAGAAGGACCACTAGAGTGAGATCTGCCATTTTATTAATCATATGCCTCAGATCACCCATCTGTAGATAAGGGACAGTAACTGACTTAACCATTCCATGTAATTATTATGATAATCACCAAAAAATATGCCAAAGTACTCTGTAAGTTGAAACATAGTATGCAAACATTATTTTGTTAATAGGGAAAATTTTAATGGAAGTCTTCTCACGTGGTATATACATATAATAGACTATTATTCAGCCATTAAAAAAGAATGAAATAATGCCATTTGTAGCAACATGGATGGACATAGAGATTATCATACTAAGTTAAGTAAGTCAGACAGAGAAAAACAAATATCATATGATATCACCTATATGTAGAATCTATAAAAATGATACAAATGAACTATTTACAAAACAGAAATAGACTCACAGACATAGGAAACAAACTTATGATTACCAAAGGGGAAAGGGGTAAGGGAGGGATAAATTGGGTATTTGGGATTAACAGATATACACTAGTATATATAAAATAGGTAAACAACAAGCACCCATTATATAGCACAGGGAACCATATTCAGTATCTGGTAATAACCTATAATGAAAAAGAATCTGAAAAAGAATATGTAGATGTATGTATATATATATGTGTGTGTTTGTGTAAATGTATACAATCTATATGTAACTGAATCACTTTGCTGTACACCTGAAACACTGTAAATCAACTATAATTTAAAAAATAACAAAATAAAAACGTTTTATCAATATTATTTGAACATAGCAATGTTAAATTATTTGGAACAGAATTTCTAAGAGTCTATTTGTTCTAAGCACTGTATTTAGGGTCTCTTTTTTTAGATGGGTCATTTTTATGTAAAATTAGCTTAAACCTGAATTAAAGAAGCAAGCAATGTCACTCTTTCTACAAGGTAGAATAAAGATTACTAGATTATAATATGCAACAGTGTCTTTGCGTGCTAACTGCTTTACTTACATACGGACTTTTTAGCACTTTAGAGATTTACTACATCTATAGTTTCAGGGAATGAGCATTCCTATATAAGCAAATGCTAGCAGATAAATTTCTGGTTCTGTTCTTGGACTTTACAGTCATCACATGAAACCAAAAACATCTCTTTTGATGCCATAGGCACAAAGTAATCAACTAAACTGAAAAAACAAAAATTCATTTGTTCCAGGTTTAAACCAGACCATTTCATCAGATTTCAGGTAACAAAAACTTTTTCAGTGCTTCTAAAACGAACCTGAAAAAAAGGAACTAACTTCATAAATGCAATCTCGTAGGGAACAAAGGGGTACAAAACCTTCAGTGCTACATAAAGGTAGAAGTGAGAATTATTATTCAGAGAACCCTACGTCAATTAGATGAAATTGTTTCCTAATGGTAATGGTAAAAAGTTTGGCAGGCCTAAAAAAAGTAGCATGTCTATAACTTCCATTCTGATTGTGTCTTCAAATAGCCAAAGAGAAAGGAGAAAGAGTGAGAGAAGAAGAAAATACTTAATGTAGAAACTCTACCAAAATCTACCAAACTTATATGAATCCAACCAAAATCAGGAGTACATGAAGCAAGAAGTTACTCACAATGCCCCCGGCAGCTGAGTAAAATGATGCTTCAATCATTACTGATTTTTTTGACCTTGTGGATTTACACTCCAAAAAGTATAACCTTGCTATTTAAGATGTGTGAGACTCTCCTATAACTAGTATGCTTGTTATAAAAATCCATGTTCCTAAAGCTATTACTTTACTGATCCCATAGTCTCACAAACTGGTCATAGATTTAAAGTCGGGATTATTCTAACTGTTAAATCAGTAAAATCTAAATTCAATCCACCTGATTGCTGTTCTTGTAATCAATACAAGCTCCAGATATCCCCCATCCCTCTACCCACTGCCATGTTCAGTAGTAGAGCTGCTATGATCTATAAATACTGCTGCTTCTGGATGACTTTCAGGGAAAGCCCAAAAGAAAATAAATTATAGCAGTCTATCCAAGAGGGAAGGAAGGCACAGATAACAACCAAGACAGATTCTCTCCTTTTTAAGCTTCCATTCCAAGAAAAAGAATGGGAAGGAAGGGGGAATTCTTTTAATATAGGCCAGTTAATTTATGAGCCAGGACAAGAGAATGGAGAATTATGCATGACATCAGAATTCTTCAAAATATTACAAAGATAATTATGGAGATGCACTAAAATGAATATTCCCATGAATAAACTAAATTTAAAACTAAAAAAACTGAAAGACAATTCACTATTCTTATTTAGTATTCAACATATGCAGAATGATATTACAAATGTGATTTAACAGAATTAACACTTGTGAAGGCAGGGGAGACTAAGGTGAAGGTTCCATATTAATCTTAAAAAAAAAAACCTCTTTATTAGAATAAGTCACTTTTTAATAGTTCAACTCCAGAGCCTTAAATAAGAACACATATCAGTAAGATTGGCACAACATTGTAAATCAACTCTACTTCAATAAAAAATGGAAAAAAAAGAACACATATCAATAGATCTTGCACTTAGAATGGGTAATATTCCTAAAAACCATAACGTAGAACTAAAATTTGTAAGTTAAATCTGATTTTCCCATGGTTATAATGTTAAATTAGATTAGAAGAATTTATTCTGCAACTGCTGTCTGCCCTCAGCTGTCAGTCCTCTCCAGGAATTATTCTCAGTTCTATAAATCACTTTGCCCAAGATTACACCACCTCTTGGGGGTAGCTTGCATCAAATGCCTGATCAATGTAAGGGTACAAAGACCCATCCTCCTTACTCCAACCTAGATCAGCTCTGAACAGCCTCCCCGTAGGTATGGCTGAGACCTTTGTTCTGATTGCAGCACAGCCCTATTTTTCCCTCAGCCCAATCCTGCTTCCTTCCCTTTCCCCATGGGTGTAAATCCCAAAAGTTCTCACTAGCAACATCCAGCATATTAATCCTGCTTCCTGGGGAACCAACCTGCAACTATTGTAGATAAATCAAATAGGATTACTTATATAAATCAAATAAGACTACATATATAACTAATCACATAAAATTCTACTTATGATCATACTATATCATATGCTACTATACAAAATTCTTTTTCTTAATTCAGGCTTTATTTCTATTTTTTAAAAAAGCAATAACAAGGGTATGGAGTAAGGAGACCCTGAGCTCACTTCCTCCCACAGACACACCAAAACTACAACTACATACAAGACTGCTATCTCTGAGAACAAACTAACAGAACAGATTTTCCACAATTAATGATATAAAGAAATGGTCACATCAAGACAACTAGGAAGGGCACAGACACTGCCTAGTTAGAACCCACACTCCTAGTGCAGCAACCCACAAGGAGGAGGGATATCACAACTACAGAGATCGCCCCTGAGGAGTGAGGGGTCTGAGCCCCACATCAGGCTCCCCAGCCTGGGGGACCTGCATAAGGAAGAGGAGCCCTCATACATCTGGCTTTGAATCCAGTGGGGCTTACATCCAGGAAAGCCAGAGAGCTGTGGGAAATGGAAAGTCAACTCTTAAAGGGATCATGCACAAACTCACTTGCTCTAAGTTCCAGCGCAGAGGCAGTAGCTTGAAAAGCACCTGGGTCATACAAGAAGGAAACTCATTGACTAATTTTAGGACATGTGCCAGAGAGGCAGGGATCTGGTGAAACTCTGTGGATGAAAGTGCTGGTAGGTACCAATTTTTTTTTTTTTTTCACTCTTCTTTCTCCTACCTGGTCCTGCAATGGCAGGCATCATTTCTGTCACTCACTATCAACCTAACTAACACTGTTAACATTAGCTAATGCCTCACCTCAGCAATCCATTAAGGACCAGCCCTGCCCAAACCACCACCCCCAGTACCTCCAAAGTTGCCCCTGCTTCATCCCACCTGGTAGGCCAACTCGGCCAGCAATGGCACCCCTCCAAAGTGACTCCCACCCCAAGGGGCCAGCCACAACCACCAGCCCGCCCACAGCAGTCACAGCCCAATTACAACAGGAGGAGCACACAGCTCACACAGGGCATACCCCGGAGGAACTGGCTCTGGTGACCATGGCAGATTGTAATACTGGGCCCCATAGGACATCCACTACATAAAGTTACTCTTTCAAGACTGGGAGATGTAGCTGATATACCTATAACACATAGAAAGACAGAGATAGGCAAAATGAGGAGACAAAGGAATACTTTTCAAACAAAAGAACAAGATAAAACCTCAGAAAAAGAACTAAATGAAATGAAGATAAGCAATTAACTACATAAGGAGTTCAAAGAAATAGTCATAAAGATGTTCAACAAACTTGGATGAAGAATGGATGAACTCAGTGAGAACTTCAAAAGAGACAGAAAATATAAAAAAGAAATAATCAGAACTGAAGAAAACAATAAGTGAAATGAAAAATAAACAAGAGGGAAAGAATCAACAGGAGGAAGAATGGATGAACTCAATGAGAACTTCAAAATATAAAAAAGAAATAATCAGAACTGAAGAATACTATAAGTGAATTGAAAAATAAACCAGAGGGAATCAATAGATTAGAGGATGCAGAAAAATTTGATCAGCGATCCAAAAAACTGAGTAGTGAATATCACCCAATGGGAATAGCAAAAAGAAAAAAATGTTTTTAATGAAGGTAATTTAAGGGACCTCTTGGATAACATTGAGCATACTAACATTTGCACTATAGAGGTCCCAGAAGTAGAAGGGAGAAAAAAAAGGACAGAAATCCTACCTGAAAAAATAATGTCTGGAAACTTCCCTAACCTAATAAAGGAAACAGACATCCAAGTCCAGGAAGTATAGACAGCACAAACAAGATGAACTCAAAAGACTCACACCAAGACACATTATAATTAAAATGTCAAAAGTTAAAGATAGAGAATCTTAAAAGCATCAGGAAAAAAAAAAAAAAAAACTAGTTACATACAAGGGAACCCTGTAAGACTATCAACTGATTTTTCAGCAGAAACTTTACAGGCTAGAAAGGACTGGAAATATATATAAAAGTACTAAAAGGAAAAAACTTAGAATAAAGAATACTCTACCCAGCAAGGAGAAATAAAGAGTTTCCAGACAAACAAAAGAGTTCATCATCACTAAGCCAGCCATACAAGAAAGTTAAAGGGACTTCTTTAAATGGAAAAGAAAAGGCCATAACTAGAAACAAGAAAATTATGAAAGAAAAAAATTTCACTGGTAAAGGCAAACATATGGTAAAGGTAGAGGATCAACAACCTACAGTATGAAGCTTAAAAGGCAAAAGTATCTATATCTAAAATAATTACTTAAGTGATACACAAAATAAAAGATGTAAAATATGATGTCCAAAACATAAAATGTTGGGGAGGATTAAAAAAGTAGTGCTTTTAGAATGCACATGAACTTAAGCAACTGTCAACTTCAAACCAAAAACCTATGCAGATACACAAAAAAACTTAAGAGAAAGGAATACAAACTTAACACTAAAGCAAGTCATCAAATCACAAGGGAAGAGAACAAAAGGAGAAAGGAACAAAGAACTACAAAAACAACCAGAAAACAATTAACAAAATGGCAATAAGTGCGTACCTGTCAAAAATACTTTAAATATAAATGGACTAAATGTTTCAATCAAAAGATATAGCGTGGTCGAATGGAGAAAAAAAAACCAAGACCCATATATATCGTGCCTACAAGAGACTCACTTCAGATCTAAAGAGACACACAGACTCAAAGTGAAGGGATGGCAAAAGACAGGCCACGCAAATGGAAATGAAAAGAAAGTTGGGGTAGCAATGTAAATATCAGACAAAATAGACTTTAAAACAAAGACTGTAAAGAGAGACAAAGAAGAGCATTGCATAATGATAAAGGGATCAGTCCAACAGGAAAATATAACACCTGTAACTATCTATGAACCTAACATGGAGCACAAGAATACATAAAGCAAATATTAACAGACATAAGGGGAGATATCAACCCTAATACAATAGTATAGTAGTAGGGGACTTTAACACCTCACCTGCATCAATGGATATAGATCATCCAGACAGAAAATTAATCATGGAAACATAGGCCTTAAATCAGGGGTCCCCAACTCCTGGGCCACAGACCGGTATGAGTCCTTGACCTGTTAGGAACTGGGCCACACAGCAGGAGGTGAGTGGTGGGCAAGCGAGTGAAGCTTCATCTGCCGCTCTCCATCGCTCCCCATTGCTCGCATTACCACCTGACCCATCCCACACCCACCCCGGTCTGTGGAAAAATTGTCTTCCATGAAACCGGTCCCTGGTGCCAAAAAGGTTGGGGACTACTGACATAAATGACATGTTATATCAGACTAACTTAATAGATATATACAGAACATTCCACCCCAAAACAGCAGAATACAAATTCTTTTCAAGGACAGGGAACATTCTCCAGGATAGATCACACGTTAGTCCACAAAACAAGTCTCAATAAATTTAAGAAGACAGATCCCACCCACCAGTGGACCAACACCAACTCCAGGACCCCCAGGGCCCTGCAGCCAGAGTCCCTGGAGCCTGACTCCACCCACCTGTAGGCCAGCACTAGTCCCAGGACCAGCCTCCCCCACCTGTGGGAAGGCACCCTCAGGATGCTCTAGGCCATGGCTCTGCCCACCAGCAGGTTGACATCAACTCCAGGCCCCCAGGGCTTGGCAGTCAGAGACCCTGGGACCTGGCTGTGCCTACCAGGGAGCCAGCCCACCAGCAGCCAGTTAGGAGACATATTTAGAGGGTATTAGGCTAAATGAAATAAGCCACATATAGAAAGACAAATACTTTATGATCTCACATATATGTGTAATCTAAAAAACAAACAAAACAAAAACACACTCATATATACAGAGCACAAACAGGTGGCTGCCAGTGGAAGAGGATGTGAAATCAGTGAAAGTGATTAAGGGGTACAGACTTAAAATAATTAAGAATGTAATGTACAACACTGAAAGGAAAGATTTAATAAAGATAAGTCTTCAGGTCACTTAACTTTTTAGAGTTAGTCACAGTATGTCTGTTTTGCCTCTTCATTCTAATTTCACATTTCCCTGTAGCAAATATGGTCATCAGAAATCAATTTGTCTATGTTTAAGAGGAGAAACTCCTTTTGCTTATTTAAGCTATCATTTCACCTGTAACAAGATTTCTTTTGGATCCTTTTATTATTCAAAGCATATCTGCTTTCAGAATGCAAAGACCAACTCAATTGGCCTGAAATTTACTAGTCTTGAATGGTTTATCACTAGTTGCTTTATGGTGTCACTCAATACCCATTTCAATGTCTCTTTCCCTTGCATTCCTCTACTGCAGAGATTAGAAAACAAATACTTTCAGGCACGTAACACAATTCTAGACAATGAGATGCAGGCAGAAGTCCCTGGTGAGAACTTCCCTTCTTTGTAGGGAGTGAGAGGAAACCTCACAAAAATGAGGGTTTTTATTCTTCCTGCCTGGAAAGTAAATGTAAGGCCCAGAAATGCAGCAGCCATGTTGAGTTTGAAGCCCCAAGAAAGAAAATAAAAGCCACATGCTAAGTACAGCAGGGTGAAAATATAAAAGGAGCCACTATACCTGCCCTTGGACTGTCTACCTCCACATTTCTTATTACATAAGAAAAATAATGACTTAAACCAGTAAAGGATTTACTTATTTTTAGCTTTCCATTACATCCATTATTTAATAACAACAGGATTCATATTTGTGCTAAGAAAAACAAACTTCTTTTAACATTAAATTATATAAAGAATTTCTCACCAAGTTTTCACACAGGGACACTGTATAACCTTTACCTTGCATGTCTCCCTGAGTTAGACTATGTGTTAAGAGTGGTCTGGGATTGAACCATATTTACCAACTCCAGGCATAATAATGAATGAAAGGAAGGACGAAGAGGCTGGAGGGAGGGAAGGAAACTGAGATAGGGGTAAATTGAAAGGAGACACACAGCTATAATCTGGGTCTCTGAAAGCTGAATTACTTAGTTTAGTAATCTAATTTGATATAAAATAAGGGCTATCCTAGAAGGATGGATGTTTAACATGTCCTTTGGGATAATCCTTTCTAAAACTGCAAGAGTGGTGTTACTAAGAAATGTCATTTGTGCAGGTGTTCTGTGCTGCTAACAAAACAAAAATCTATATTATAGATATGCAGTGATAAACTGCAGATACTCTTAAAGGAAAAGACAGAATTCACCCGTAGCAAACAATTTTGTATCTGTTCAAATTAAATTAATTTAATATTGTATTTCCAGAATGTTGTTTTATTTGAATAGTCTATTTCCATAAGGAAGCCAATAACAGTTTGATTTTCTATCTTTATTTTGTTTGTCCTAAGCAAACAATCAAATATCCATTTAAGCAGTAAGAGAGGACTTTTACTTATAAAAAGAATACTACTTTCATCAGTCACAGCACATTAATTTCATAATATGAATTGACCTTAAACTATAAAATAATTAAAGCACTGGATTAAGAAATAAACTATGTTCCACATCTGAAAATCCATTCTAATTATGCCAAAAAATACATAAATGGGATAAATTGTTGTTTCATAGCCCAAGTGTTATAGTCTTACATAGAAGTGGCTAAAGCAGGGTAGACCATGAACATTATTATTCTAAACTAAATCATAGGCTGAACCATATGAAGTTCTCTATTTGACCTACAAAAATGGCAGTTTCATATGGTTCAAACTAAGAAGCACAGAAATTCAGAAAGACAAACTATCTTTTTTTCTTGGCTAAGCATTCAAATCTTCCTATGCTCTTAGCTGGGGAGCTATTAATCACTGTTATGCTTCATTAAAAAAAAAATAAAATAAACACTAAAATCTGAATAAAGTAAATGTGAACTATGATTACAGCCAACTCAGATTTTATAGAAAACAACTAATATATCAAAAAAATTTAAGTACCCACTTAAGTAGCTTTATAATGTCTTATTAAGAGTGAATATTAAAATATTCTGGCATTTTATTTAATTAAATTACTATAACTGAATAAGGATATTAAGTACTATAAATTAGGTATATTATTAACAAGAATACAAATATGAACTATCTGGCTTCCCTTTCAGCATAAATTTTCCACATAGGCATATTTTCTCTTGCTGGGATTAATTCTGTAACAAGATAACAATTCTATAAATCATCTGAACGAGCAAAAGTGTACAGTCACTCAGATTTCACAGTTGATAATAGAACTGAGGGAAATAAAGACCTCTCTTTACCAGTATGTTCAAAGGGAGAGTTTTGCATGGAAATCAAATGGACAGTGTATAACCTCTGGAAAAGGAACTTATGTTCCAAGGTCAATGAGCACCAAAGTCTAATTTTCACTAAAAAAGAAAGAATAAAAAGCTGTGACCTAGACACTGGGAGTTCCAAAAGAAACAGATGTTCACATGCACTTAAAACAGTTTTACTTTCAAAATTACATCAAATATTTGGTAGCCTAATTGACCAATCTCCAAAACTTAACAGTCAAATAAAACAAAGGGTATTCCTGCCTGGAAGACATGTGTGTGTGTGTATATGTGTGTGTGTGTGTATATATATATATAAATATATAAATATATAAATATATATATATATATATATATTATATATATATATATATATGTCAGAAACCAAGCCAGAAGAGCAGATTAAGGGAAAAGGGAACAGTGACTAAAATTAAATACAACCTTGCTATTTCAATCATTAAAAAATTGAATTTGTCAGTTAAGACAACAGCACTAATACAAGTGCTTACATGGGACCTCTTTAGAGAGAGTGACAGGGACAAGCATTGACTACTCTCTCCCTTTTTGATTTTTTTTTTATTATAGCAAGTCCTCAAAGCATTTGAGCATATGCCATTACCCACATGCTCTGTGATCCAGGTTTCCTTTCCTTACTTTATGACCCCCATATTCTTCTCACTTCACATGGCTAAATTTCTACTTTCTCTGACAACTGATATTCTTGAAAATGTAGGTAATGGGATTTTAGATTGCCAAACAAGCTGGAAAGACTTATAATTATCTTTACTCCCTAAAAGCATATGCAGAGCACACACTCCAATGACCTATCCCTGCACAATCCAACAAGATTATTTGGCCCACATTAAAATCCCATTTAAGAATGATGATGGGGGCTTCCCTGGTGGCACAGTGGTTGAGAGTCCGCCTGCCGATGCAGGGGACATGGGTTCGTGCCCCGGTCTGGGAAGATCCCACATGCCACAGAGCGGCTGGGCCCGTGAGCCATGGCCGCTGAGCCTGCGCGTCCAGAGCCTGTGCTCCGCAACGGGAGAGGCCACAACAGTGAGAGGCCCGTGTACCACAAAAAAAAAAAAAAAAAAAAAAGAATGATGATGATAAGAGAATAAAATACTAGTAAATGCACAGATATTTTAAAAAGTTAACACACTGTTCTTTCTACTTTTGACTCCATATACTTATCTGTGTCTTGTTTTTGTAAATTTTTCCCAGGGAGGAAGCTGGGGGAAGGGAATAGTTAAAAAGAAGAATCATAGAATAGCATCAGCACCTGTATTAGTTTCCTGGGGCTGCCATACCAGAGTACTACAAACTCAGTGGCTTAAGAGAACAGAAATTTATTGCCTCACATTTCCGGAGGGTAGAAGTTCGAAATCAAGTTGGCAGCAGAGCCATGTTCCCTCTGAAACCTGTAGGGAAGAATCATTCCTTGCCTTTTCGAGCTTCTGGTATTTGCTGGTAATCCTTGGGATTCCTTGCCTTGTACATACATCACTCCAATATCTGACTCCGTCATCACATGGCCGTTTTCTCCCTGTGTGTCTCTGTCTCTGTGTCTCTTCTCCTCTTCTTATAAGGACACCAGGCACGTTGGATTAAGGACCCATGCTATTCCAGTAAGACTTCATCTTAAGTAATGACATCTGCAGTGACCCCATTTCCAAATAAGGTCACTGGGGTACTGGGGGTTAGGACTTCAACATGTCTTTTCTAGGGGGATATAATCCAACCCATATAACATCTGACAAATGGATATTTCAAATTAGATGTCTAATTATCCTATCATATAAAATGCATTATTTCCTCCTACAAATTTTCTATGCTATCATTATGCTCCCAGATCTCTTGAATAATCTTTAACTTATTCTTTTCATCTCCCAATATTCAATCAACCACCAATTCTATTAACCTTTCTTTCAAGATGGCAATAATTTAAAAAAGTTTAATCCATTGAGTCTGATTTGTTCCAACAGTCTCTGAATTGGTCTCCCTACTTTCAAGGTCTTCCCATTCAAGAAATCTATTTCAAATATACTGTTTTCTTCACTTCTCACCAACATGTGAATCCTCTTTAAAAACTCCATTAATATATATCAAGTGCTTAGCAGAGGGCCAGTTCACAGTATTATTTAGTAAAAAAAAAAAAAAAAAACACTATTATTATCATTTTATTATTATATTTATTGTTCACATTTTTATTATTTCTTATATTATTATTTATATTGTATGAGTCATCCTTTCTATATAAAGATCAACAATTTCTCAAAACTAATTCTGATTCCCAATAAATTTTTTTAAATTTATTTATTTATTTTTGTCTGTGTTGGGTCTTCATTGCTGCGTGCAGGCTTTCTCTACTTGCGGCGAGTGGGGGCTCCTCTTTTTTGCGGTGCACGGGCTTCTCATTGCAGTGGCTTCTCTCGTTGCAGAGAAGGGGCTCTAGGAACACGGGTTTCAGTAGTTGTGGCACGTGGACTCAGTAGTTGTGGCTTGCGGGCTCTAGAGCACAGGCTCAGTAGTTGTGGCGCACGGGTTTAGCTGCTCCGCAGCATGTGGGATCTTCCCAGACCAGGGCTCGAACCCGTGACCCCTGCATGGGCAGGCGGATTCTTAACCACTGTGCCACCAGGGAAGTCTCCCCAATAAACTTTAAAAGCATTGGGATAGAAGGATGCTTGTTCTTCCTATTTGCTATGGCATGACATTGTATCCAATTACTGAGTATTTTACAAAGAAAGGGGTAAATTCATCCAATTTTATAATACCCGAGAAGAAGCAGTTGTAGGAATTAAAAAATTACCAAAAGGAATAGTATAGTATGAGAAATATCTCAGAGTATAAGCACTGCCCAAATGAAAGGTTCAATGTGGTCATTACAATTTACCACTACTCATTTTGGCTGAGCATGGAGGACTAAGAATTATGGGGCAGTGATGACCTCTATGGTCAGAGAAAAGAGAAGCTGTTTATGGCAACCAGATTTTAGTTTATTTTATCAGAACCCCTCCAGCCTGATATTTGAATATTTTCACAATATAGGCTCTGTAATTTACTAATTAAGCTATATTCTACCAGGGTTGTGAGTACTCTACAAAAAATTATATCAATGGCTTCTCACCTACATCTTTAGATGTTTTTCTTCTAATTGAATTTTAACCCATATATTATTACATTATGGCTGGCATTGAAAATATCTCACATTTTTCTTTTTTTAAAAAAAGTTCCTTGTTCAGGTAATGAGTACATCTACTCTATTTTTGTATATATTTGAAATTTTACATTTAAACACCCTCCATTACTTGATATTTAAGTTGCATCCAATATTCCTCTATTATAAACAATATGGTAATGAATATCTTTGTTACACAAATCTTTAATGATGTATCTGTTTATGTTCTTTTTTTTTTTTTTTTTTTTCGGTACGCGGGCCTCTCACTGTTGTGGCCTCTCCCGTTGCAGAACACAGGCCCCGGACGCGCAGGCTCAGCGGCCACGGTTCACGGGCCCAGCCACTCCGCGGCATGTGGGATCCTCCCGAACCGGGGCACGAACCCGCGTACCCTGCATCAGCAGGCGGACTCTCAACCACTGCACCACCAGGGAAGCCCTCTGTTTATGTTCTTAAAAGGGATTCCTAGAAATGCACTTGATGGATCTAAAGACATATAAATGTTAATAATCAACATCTTAAAAAGCATTGACTATTAACTTTTAGGTCCTGATGCATACAAAATGATTATTGAGAAACAAAGATGATTTCACCTGGTTTGTGAAGGAAGAACAATAATGCAAGCTGGTTTCTATGTTAGTCATTTGGAAACTGTACAATTTTAAAATTACCTCATGTTGGCCTTCCATGGTACCTGAAGTTGCTTCAGCAGTCATTCTTTTGTTCAAAACATGGGGCAGTATGTATGATAATTGACATTTATTGATCTCAGCATAGGTGATCTATTTATTTTTTTTATTTTTTATTTATTTATTTATTTTTTTTCTTTTTTTTGCTGTATGCGGGCCTCTCACTGTTGTGGCCTCTCCCGTTGCGGAGCACAGGCTCCGGATGCGCAGGCCCAGCGGCCACGGCTCACGGGCCCAGCCGCTCCGCGGCATATGGGATCCTCCCAGACCGGGGCACGAACCCGTATCCCCTGCATCGGCAGGCGGACTCTCAACCACTGCGCCACCAGGGAGGCCCTATTTATTTTTTTTAAATTATCAGTGCTAAGAAACAAAACCTATGCTATTAGTCTGAATTTTAGTGTGAAAGATAGAAAACTAGTTATATATGTATGTAATTACCCTTAACTGTAAAAAATATATTCATGTTCACTTCATCTAAAGCATATTCAAAATAAGAGATAAAATGCACCTCATAGATTAGCTAATTCCTTCATTCCTTAGTCATTAAACTATTATGAATAGGTGTTCAATAACACATTTCTCAAACTTTATAATTCTATCTCCAGCACAGGACTAGAATTTTATACTTTATATATGGTGAAAGTATGCCTTTTAAATCAAAAGTTTTAAAATGTCTGACAGGTTGACAGTAAGGTCACTGTAAACTTCAGATTCATGGTTAAGTCAAGCCAGCCTGATACCTGAGTGATGGAACAAGGCACTGGACTGCGTGAACAAATTCCTTACTCTCCAAGCACATAATCATCAGCAGTTTTATAGTACTGACATCTATGATCTCAGAAGGTGATAAAGAAGGAGGCCATCAATAAATTGTTTGCTGTTCATCTCATGTGGATTAAACTCATGGGTTACCCTGAAAATTTCCATAGTGAGTTTGTTGGTAAATCTTCTGGCCAAAAAAAAAGTGTGATTACCATATGCTACCAAATACAAAAGACTATTCAGTGAACTGAAACAACAAATACTTATGTAAGGTATGAGACCAAAGAAGAAAATAAATGGTAGAAGTTGTACAATAAATGTTGTAAGACTGTTACAGTAAGTATAACATGCAATCCAACACTTGTCACTCCTCCACTACCATCCTCCTGTAGTTCACTGCATTTAGGGTTCCCCTAAATCTACTTTCTACGGTGTGATTTGAAGCAAGTTATTTAATTTCTCTGAATCTCAATCTACTCATCTGTAAAATGGTAAAAAATAATCTCAACCTAGGGTTGTTATAAGGATTAAATCTAATAATGCAGCGTCTCTCATCCTGGTAGTGTACAAACTCCTCCTGGTCATGGATATACTGATAATTTTTTTTTTAGTTTTAGGTTTACATTTTGCTGACAATCTTTTTTAAAATAATGAACACAAGTATGATTTAAAAAATAAGCATATAAAGTGAACGAACACCTTAAAGTACTGCTGTGTTGTGTCAGCGCTGCTTTGGCATTTGTGTTCTGGATCACATTGTCCCCCAAAAGTACTACTTTTTTTTTTTTTTTTTTTTTCCGGTACGCGGGCCTCTCACTGCTGTGGCCTCTCCTGTTGTGGAGCACAGGCTCCGGACGCGCAGGCTCAGCGGCCATGGCTCACGGGCCCAGCCACTCCACGGCATGTGGGATCTTCCCGGACCGGGGCACGAACCTGTGTCCCCTGCATCGGCAGGCGGACTCTCAACGACTGTGCCACCTGGGAAGCCCCAAAAGTACTACTTTAATTGTCATAGCTTAATGAGAAACTGGCAGAGGAATACTTCCATAAAAAATGTTTTTGTGCCAGGTTAAGGCCAAATGAGGTCACAATGCTATATAAATGAAGGTTTTTGAATAGAAGTTTGAATAGAGAAAGATGGTGGGAGAATTATCATCACACAGTGGTGTAGGAATGCTGATCTCAGAGAAATGTGTCATATTCACTTTGAGAGGCAATTTATTTTCAATAGTAGTTTTTGGGGACTTCCCTGGTGGTGAAGTGGTTAAGAATCACCTGCCAATGCAGGGGACATGGGTTCGAGCCCTGGTCTGGGAAGATCCCACATGCTGTGGAGCAACTAAGCCCATGCACCACAACTACTGAAGCCCACGCGCCTAGAGCCCGTGCTCTGCAACGAAGACAAGCCACCATAGTGAGAAGCCCACGCACTGCAATGAAGAGTAGCCCCCGCTTGCTGCAACTAGAGAAAGCCCTCGCACAGCAACGAAGATCCAACGCAGCCAAAAATAAATAAATGAATAAATAAAAAAAAAGTTTTTGCCTTGAAGGTGACATAACTTTTATTGGTTTCATACTTTTCTTGTTATTAAATTTATAATTCGTTTTGGCTTTATGATTCTATAAGAGTTATAAGCAGGGGCTTCCCTGGTGGCGCAGTGGTTGAGAGTCCGCCTGCTGATGCAGGGGACGCGGGTTCGTGCCCCGGTCCAGGAGGATACTGCATGCCGCGGAGCGGCTGGGCCCGTGAGCCATGGCCGCTGAGCCTGCGCGTCCGGAGCCTGTGCTCCGCAACGGGAGAGGCCACAGCAGTGAGAGGCCCAAGAGTTATAAGCATAAGAAACTTATACTTTGTTTTATATTTGTACATTTACATTTAAATAGCAATGATAATACAAATATTTTAATTTAATACTGGAGTATCTGAGACAATATTTTTTTTCTTTAAAAAAGTCTGTACTTTTCTTTTTCTTCAACTAGGATAATGTATACATGGTGCTTAGCCCAAGATAGCTCTTAGTAAAATTTAGTACCCATCTCTTCCCCTATGCATATTTATTATTATATAGGTATCTGGCATTTGGCTAGGTGTGTTTGTTTCTCCCAGGTTATGGTAATAGTTGGGGTATGGAGAAGGGGTGGTCTGATGGGCATGATTTGATTTCCATTTTCAGGCTTTATACAGCAGAAATTAAATAATGGGTACATATTGACAGATTTAGTACTCACTTTTGTGGTCATTAGAGTGGAAAAAAAAGAAGTCACCTTTTTTTTTTTTTTTTCTTTTTGCGGTATGCGGGCCTCTCACTGTTGTGGCCTCTCCCGTTGCGGAGCACAGGCTCCGGATGCGCAGGCCCAGCGGCCATGGCTCACGGGCCCAGCCGCTCCGCGGCATATGGGATCCTCCCAGACCGGGGCACGAACCCGTATCCCCTGCATCGGCAGGCGGACTCTCAACCACTGCGCCACCAGGGAGGCCCAAAAGAAGTCACCTTTAACAGCCATTCTTGGAATTTTAGCATTAGAAATGTATGTCTCTGGTTTAATGAAGAGAACAGGATGCAAGGTATTCAAGAGAACTCTCAAAGCCTAGAATCATACAGTTTCTTAGAAGCAGAAGTGATTAAAATTAGGGCCTAACAGGTTACATCGTAATTCTAGTCCTCCCTAACAATCCTGATAGTAGAAATAGAAAGTCTTTGAAAACAAACCAGTTTTATTCATTTAATTATAACCTCTTTCCATAAAGAATTTGATACAAGCATATTAAGATTAACAAAGCCACAAATATGACATATTTCATCACAGACCAGTTCTAATGCAGTGAGAGATAACACCTGGTGTTGTGACTTGCTTAGTCAAGCATTTTAAAACTGTTTCAATTGGTCAGGAACTTTTATCCCTGGGTCAAAGACATAAGGAGAAAATAAGTAAGGAAGGTATTGATAGAGTAGGCTGTCAGAGATTTCAGTAAGCTGGTGAAAATTAGGGTAGATTAGAAAATTAATGAATCTAATTACAGGGCTGAGAACAGAAGCAAAGGGAGCTTTCAAAGCAAGATATAAACAAAGGAATGGTTAATACAGCAGCACAGGCTGGCAACTATTTTCACAAGTAACAATAAATTCATAGTCATTCAGGTCATTGAAAATAAGGTATATTGTTTCCTCTCTAATTCTGCAATTCTAAAAGAAAGGATAATATCAATAGTTTGGGTCCCTTTTTCTTGCTTACACATCTGAATACCTCAAAATAATAGAAACAAGTCAGGACATTGTCAACAAGCTCTTTGCTATTTTTCCTTTATCTTTACTACAATAACCTTTTCTCACAGTTTTGATTATACCAGTTGCCAAAATCACAGAGAGAAAGAATCATAGACAGCAGAAGAAATTTCATCATGTTGTTCACTTTAATGCCTTCATCAAATAATCTCTTTCATGTCTTTAAGAGATATAGTTTTAAATTCTCAAAGTAATGGATCCTCTACTAGCTTAATAAATAATGAAATTATGCCTTGAGAGTTTTTTGGTTTTGCCTTATTTTTTTTTAAATTCTAACATCAGCTAGGTGTTTTCAGTCCCCTCCCCAACCAAACAAACTTATAAACAAAACAAAACCTTATTTGAAAATCTCAAATTTACACAATGTTGCAAAAACAAAAGTAGCACAAAGAACACATATACCCAGACTCACTTATTGTTAACCTTTTACCCTATCTGCTGTATTATTTGCACCATGCTCTCTACACACATACACAAGCTTTTTTTGAACCATTTGATAGTAAGTTAGTGATACATACACCATGGTCCTTTACCCCTAAAATTTCAGTGTGTATTTCCTAAGAAATCCACTTAGGGATATTCTCCTGTATAACCACAAAGATTATCAACTATATACATTTACATTGATAAAAATACTTTTATCTAATATTCTAATTTTGTCAGTTGACTTAATAATGCCCTTTACAGTATTTTTTCTCCTCCAGTACCAGAAACAGTTTAGGGTCAGGTATTATATTTAGTTGTCATGCCTCTTCAATCTCTTTTAATGTGAACATTTCCACAGTCTTTGTCTTTTATGACATTGACAGTTTTTTGTTTTATTTTTTTGCAGTACGCGGTCCTCTCACTGTTGTGGCCTCTCCCGTTGCGGAGTACAGGCTCCGGACGCGCAGGCTCAATGGCCATGGCTCACGGGCCCAGCCGCTCCGCGGCATGTGGGATCTTCCCGGACCGGGGCACGAACCCGTGTCCCCTGCATTGGCAGGTGGACTCTCAACCACTGCACCACCAGGGAAGCCCGACATTGACAGTTTTAAAGGACACAGTCCTCCCTCCTTTCTTTAAATAAAACATTCCTCATTTTGCATTTGTCTGATATGATTAGGATGAAGTCAGGCATTCTTGACCAGAATATCACATCTGGAGACATACCAGGTCTATATGTCCTTCATTTATTTTGTAAATTTTAATCACCTGGTCAAGCTGTTGCCTGATTTCTCCACACATAATTACTGGGATTTTTTTCTGCTTGCAACTTAATAAGTAGAATGACACTTGAAATCAATCAAATATCCTGCTCCTCATCAAAATTTCCCCCTAGATTTAGCATCCATACATGGTCTTCCCTGATCTACTCTTTATCATGATGATTTTCCAACTCAGACTTCCTCTATATTTACAGTCAGCCCTCAGCATTCTATTATAAGCAAGAGCCTCTCTTTATTTATGAACCTATCAGTTACTAGTTTTTCAATGGTTTATAACTTATTACTGTACTTAATTATTTTGGTGCTCAATTGGTCCCAGGTTGGCCAATGTGAACCCCTTCAATAGGGCTCTTGGGTTCTTGTTAGATGGCACCATTATTTTTTGAGCACTGACCCTAACCTACTCCTGAAATCATCCATTTCTTTGAGGAGTCTCTAGATCCTTCTTTTCTTTGCAAAGTTAGAATATTTTTAATTGTTAGAATTTAAAGATCAATCTACTTTAGCAGTTTCTAAAACAATGGAGATGCCAACATTATAAAACTGCCTGGTGATTTCACATTTTAAAGCTCTCTAATGTTTTAAAAGTTTAAATGTCTTCAATTATCAAGTAAATTTACAGCCATCCAAAACATGCTAATCATGAAATTTTAAAAATATTACATTTTATATTTCTTTCTAACTTACCTAGAATCTCAGGATATGAGTGGTATACTCTAAATATTTGCCAACTCTGACAAAGTTTATCAACATTTCAAAATGACAATACTTTTATTTTTCCTGATGAAAACTGATTTTCAAAATGTGCTCACATATCTATCATTTCATAGCTGGTCATTTAAAGGAAATCTTGAAAATTCATTCAAAGTCAAAAAAGTATTTAACAAACTATCATTTCTCCAGAGGACAAATAGGTAGTGAAATAAAAAGAATGTCTGTTTCATTACTCTCTTGGCTTAAAACATTATATTTATTGAACACACAGACAGTTGATAATTTGTAAAATTGCTTAAAGTTTGTAGGAAAAGTCATTACAAACTCCTTTTGGTATCCCTGATGAATATAGAAGAAAAAATTCTCAACAAAATATTAGCAAACAAAAAAACCCAGCACATGAAAAGGATCATACACAAGATCAAATAGAGTTCATTCCTGAAATACAAAGATGGCTTAACATACACAAATCAATAAATGTGATACATCACATCAACAAAATGAAAGATAAAAATCATATGATCATCTCAGTAGATGAAGAAAAAACATTTGACAAAATTTAACATTCTTTCATTATAAAAACTCTCAACAAAGTGGGTATAGAAGGAACATACCTCAACATAGTAAAGGCCCATATGACAAATATGATAAGCCCATAGCTATATTATACTCAATGATGAAAGGTTGAAAATTTTCCCTCTAAAATCAGGAACAAGACAAGGGTGGCCTCTCCATTCCCACCACTCCTATTCAACATAGTACTAGAAGTCCTAGCCAGACCAATAAGGCAAGAAAAAGATAAAAGGCATCCAAATCAGAAAAGAAAAAGTAAAACTGTCTCCATGTGCAGATGGCATGATCTTGTCTATAGAAAATCTAAAGGCTCCACCAAAAAATGGTTAGAACCAATAAATGAATTCAATAAAGTGCAGGATACAAAATCAACACACAAAAAAATCAGTTGCATTTCTGTACACTAATAATGAATCATTTTTTCTGAAAAAAGAAATAATCTCATTTACAATAGCCCCAAAACAAAACAAAACAAAACAAAATGAAAAAAAAAACTTTGGAATAAGTTTAGCCAATGAGAAAGATCCATATGCTAAAAACTGTAAGGCATTTATGAAATAAATTGAAGACACAAATAAATGAAAATAAATCCCATGTTCATGGATTAGAAGAGTTAAATTTGTTAAAATAACCCATGTATATACAGTCAACTAATATTTGACAAGGGAACCAAGAAATTCATGTGGAAAGAATAGTTTCTTCAATAAATGGTGCTGTTCCCATACAAAAGAATGAAATTAGACCCCTACCTTACACCATTCACAAAAATTAAAATAGAATAGAGATATAATAAATATAAAATAGAATAAAGATGTAAACATAAAACCTTAAACTGTAAAACATAAGGGAAAAGCTCCTTGACATTGGTCTTGGCAATAGTCTTTTGAATATGACACCAAAAGCATAAGCAACAAAAGTGAAACAGTCAAGTGGGACAACAAACTAAAAAGCTTCAGCATAGCAAAAGAACAATCAACAAAATGAAAAGGAAACCTACAGAATGGGAAAAATACTTGTAAACTATATATCTGATAAGGGGTAATATCCAAAATATATAAGGAACTTATACAACTCAATAGCAGAAAACAAATAATTTGATTAAATAATGAGCAAAGGACTTGAATAAACATTTTTACAAAGAAGACATAAAAATGGCCAACAGACACATGAAAAGATGCTCAATATCACTAAATATCAGGGAAATACAAATAAAAACCACAATGAGTTATCACCTCACACCTGTCAGAAGAGCTATTATCAAAAAAACAAGAGATAGCAAGTGCTGGCAAGGATATAGACAAAAGGACACCCTTGTACAATTTGATGGCAGTGTAAATTGACATAGCCACTGTGGAAAACACTACGGAAAACAGGTCCCGCAAAAGACTAAAAACAGAACTACCATATGACCCAGCAATCCTACTTCTGGGTATATTTCCAAAGGAAATAAAATCACTGTCGCAGACAGACATCTGTACCCCAGTGTTTGCTGCAGCATTATTTATAACAGCCAAGACATGGGTGAGTGATGAACGGATAAAGAAAATGTTGTATATACCCAAGGGAATATTATTCAGCCATAAAAAGAAGACAATCCTGCGATTTCTGACAACCTAGATGAACACTGAGGAAATTATGGTAAGTAAAATAAATCACGCAGAGAAAAGACAAACTATACGATCTCATTTATATGTGGAGTCTAAACAAAACCTAATTCATGGAAGTAGAGCACAGATCAGTGGTTGTCAGGGAGTGGCAGAGGTTTAAGTAGGAAAATGGGGGGTGGAATGAAGGTGGTCAGAGTACAAATCTCCAGTTATAAGGTGAATCAGTTCTGAGATCTAATGTTCAATATGATGACTATAGTTAACAAAACTGTATTGTAAACTTGAAAGTTGCTAAGAAAGTAGATCTTGAAAATTCTCTCCACAAAAAGAAAGACAAAAACATAGCTATGTGAGGTGATGAAGGTGTTAGCTAAGTTAATTGTGGTAATCATTTTATAATATATATATATTGTATCAAATTGTCACATTGTACACTGTAAACTTACACAATGTTATATGTCAATTATATCACAAAAAATTGGGGGGGGGAAGAAACAGAATAGAGTAGGTATGAGCTTAATTTAGTATGGGTAAATTACCCAGTTAATCTCTGAATTAATAGAAGGGGGTTTCAAAACCAGAAACGGGCTAATAACTTATGTTCTTTAATCCTGAATAACTGTCACTACCTATGGGCACTAGCCAACTAATGCTAGTCAACTCCCTGAAAATATAGATTATTTTATCAAATTCAACAAATGTTTATCAAGCACCTACAGTAATGATAAATCAGCAACAAATTTTACTTATAAAGAGATGGCAATATATTCTGAAATTGACATGCATATAACTATAACATAGTGTAAAGTGATAAATTTGATAAGAAAAGTGTACAAAAAGTGCCATATGAAATAAGAATAAACATCCTCACTACTTGTCATAGAACAAATTATTCTCCCAAGAAGAGTTTCTGGAGTTTTAATGCAAGTCAATGGCAATACATACTTTTAATATGTGCTTTCCAAACTAGTATTTAGTAGCACACTTTTGGTAAGTAAGTATGACTCCAGATAAAATTGAGGGTTTTTTTTTCATTAGATGTGTCAAATAATCTTTCCAAAGATTATCTGAAGATGAGGCTGATTTTAGATTTAAGAGCATATAAAAAGAGTAGTCCTATTACTTTTAGTTAGCTTTTGCTTCTTCCTTATTCATATATAGTAGGAAATTTGGGTAGTTACAAAAGAAAAATGAAAGTAAATCATTCCATATTGTGGCCCTAGAGAGGTCAGGATATCAGGGGGCAAGAGCTATATATGAAATGACAAGATCAATCATCATTCATGTGGCAGATTATTTTTTCCAAAGATGGTCATAATAACGTCTCCCATGCGCCTGTGATTTTGACACTTCTCTCAAGAGGTGAGATCTATGGTTCTTCCTCTTGAACCTTGGCAAGTTTGGATTCTTTTGCGAGCAGGTTGGCTGCCTCTAAGGCCAGCATGCTGTGAGAAAGCCCCAACTAGATCATATGGAGAAACCACATGAAGAGACAAAGATGCCCAGCCAGTCCCTAGCTGCACTGGCCCCCTTTACCAACTCTGGCCACAGCTAACTGCAACTGCATTAGAGAACAAGCCAGCACTGCCCAACTGAGTGCTTCTCGAATTCTGACCCAGAGATCTGTGAGCAATAATAAAAGTAATTGTTGTTTTAAGCCACTGAGTTTTGGGGTGATTTGTTATGCAGCACATGTTAGCATTCCAGACAGTCAATAGTGAATAATACCATGGACTGGTTTGAAAAGGAATGTCAGGTAAAGAATTAAAGGTATGAAAGTCATGCTGAATGTTTATTGTAATTCTCATTCAAGTGTCCACAGGGCTCTCAGTTTTCTTCAAAGTTCATTCAATAATATTGATCTAATATAAACTGCAAAGCAAAAAAAATCATGAAGCATAAGTGGTAAAGCTAACTTTGGTCTACTAGAAAGAGTTAGCAGCAGCATTAAGTAGAGTTATGATTCCAATAATTGGGTCTATCTCCAAAGTTCCAGAGTCTTAGCTTCTGATTTATCTATTCTAATATACTAATATTATATATACTTCATAAATAATGATTTACAAAGTGCTTTCATGTACCTGATTTCACTTGATCTTATAAATAATCCTGTGAAGTAGCAAGGCCTTACAGAGAGAAAACTGAGACTCAGAAAAGTTCCACAAATTGCTCAGGATTGAAGAGCTGGGGGAAAAATGTTTTTAACCCATACAAGTAGAAGACTAGACTTGCTAGCCTGATCTGGGATCCAAGACCTATGTATGTGCGTGGAGCACACATGATATGTTAGACTCTAATTGTCACTGACCATATGGTGTATGCTAGAAGTGTGCCACTCGCCAAAGAATGAAGACTCAGGTGTATATTAAATATTATGCTCTTAAGTGTTATATTCTTTTGCTTTAAAAATACCCTCCTCTGAAAAACTTGCTTTTTTATTATTCTCTGGATAATCACTAAATGCTATTCCAAGGAACAGTCTCAGGAGCCTTGTAATTTTTTAAATGTTAAACAAAGTAGGTGCTATTTCAAAGTCCAAAGGTTTGATTTAATGAATGCCAAGCATCTCAAATCCACAGGAAAATTTTTTAACACAACATTGCTGGACATCCTCCAAAAAGGAAAATTAACATATAGACCAAATGGAATTCTCATAGAGCTCCAAGTACCGCTTATCAGGATAGAAGAGGTTTGTTGCTATTGTTTTTGTTGTTCAGTGTACCCAAACATTGATTATTTATAGAAAAAAACAAGGTTTTTTAATTCTTTGCCCCGTTCTTTGCCACTAACCACCCCTCCCTAACCATTGGATTAGTTCCATCTCCTTTTAACAACTTCCCATTAAACCTCATGAACCATATCCTGTACTTAATGGGCTGTTAATATTTTAAAGCTTCTGTAGTTCTTCTGTAAATCCTGGTCCCTTTTGCAACATTGAAAAGATATACCAAAAAAATTCTTCCAACTGATGGTCCAAAGAAACCACACGACTTACACTTTGACAGATAAACAATAAGGTGTACTATTACAACAGACACATTTCACTGGCTTCAAGCCACATACTTGTCACGTTAGCCACATAAGCCACAATGCACTTGCTTAATCACTAGAATGGCACTTCAGTGCCTAAAAAATAAGCAAATAAATACAGTTAAGGTAATATGCCAAGAGAATTTAACCTGATTATTTCCCTCTAGAAAATTTACAGAGACAAAAGACAATAAGGTAAACTAGCTATCTCAAGAAAATAAACTAGAACTCTAAAAAGCTTTTGTCCCTCCCTTCTTTTGGGGGAAAGTTAATAAACAGTCCAGATGATGTCATTTCTAGTTTCTGCCCCCCTGCTTTTATGTATGTATACAAACATTTTAATAATTCTTGTCAAGAATTGGAATGAGATAACAGTCTTTATCTAAGTAAAACAGTTAAGTTTGAAAAAAAAATTATGATAAAATTTACAGGGCTTAATATGTCTTGATCATGAGATAAGAAAGAAAACTACACTGCTATCTGATTGAAACAGACCTTTCCTATCTATGGCCACCCAGTTTCTCCCCTGGTCACTCTTCACCTAACCCACCTGAGTTGGTACTGTGAACCTCCCCACTGCTTCCATTTTCAGCTCTCCGACTTCCTCTTCAACAATCAGAGATTTCACAGCATAAAGCTGTGAATTTTATATAAATATATATAAATAGAATATATATATATTGGAATATCATTCTACCTTAAATTCTAACTGGTGCTTTTTTTTTTTTTTTTAATTATTTTTATTTATTTATTTATGGCTGTGTTGGGTCTTCGTTTCTGTGCGAGGGCTTTCTCCAGTTGTGGCAAGTGGGGGCCACTCTTCATTGCAGTGCGCGGGCCTCTCACTATTGCGGCCTCTCTTGTTGCGGAGCACAGGCTCCAGACGCGCAGGCTCAGTAGTTGTGGCTCACGGGCCTAGTTGCTCCGCGGCATGTGGGAATCTTCCCAGACCAGGGCCCGAACCCGTGTCCCCTGCATTGGCAGGCAGACTCTCAACCACTGCACCACCAGGGAAGCCCATGGTGCTTTTTTTTTAATGCTCCACAATCACTCCTGACATTTAACTTCAGTTTTATTTTTGTTTTATTGTTTAACTTCTGACAGTTTTCTTCTAATTTTTCTTCTGTTAGGTCCATTCAAGATCTATGGTATTTTCTTCTTGAATACTATATATATTCATATATGAATTATACATATATTGATTATATAGATATTAAATATAAATATGTGTAAATTATGCTACTTATGTTATCACAAATTTCAAGAGGGTTCAGTATTTTCCTGTACACTTAATGACCACTTTGAGTGGTCAAAGGACCCCTCTGACTCCATAAGGTCATACATACTTTTTAATTTCATAATGTCTAAATATTTCAATTAGATTTCACTTCCTTGAATTAGCATCTCAATAAAATTTTTTTTTTTACCTAGTTCCTTGGCAATACAATGAAAAATTGGGCAAGGCAACTTCTAAGAGCCCTTCTAATACTAAACTCCTGTAAAGAGATGTCTTAAATAATGGAGGTAGTACTTCTGAAGGGAAAAAAAAAACACCAAAAAAACAAAAACTGAGGCCGATGAATGTCCTGTACCTTCAAAGTCGCAGCTTCATTGTGGACTATGACATTCTTACAAGCTCAAGTTCTTACAAGCTTTTCAGTAATGTTGTCAGCACTTTGCCTGTGTGGTGAATTGCAAGATGAAGAAGGATTTCTAGAAGTATCAAACTGTGAGACCATGGATAACCTAGGAGAAGCACTCATTTAATATAATGGCATAATTTATAAGAACTAGTTTTGCTCCTTATCAGATCTTCATTAAAATGCTCTCCACTGATTAAAAACTTTCAAGTCAGTTTCAAAGGTATTTCAAACATATCAAATTTTTAACTTCTCTCCAACATAATCCCAGCCTTGACCAATTAATTTGTTAGATAACTTCTAATATACTTCTAATATTCTTCTAGTATATAAGAAGAATAGAGTAATACCTTTTTTTTCATAGGATAATTTCAATCTCTTTCAGACAGTCTCACAGGAACTTTCCTTTCTCCACATGGAAGGAATACTTAACAGCAATTTTCTTAAAATCTCCTATATTCATAAAAAGCAAAAGAATAAATATACATGCTATTTTGCTGATTTCTTAAAGGTACCATGTCTGTGCATTACAGCAGAGTTAAAGTTATCAGGAACGATAAACACATATTTCATCCTCTGCGAAAATAGAAAATAATTGCTCAGCACCCCACACTCAAAAATCACTTGGGTACTTAAAAATGATTAACTAAACCAATTCATATTCTAGTCTTCTCTAAGACAACCTCACTTCTTCATCTTTCTTCCTCTTTTAGAACAAATATTTTTTATATAAGAATTCATTGTCTAGATCCTTATATCTTACACTTCTCTGTAATCATTATAATATCTAACAAAATGATCTGTACAGAGAAGATATCACCTTTCCAGATCACTCCTCCTCTCCACCTCTTTCTTCCTTTTCCATTTTTCACTTCCTCTTTCCCTTTCTCTGCCTCCACTCTCACTTGTTATAACTCCCAATGATTTCAATACCAGTTTAAATCACCCTAATACCCTGGCTTCTCATTTATTCGACATTCTTATTTCCAATAGTCTTCTCCCCTCACCTACTCTCATGGTCATATACCAGACCCTGTAATTACTAATTTCAAGCATTCCACTCTCTGACCACTATCTTGTGTCTTCCCAGATTCTTACCACTTTTCACTGTTCCTCACCACCTTTGTGTACTTACTTCCTTCTTAACAGGCTTAGACACCAAGGTCAGGCATTATCATCACCCTCTTGCATCTACCCTTCACGCCCCTTTCCCTTTTCTCCCTCCAGTGTACCCACTTGCAAAAACCCTAATCCTAGGGAAATCCAAATCTCCACCTATCCTACACTGACACCCAACCAGATGAATGTGACTGAAGAAAAAAACATGACCATGTTGACTGACTGTACTTTTAAATTCAAGAAGTAGCCTCAGGTAAGCCCTTAGCAATTCACAACAATACTACAACATTTCACTCTATTTTCATCAATGATTATTTCATACTTTTCTCTCCTCAAATCTTCAGTAACTCTTCTTCTTCCTCCTTATTTGTTCTCAGTTGATTGTTTCCTATTTCACTGAGAAAATAGAAACAACCAGAAGAAAACAATCGGATGTTCCCACATCAAATCTTACTAACTATATTCCGATGCACATACTCTGCCTTCCCTCATATTACAGTGAATAAATTCAAGAGACTCCCATCCAAGGACTCTATCTCATATTGAGTACTGGATCCTATCCCTTTAAGCCTCCTCAAGGGCACTGTTACTGCAGATTTCCCCTCACTCTCCTATACTACCAATTTTTACCTGTCTTTGATTATTCTCACTATCATATAATACATGTAATATTTCTCCATCCTATAAAGCAAAGAGAAAAATAAAAATCTCCATGGACTCCATGATCCTTCCCATTATTGCCTGAATTCTGTTCTCTGATTATAGCAAAACTCATTGAAGAAAACTTTTGTATATTCACTGTCTCCACTTCTTTCTCTTTCATTTTTTTCCCCCCATGAGCCCATTTCAGTCAGGCTTTCATTTTACTCTTCCATTGAAACCACTACTTCCAAGATCAACAATAGCCTCCATCTTTCCTAATCTAATGGTGATTTCTAGGGCCTCATTTTATTCATACAGGAACATTTGATATAGCTGACCATGCTCTCCTCCTTGAAACACTCTCTTCACTTGTCTTCCAGAACACCACAGTCTCTTGGTCCTCCTTCTACATCACTGGTTGCTTTTTCTCAGTTTCCTTTCATGATTTTTTTCTTCTTCTCTTTGACTGCTAAACACTAAAGTAATCCAGACTCAATCTTTGGACCACTTCTTTTCCCTACATGTGCTTACTTCTTAAATGACCTAATCCAGCTCAACAAGTTTAAATAAAATTTATATGCTCAAGTCTCTCAAATGTTTAACTACAGTGCTATTTTGCCTACTAAAATCCAGACCTGTGTATCTTGACATTTCCTCTCAGCTATATAGTAAGCATCTTAAAATTAGCAAGACAAGGAACTCTTGATCTTTCTCTACAAACCTGTTCCTCAAGCCTGTTTCCCCATCTCTTGTAAAAAAGTGACTCCATAGGTAAGTTTACATACAGAATACTGTAAGACACTGGTGAAAGAAATTAGAGATGATACAAACAGATGGAGAGATATACCATGTTCTTGGATTGGAAGAATCAACATTGTGAAAATGACTATAATACCCAAAGCAATCTACAGATTCAGTGCAATCCCTATCAAACTACCAATGGCATTTTTCATAGAACGAGAGCGAAAAATTTCAGAATTTTTATGGAAACATGAAAGACCCTGAATAACCAAAGCAATCCTGAGAAAGAAAAATGGAGCTGGAGGAATCAGGCTCCCTGACTTCAGACTATACTACAAAGCTACAGTAATCAAGACAGTATGGTACTGGCACAAAAACAGAAATATAGATCAATGGAACAGGATAGAAAGCCCAGAGATAAACTCATGCACATATGGCCAGCTTATCTTTGATAAAGGAGGCAAGAATATACAATGGAGAAAAGACAGCCTCTTCAATAAGTTGTGCTGGGAAAACTGGCAGCTATATGTAAAAGAATGAAATTAGAACTCTTCCTAACATCATACACAAAAATAAACTCAAAATGGATTAAAGACCCAAATGTAAGGCCAGACACTATAAAACTCTTAGAGGAAAACATAGGCAGAACACTCCATGACATAAATCACAGAAAGATCCTTTTTGACACACCTCCTAGAGAAATGGAGATAAAAACAAAAATAAACAAATGGGACCTAATGAAACTTAAAAGCTTTTGCACAGCAAAGGAAACCATAAATAAGATGAAAAGCCAACCCTCAGAATGGGAGAAAATATTTGCAAATGAATAGACTGGCAAAGGATTAATTTCCAAAATATACAAGCATCTCATGCAGCTCAATATCAAAAAAAAAACAAACAACCCAATCCAAAAATGGGCAGAAGACCTAAATAGACATTTCTCCAAAGAAGTTAGATTGCCAACAAACACATAAAAGGATGCTCAACATCACTTATCATTAGAGAAATGCAAGTCAAAACTACAATGAGGTATCACCTCACACCGGCCAGAATGGCCATCATCAAAAAGTCTACAAACAGAAAATGCTGGAGAGGGTGTGGAGAAAAGGGAACACTCTTGCACTGTTGGTGGGAATGTAAATTGATACAGCCACTATGGAGAACAGTATGGAGGTTCCTTAAAAAACTAAAAATGGAACTACCATATGACCCAGCCACCCCACTACTGGGCATATACCCTGAGAAAACCATAATTCAAAAAGAGTCATGTACCACAATGTTCATTGCAGAACTATTTACAATAGCCAGAACATGGAAGCAACCTAAGTGTCCATCGACAGATGAATGGATAAAGAAGATGTGGCACATATATACAATGGAATATTACTCAGCCATAAAAAGAAACGAAATTTGAGTTATTTGTAGTGAGGTGGATGGACCTAGAGTCTGTCATACAGAGTGAAGTAAGTCAGAAAGAGGAAAACAAATACCGTATGCTAACACATATATACAGAATCTAAAAAAAAAAAAAAAGGTTCTGATCAACCTAGGGGCAGGACAGGAATAAAGACGCAGACATAGAGAATTGACTTGAGGACACAGGGAGGGGGAAGAGTAAGCTGGGATGAAGTGAGAGAGTGGCACTGACATTTATACACTACCAAATGTAAAACAGATAGCTAGTGGGAAGCAGCTGCATAGCACAGAGAGATCAGCTTGGTGCTTTGTGATCACCTAGAGGGGTAGGATAGGGAGGGTGGGAGGATATGGGGATATATATACACATATAGCTGATTCACTTTGTTATACAACCAGTTATACAACGTTGTAAAGCAATTATACTCCAATAAACATGTTTAAAAAAAGCAACTCCATTCAACCAGTTAGTCAGTATAAAACTTTGGAGCTTTCATTTACTCCTCTCTTTCTCTGATGCCCCTAGCCCCTATTCAATACACTGGCAAAAATCTATTAACTCTGCCTTCTAAGTATATATTTAGAATGTGACTCCACTGCCACGATACTGGTTCAACCTCCTATCATGTCTGACTGGAAATGCTCAATAACTTTTAACTGGTAACTTGGCTTTCATCCTTGCTCTTTTTACAGCATGTTATCCACCTAGAAGTCAAAATGATTTTGCAGTGCCTTTCTCTCTCACTCAGTAAAATACTATCTTTATCATGGTCTCCAAGTTCATACAAGATCTAGTCCATGAACATCTCCAAGTTCATACAAGATCTCCAAGTTCATACAGCATCTAGTCCATGAACATCTCTGATCTTACCTTCTACCTCCCTCCCCACCCCCATCATTTACTCAGCTCCTGCTACACTGGTCCCTTGGTTTTCCCTTGAATATGTTTAGCTTGCTCCTGCCTCAAGGCCTTTATTCTCCCTGTATCATTTGACCAGACGCTTTTCTCCTAATATCTACAAGTATCCACCTGACTTACTCTATCACTTCAACTGAGTCTCTAAAATTAAATTTCACCTTACAAGAAGCCTCCTGACCACACTATATAAAACAGTGATTCCCACACACATACATAAACACATAATGGACTTTCAAGATTCTAATATCTTCATGCATTTATTACTAGCTAACTTATTCTGTATTCATTTATCTTGCTTTTCATCTGTGTCCCCAACTTAAATGCAAGCTCTCCCAAAGACAGCAGGAATTTTGTTTGTTCACTGTTGTACTTCAGCTCTTAGAATGCATGGTACATAAGGGTTCGATAAAAATAAATTCATGAATATTACACATTATCCCAATTTAAAATCACTGCTTAAAAGTCTTCAGCCAAGTTGTCCATTATATCCAGATGTAATATATCAAAAATTCTAATAAGCTTTCACATTTTAGTATTGATATTAATTAATCAATGAATTAAGGAAATATATTTGACTGAGTTTTTTAATATAAGCACTGTAGGTTACTTAAAGGCTTTGGCCTCTATGAAAATCACATACTCTAAGAAGAGAAAACATAGTATTTATAATTTCAGAAAATTATTTACAACTCCATTTGTTTAATTTATCATATTCTTTCCTAAAAACATACTTATGCTCCCAGGCAATACTGGGAGCAAGGGAAGAGTGAGAAAGGGCATCAAAAAGAGAAGTTGGGAGTCCCAGTGACAAACTCGGACATGTCACAAGTACTCAAGTCCCAGACATTGTTGGTAACCAACTAAGAAACATGTCTGTGTACTATGAAAAATAGCATTTATTCTTGTATAAATTATTATTACATACAAATTCAATCATGTTACACTTAACAGTTTACATTGAGCAATGCATAACTCATTAAGTTGAATAAATTACAGATACAAATTACAGCTAATAATAGTTGTTAGCATTCTTTTTTCTTATGCTGTAGACTGAAGGTTTGTGTCCTCCCCAAAATTCACATGCTGAAGCCCTAAGCCCCAATTTGATGGTACTTGGAGGCTGGGCCTTAAGAAGGTAATTAGATTTAGGTAGGCAAAATCATAAGATAAATATGGTGCATCTTCCTGCTGATTCAATTTTATTCAAAGATAGGGGTACATTGGGAAAGAGAGAAAAACAATTTAAATGTTAACTGAAATTATTTATTATTAAAAAAAAACATGGATATATTATGGAGTAACAGGTGCACAGAAGCCTTGAAAGAAATTATGCATTTGTTGAAGGTTGTCACAAGCTAAAATCTAGATTCTCCTGTAGATCACTTTACTATGCCCTTAAGGGTGGGGAAGTAGGGAAGTAGAGCTGCCCTACAATGAATTCCATTTGTAAGTCTCCTACAAGTCAATTAATCTCACTAGGGTGCTAAATCTTAATAAGAGCTATCATTTATTGAGCATTAATTTGTACCAGGCATTGTTCTAAAATACTTACAAGAATTATTTAATCTTCATAATCACTCTATGAGGTAGGTCATTATTATAATCCCTAGTTTATAGGTGAGGAACATTAAGTACAAGAAGTAATTTGTCCAAGGACACACAGGAAAAGCAAGAGACATCTTTAATGCAACAAATGATTACAACGTGATATATTCTGGGAGAATATATATTTTCAAAAGTGAAAACAGGAATATCAAATGCTAAAAGCCGTTAAGAACCGAGAAATTAAATTGTAATAGTAGAATGACAAACATGAATTCAGAGCCTCTCTTATTAACAGTTAGTCCTTGGAAGAGTGAATTACGATTGCAAAGTCATGTATAACTACTTTTTTGTGCAAGCACACATACACATATTACTTGACCATACACACATAATTTTATAGTGTAAAACAATGTCCTATAAATATTTTAAGGAAATAATCTTATTACTCTTACCTTGACAGTATGCTGTAAACTATTTACATGTTATACATTCATAGCACACATCACCAATATGCCTACACAAATAAACTTGTAGAAGACGTATATATAATTTATATACATATGCTTTAGCAATAAAGATATAGATGATTCATATTGAAATATATGATAGTTATTATACATCAAAAGCAAAAAGAAAAGATTGTTTATGCAAAGTACATATTTGATACCAAATAACCAAATTAATTAAATAAAACTAAATTAATAATGTAATTGAAAAGCAACAATTAATTTATTGAAAACCATTCAAAATAACACTAATAAAGTGTTTTTCTGAAAATCCAACTATTTGCAGCTGGAAACTGTTTAATGTTAGTTTACAAGTCCCTAATTATGTGTATCTCAGTACTTTCTACTATGTTGCTTAATTTTATGAATATCAAGTTTTCACAAACCTTTATAACTTGCTTAAGAGTTTGCTAATAAATAGCCCTAAACTACACATTAAAAATCAAAGTTCATAGAACTGTATTTACTTCTCTGTAGCACCAAAGAAAGAACCTATAGCTTTGATCAATCTGTAGCCTCTCAAAATGACCTTATAAAACCTAGCAACAGGCCTCCATATCTTCTTAAAGAATCACGGGCTACAACTATAGGCAGGCCCAGTGGGACATCCTCTCAGATGACAATGGTTTCTCTAAAGGAACTCAGCGGTAAGCCTATATTTTCCTAAGTCTCTTTCCACTTTCAAGAAAGTGAATAAATGAAAACTTGGCATGATACCTACGCAAGATTGCAAACCTTAGCATAAGTTGTCAGTCATAGTTTTCCCAGGCAATTTTCTTCAGTAGGGCAATGTTATTACTCAGGTTTTCCAGAAACATGTCCAATAATAAGCACTGCAGGGAAATTTTTTTAAGCAAACTTGTTTCATCATTATCTATAAATGACCATTTGTAAAAGAAGGTTAATATTTAAAATTAGAAAAAATATAAGCAATATTATTAATCATTCCTAATTGCCAGTTAAATTATAAAATGAAAGGTTCCTTTCCATCCCCAAAGAATGTGTTCATCTAATGTCTTCCATATTTAATCCCAGAAAAAACTGCATTTGTAACTTGATTCCATAAAGTCAGCATTTTACAATAAAGGTATACCCTTTTCTTACACATTAAAGCAATACAATTAATAAAGAACCAACTAAACACACACTCTATAAGTTCAGTGGTCATTGAAGACTGCTATTCTACTAGTGTTTTAGATTAATATTATTCCTTCTCTAAACAATTATAATTTCCTTTTGCCTTCTCTATAGTCTGTTGTATAGTTCAATTAACAGATATATATTTATCAATACTAAATACTAAACTATGAAAAACAAATCAAACTATGAACTTGCCCTAAGGGAGGGAATGTTAATAGATTTTCATAAATAACTATAATATTAGATGCAGAGTGACAAAGATATTGTAAGAAGAACATAGATAAAGCCATATGGGAGACGTGATTATTTTTGGTTTCTTGGGGGGATAAAGGAAACAAATTTAAAAAGGATTTCTAAGCATTTGAACAAGCCATAAAGACAGATAGAATTTGGAGATGATTCAGAAGGGGAGAAGACTAGCTCAAGTGCAGGAACACTTCCAAAAAAAGGCAAAAATTATGAAAATGTGTTTTGTAGACATGAAGGATAAGAAGTGTACTTTGCCCTTACCTCTGATCATACAAAAATGAACTCAAAATGGATCAAAGATTTAAGTGTAAGAGCTAAAAAATTTTAGAAGAAAACTTTTAGAAATTTTAGAAGAAAACATAAGATTAAATCTCTGTGACCTTGTATTCAGCTTTGGTTTCTTAGATATGACACCAAAAGCACAAGAACCAAAGAAAAAATAATTCGGAGTTCATTAAAATTTCAAACTTTTCGGCTTCAAAAAACACTATGAAAAAAGTGAAAAGACAATCCAGAGAATGGGGAAAAAAATATTGGTGGATCATATATTTGGTAAGAGTCTAATATATAGAACATATAAAAAACTATTATAAATCAACAATAAAAAATTTTACCACCTGACTCTAGTCTATCTTTCTAACTTTATCCCCCACTTTTTTTTTTTTTTTTTTGTGGTACGCGGGCCTCTCACTGTTGTGGCCTCTCCACTGCGGAGCACAGGCTCCAGATGCACAGGCTTAGCAGCCATGGCTCACGGGCCTAGCCGCTCCACGGCATGTGGGATCTTCCCGGACCGGGGCATGAACCCGTGTCCCCTGCATCAGCAGGCGGACTCTCAACCACTGCGCCACCAGGGAAGCCCTATCCCCCACTTTTTTGTTTATTTTTTAAACTGAGATAGAATCAATATGCCATAAAATTCACCTTTTAAAAGTGTACAATTCTATTATTTTAGTATATTCACAAAGTGGTGCAACCACCACCGGTATCTAATTCCAGAACATTTTTATCATCATAGCAAAAGAAATCCTGTACCCATTAGCAGTCACTCTCTATTTCTTCCCAGGCCTAAGCAACACCTAATCTATATTCTGTTTCTATATTTTTCTTATTCTGGACATTTCATATAAATTGAACCATATAATGTAGATACAGCCTATTTGTTTCCTTTCACATAGTATGCTTTCAATGTTCATTGATACTGTAGCATGAATCATATCTTCATTCCTTTTTATGACTGAATAGTATAACAATGGATACAGTACATTTTAGTGCAATTTAGCCATTATCATTCCTAAAATATCATGACTTTATTATTAAGTGATAAGTAAACTTTAAAAAGGAAAGGCAAATTTACTAATGGTTTCAATTAGGTTCAAGATTAATCTATTTTCTATTTTACATAGGGAACTTGATATATGAAAAAAATGAAAGTGAATATAAAATGTTAAAAACAGAAAAATGAAATTAAGTATTTTAAAAGCCAGGAAAAAGAGTAGGCAGCTTAAGGAAAAAGAGAACTTCTAAAAAAAGGAAAAAAATGTATAATTTTAAACAAAAAATCTGGGACTTCCCTGGTTGTGCAGTGGTTAAGATCTGCCTGCCAATGCAGGGGACATGGGTTCGAACCCTGGTCCAGGAAGATCCCACATACCATGGAGCAACTAAGCCTGTGTACCACAACTACTGAGTCTAAGCTCTAGAGCCCGCTAGCCACAACTACTGAGCCCACATGTCACAACTACTGAGCCCACATACCACAACTACTGAAGCCCACACACATAGAGCCTGTACTCTGTAATAGGAGAAGCCACCACAATGAGAAGCCCATGTACCACAACGAAGAGTAGCCCCCGCTCTCTGCAACTACTGAAAGCTCGTGCAGAGCAATGAAGACCCAATGCAGCCAAAATTAAATAAATAATTTTATTTTAAAAAATAAAATTAAAAATCTGTGAATGAGTTAAACAGAAGATTAATCACAGCTGAAGTGAGAATAAGGAACTTGTTGTTATGAAAAAATTACCCAGACTGTAGCACAAAGACACAAGTAGATGAAAATTACAGGGGAAAAAAAAGATTAAAACAACAGAAGGTTAAATGATAAGGTTAAACATACATCTAAAGAGACCCAGGAGGAAATAAAGTAAAAAAAAACCTATATTTGCAAATCGAATACCTGATAAACTTCCAGCAGTGATGAAATATACAAATCCACAGATACAAAAGGTACATTCTATATTAACCAAGATAAATACCTAGAAATATATTCCTTAAGAGAAATTCAGAAGGGCAAAGATACAGAGAAGAGCCTGACAGTTAAAAAGATTGATCACACATGCCATGATAATCACACTAACCTCACACATCTAATCAGCAACAGTAGAAACCAAAAGAGAATAAAATATTATTTTCAAAATGTTGAGAGAAAGTAACTATCAACCTAACTATTGTGAACCCAGCAAAACTATCTTTCAAAATCTAGGGCAGGACTTCCGGGTAAGATGGCGGAAGAGTAAGACGCGGAGATCACCTTCCTCCCCACGGATACACCAGAAATACAGCTACACGTGGAACAACTCCTACAGAACACCTACTGAACGCTGGCAGAAGACCCCAGACCTCCCAAAAGGCAAGAAACTCCCCACATACCTGGGTAGGGCAAAGCGGAGAGATCCCCACACAGAGGATCGGTGCCGAGCGGCACTCACCAGCCCGAGAGGCTTGTCTGCTTGCCCGCCGGGGCGCGCAGCGCTGGAAGCTGAGGCTCGGGCTTCGGTCAGAGCGCAGGGAGAGGACTGGGGCTGGCGGCGAGAACCCAGCCTGAAGGGGGCTAATGTGCCACAGCTAGCCGGGAGGGAGTCCGGGAAAACTCTGGAGCTGCCGAAGAGGCAAGAGACTTTTTCTTCCCTCTTTGTTTCCTGGTGCGCGAGGAGAGGGGATTAAGAGCGCTGCTTAAAGGGGCTCCACAGACGGGCGCGAGTCGCGACTGAAAGCGCGGAGCCCAGTGACGGGCGTGGGACGCTGGGGCTGCTGCTGCTGCCGCCGCCAAGAAGCCTGTGTACGAGCGCAGGTCACTGTCCACACCGCCCTTCCGGGAGCCTGTGCAGCCCGCCACTGCCGGGGTCCCGGGATCCAGGGGCGGCTTCCCTGGGAGAACGCACGGCGCGCCTCGGGCTGGTGCAACGTCACGCCGACCTCTGCCGCTGCAGGCTCGCTCCGCACTCCGTGCCCCTCCCTCCCGCCCAGCCTGAGTGACCCAGAGTCCCCGAAGAGGCTGCTCCTTTAACCCTGTCCTGTCTGAGCGAAGAACAGACGCCCTCCGGCGACCTACACGCAGAGGCGGAGCCAAATCCAAAGCTGAGACCCAGGAGCTGTGAGAACAAAGAAGAGAAAGGGAAACCTCTCCCAGCAGCCTCAGAAGCAGCGGATTAAAGCTCCACAATCAACTTGATGTACCCTGCATCTGTGGAATACATGAATAGACAACACATCATCCCAAAGTGAGGAGCCCGGAGTCAGTGCTGTGCCTCTGAGGTGGGAGAGCCAACTTCAGGACACTGGTCCACAAGAGACCTCCCAGCTCCACATAATATCAAACGGCGAAAATCTTCCAGATATCTCCATCTCAACACCAGCACCCAGCTTCACTCAACGAACAGCAAGCTACAGTGCTGGACACCCTATGCCAAACAACTAGCAAGACAGGAACACAACGCCACCCATTAGCAGAGAGGTGGCCGAAAATCATAAAAAGTCCGCAGACACCCCAAAACACACCACCAGACGTGGATCTGCCCACCAGAAAGACAAGATCCAGCCTCATCCACCACAACACACGCACAAGTCCCCTCCACCAGGAAGCCTACACAACCCACTAAACCAACCTTACCCACTGGGGACAGACACCAAAAACAACGGGAACTACGAACCTGCAGCCTGCAAAAAGGAGACCCCAAACACAGTAACATAAGCAAAATGAGAAGACAGAAAAACACGCAGCAGGAGAAGGAGCAAGATAAAACCCCACCAGACCTAACAAATGAAGAGGTAATAGGCAGTCTACCTGAAAAAGAATTCAGAATAATGATGGTAAAGATGATCCAAGATTCTATTTCCAAGATCCAAAATCTTGGAAATAGAATAGACAAAATGCAAGAAACAGTTAGTTAACAGGGACCTACAAGAACTAAAGATGAATCAAGCATCGATTAAAAACACAATACATGAAATAAAAAATACTCTAGATGGGATCAATAGCAGAATAACTGAGGCAGAAGAACGGATAAGTGAGGTGGAAGATAAAATAGTGGAAATAACTGCTGCAGAGCAAAATAAAGAAAAAAGAATGAAAAGAACAGAGGACAGTCTCAGAGACCTCTGGGACAACATTAAACGCACCAACATTCGAATTATAGGGGTTCCAGAAGAAGAAGAGAAAAAGAAAGGGACTGAGAAAATATTTGAAGAGAGTATAGTTGAAAACTTCCCTAATATGGGAAAGGAAATAGTTAATCAAGTCCAGGAGGCACAGAGAGTCCCATACAGAATAAATCCAAGGAGAAATACGCCAAGACACATATTAATCAAACTATCAAAAATTAAACACAAAGAAATCATATTAAAAGCAGCAAGGCAAAAACAACAAATAACACACAAGGGAATCCCCATCAGGATAACAGCTGATCTCTCAGCAGAAACTCTACAAGCCAGAAGGGAGTGGCAGGACATAACCAAAGTGATGAAGGAGAAAAACCTGCAACCAAGATTACTCTACCCAGCAAGGATCTCATTCAGATTTGATGGAGAAATTAAAACCTTTACAGACAAGCAAAAGCTGAGAGAGTTCAGCACCACCAAACCAGCTTTACAACAAATGCTAAAGGAACTTCTCTAGGCAAGAAACACAACAGAAGTAAAAGACCTACAATAATGAACCCAAAACAATTAAGAAAATGGGAATAGGAACATACATATCGATAATTACCTTAAATGTAAATGGACTAAATGCTTCCACCAAAGGACACAGAGTGGCTGAATGGATACAAAAACAAGACCCATATATATGCTGTCTACAAGAGACCCACTTCAGACCTAGAGACACATACAGATTGAAAGTAAGGGGATGGAAAAAGATATTCCATGCAAATGGAAATCAAAAGAAAGCTGGAGTAGCAATTCTTATATCAGACAAAATAGACTTTAAAATAAAGACTATTAGAAGAGACAAAGAAGGACACTACATAATGATCAAGGGATCGATCCAAGAAGAAGATATAACAATTGTAAATATTTATGCACCCAACATAGGAGCACCTCAATACATAAGGCAAATACTAACAGCCATAAAAGGGGAAATCGACAGTAACACACTCATAGTAGGGGACTTTAACACCCCACTTTCACCAATGGACAGATCATCCAAAATGAAAATAAATAAGGAAACACAAGCTTTAAATGATACATTAAACAAGATGGACTTAATTGATATTTATAGGACATTCCATCCAAAAACAACAGAATACACATTTTTCTCAAGTGCTCATGGAACATTCTCCAGGATAGATCATATCTTGGGTCACAAATCAAGCCTTGGTAAATTTAAGAAAATTGAAATTGTATCAAATATCTTTTCCGACCACAATGCTATGAGACTAGACATCAATTACAGGAAAAGATCTGTAAAAAATACAAACACATGGAGGCTAAACAATACACTACTCAATAACGAAGTGATCACTGAAGAAATCAAAGAGGAAATTAAAAAATACCTAGAAACAAATGACAATGGAGACCCGACGACCCAAAACCTATGGGACGCAGCAAAAGCAGTTCTAAGGGGGAAGTTTATAGCAATACAATCCCACCTTAAGAAACAGGAAACATTTCGAGTAAACAACCTGACCCTGCACCTAAAGCAATTAGAGAAAGAAGAACAAAAAACCCCCAAAGTTAGCAGAAGGAAAGAAATCATAAAGATCAGATCAGAAATAAATGAAAAAGAAATGAAGGAAACGATAGGAAAGATCAACCAAACTAAAAGCTGGTTCTTTGAGAAGATAAACAAAATTGATAAACCATTAGCCAGACTCATCAAGAAAAGAAGGGAGAAGACTCAAATCAATAGAATTAGAAATGAAAAAGGAGAAGTAACAACTGACACTGCAGAAATACAAAAGATCATGAGAGATTACTATAAGCAACTCTATGCCAATAAAATGGACAACCTGGAAGAAATGGACAAATTCTTAGAAATGCACAACCTGCCAAGACTGACTCAGGAAGAAATAGAACATATGAATAGACCAATCACAAGCACTGAAATTGAAACTGTGATAAAAAATCTTCCAACAAACAAAAGCCCAGGACCAGATGGCTTCACAGGCGAATTCTATCAAACATTTAGAGAAGAGCTAACACCCATCCTCCTCACACTCTTCCAAACAATATCAGAGGAAGGAACACTCCCAAACTCACTCTACAAGGCTACCATCACCTTGATACCAAAACCAGGCAAGGATGTCACAAAGAAAGAAAATTACAGGCCAATATCACTGATGAACATAGATGCAAAAATCCTCAACAAAATACTAGCAAACAGAATCCAACAGCACATTAAAAGGATCATACACCATGATCAAGTGGGGTTTATTCCAGGAATGCAAGGATTCTTCAATATACGCAAATCAATCAACGTGATACACCATATTAACAAATTGAAGGAGAAAAACCATATGATCATCTCAATAGATGCAGAGAAAGCTTTCGACAAAATTCAACACCCATTTATGATAAAAACCCTGCAGAAAGTAGGTATAGAGGGAACTTTCCTCAACATAATAAAGGCCATATATGACAAACCCACAGCCAGCATCGTCCTCAATGGTGAAAAACTGAAACCATTTCCACTAAGATCAGGAACAAGACAAGGTTGCGCACTCTCACCACTTTTATTCAACCTAGTTTTGGAAGTTTTAGCCACAGCAATCAGAGAAGAAAAGGAAATAAAAGGAATCCAAATCGGAAAAGAAGAAGTAAAGCTGTCACTGTTTGCAGATGACATGATACTATACATAGAGAATCCTAAAGATGCTACCAGAAAACTACTAGAGCTAATCAATGAATTTGGTAAAGTAGCAGGATACAAAATTAATGCACAGAAATCTCTGGTATTCCTATATACTAATGATGAAAAATCTGAAAGTGAAATCAAGGAAATACTCCCATTTACCATTGCAACAAAAAGAATAAAATATCTAGGAATAAACCTACCTAAGGAGACAAAAGACCTGTATGCAGAAAATTATAAGACACTGATGAAAGAAATTAAAGATGATACAAATAGATGGAGAGATGTACCATGTTCTTGGATTGGAAGAATCAACATTGTGAAAATGACTCTACTACCCAAAGCAATCTACAGATTCAATGCAATCCCTACCAAACTACCACTGGCATTTTTCACAGAACTAGAACAAAAAATTTCACAATTTGTATGGAAACACAAAAGACCCCGAATAGCCAAAGCAATCTTGAGAACGAAAAATGGAGCTGGAGGAATCAGGCTCCCTGACTTCAGACTATACTACAAAGCTACAGTAATCAAGACAGTATGGTCCTGGCACAAAAACAGAAAGATAGATCAATGGAACAGGATAGAAAGCCCAGAGATAAACCCACGCACATATGGTCACCTTATCTTTGATAAAGGAGGCAGGAATGTACAGTGGAGAAAGGACAGTCTCTTCAATAAGTGGTGCTGGGAAAACTGGATAGGGACATGTAAAAGTATGAGATTAGATCACTCCCTAACACCATACACAAAAATAAGCTCAAAATGGATTAAAGACCTAAATGTAAGGCCAGACACTATCAAACTCTTAGAGGAAAACATAGGCAGAACACTCTATGACATAAATCACAGCAAGATCCTTTTTGACCCACCTCCTAGAGAAATGGAAATAAAGACAAAAATAAACACATGGGACCTAATGAAACTTCAAAGCTTTTGCACAGCAAAGGAAACCATAAACAAGACCAAAAGACAACCCTCAGAATGGGAGAAAATATTTGCAAATGAAGCAACTGACAAAGGATTAATCTCCAAAATTTATAAGCAGCTCATGCAGCTCAATAACAAAAAAACAAACAACCCAATCCAAAAATGGGCAGAAGACCTAAATAGACATTTCTCCACAGAAGATATACAGACTGCCAACAAACACATGAAAGGATGCTCAACATCTTTACTCATTAGAGAAATGCAAATCAAAACTACAATGAGATATCATCTCACACCAGTCAGAATGGCCATCATCAAGAAATCTAGAAACAATAAATGCTGGAGAGGGTGTGGAGAAAAGGGAACACTCTTGCACTGCTGGTGGGAATGTGAATTGGTACAGCCGCTATGGAGAACAGTATGGAGGTTCCTTAAAAAACTACAAATAGAACTACCATATGACCCAGCAATCCCACTACTGGGCATATACCCTGAGAAAACCATAATTCAAAAAGAGTCATGTACCAAAATGTTCATAGAAGCCCTATTTACAATAGCCCGGAGATGGAAACAACCTAAGTGTCCATCATCGGATGAATGGATAAAGAAGATGTGGCACATATATACAATGGAATATTACTCAGCCATAAAAAGAAATGAAATTGAGCTATTTGTAATGAGGTGGATAGACCTAGAGTCTGTCATACAGAGTGAAGTAAGTCAGAAAGAGAAAGACAAATACTGTATGCTAACACATATATATGGAATTTAAGGGAAAAAAAATGTCATGAAGAACATAGGGGTAAGACAGGAATAAAGACACAGACCTACTAGAGAATGGACTTGAGGATATGGGGAGGGGGAAGGGTAAGCTGTGACAAAGTGAAAGAGCGGCATGGACATATATACACTACCAAACGTAAGGTAGATAGCTAGTGGGAAGCAGCCGCATAGCACAGGGAGATCAGCTCAGTGCTTTGTGACCGCCTGGAGGGGTGGGATAGGGAGGGTGGGAGGGAGACGCAAAAGGGAGGGGATATGGAAACATATGTATATGTATAACTGATTAAATTTGTTATAAAGCAAAAAATAAAAAATAAATAAATAAATAAATAAATAAAAATCTAGGGCAAAATAAAGACATTTCCAGATCAAAGATAGAGAATGTTTACTACAGACTTTCTCTAAAGAAACTTCTAAAAATGCACTTCAGGAAACAGGAAAATAATCCCTAATATGCAAGGCAGTATAGTGAAGAAAGGAACTGGTACATACGTAAATAAGTAAAAACAACAGTTATCTATATAAAAATTGCAGTGATGATGATGGGGAAAGTGGTGATGGTGGCATGGTGGTGGTGGTGTCTAGTTTGTGAAATTAAAAAGAAATTAGAAATAATAATACAGAACAATATCATAGAAGTCAAGAGGAGTGGTCATACCTAGATGTTTTAATGTTTTGATTTGTTCAGCAAAAAATGATACTGATTAGCTTTACTGTGTTAAGTATGCTTGATAAAATTTCAAGAGTAACCATTAAAAGCATAAAAGTGAAATATATAACTTCCATACAAATAGAGGAGAGGGGGGAGATAAAAAATAAGAAGAAATAAGCAAACAACTCAATCAATACACTGTGGTAATGATTGCACAACTCTGTGAACATACTAAAAACCATTGAATTGTATACTTTAAAAGGGTGAACTGGGGCTTCCCTGGTGGCGCAGTGGTTGAGAGTCCGCCTGCCGATGCAGGGGACGTAGGTTCTTGCCCCGGTCCGGGAAGATCCCACATGCCACGGGGCAGTTGGGCCCGTGAGTCATGGCTGCTGAGCCTGCGCGTCTGGAGCCTGTGCTCCGCAACGGGAGAGGCCACAACACTGAGAGACCCGCGTACCGCAAAAAAAAAAAAAAAAAAGGTGAACTGTATGGTCTGTGGATAGTATCTAATAAAATTGTTACCAAAAAAACCCAGTCCAGAAGAAATAAGACAACTATGTTTTGGTTTCTTCTAAAAATGCACTGATTTCTAAAACTGTGACTGATTACTGTAAGTGGCAAACATAACTGGTTTACAAAAAGCACAAAAACAGCACTGGTAGAAAAGAAAGCTCACTGACAGGAAAATGTATATTTGGTATACAAAAAACCCAAAGTTTAAAGTAAGAGTAGACAGATAACCAAATACACTAAATGCAGGTATAAATCAAAATGTCAATATGACTCAGAACAATGTTTGAAAAAAAATTTTTTGTCTTTAATTTAAAGCTATACTTCTAGAAAAAAAAAAGGATATGTTTTGAAAACAAGAAAACATAACTAATCAAAATTCTAATCACAATTAATATAAGAATTTTTATTACAAACTTCTCTTGTTTTAAGAAATTATTTATGAAAAAGGAGATGTAATATAACAAGTGTACTTAAGAAGCTCAAAAATCATGACTTGAAAGTCATTTTAAGCATTGCCTCTATTCCTACTAGAAAGGTTCACTAAGCACACACTGAGAAAGTGTTATTATTTTTAGTCACCTTTCATTTAATAAATATTCAGACCCATGAATATAATCATTATTTGTCTACAAACTCTATGAAAAAGTCAAAGTACTTACATGCCAAAGGAAGAAAGCCAGAGCAGAGATATAGGGCTTCAAGTAGTATTTGTCTGAGAAGCACTGAAATGACTCAGTAGTTTACATGCTGCACCCAAGTCGGGTAGATAATATACTTGCTTTTTTCTGGAAGCTATTAACTTATTTTACATATTTGAATTTTCCTGAGGACCCTGTGACACAACAAAGTACCTTGCTACCTGGTAATCCTGATGACTTCCTAGAGAGTTTACCTGGCAGAAGTCCAAAGGGATGCTCAGTCTATATTGAACTGACACTTGTACAAAAAGTAGGAAATCAAAGCTTTCTTTCTAACTAGACTAAGGATCACAACCAAAATACTTAAGAAAAAAATTGAGAAAGTGAAGAATTGCCATGGGAAGGAACAGGGTCAATGGGAGATAAAAATAAATTTACTGTATACATTATATTATTTACCATCACACTATTGAAGGATTAATCATAACTAACCAACCCTAAGTAACAAGACAAAATTAAAATTAAATCACTAAATTGGGGCTATTTTAAAAGAAAGTCAATAAAATGGAAGGCTAGTAATACATTTGACATAGAAAAAATACACAGTAATTCTATTTGAATAATCAAGATTTTATAAACAAAATTAGAAACTGCTATTACATACTATGTATTCCAATCATGTCTGATTTTATAGGTAGTATTTTAAGAAAGTAGGTATTTTAACAACTGTTTACTCAACAATTAAGGTGTTACCATGGTATCTTCCATGAAGTCACAAAACTACACTTAATAATTTATCTTGAATTTTACAAATTTTGTCTATTCCACATACATCATTATCAATATCAGTTGATATGATATTAACTATCATATGATAGCTAACTTCAGCTATCATTATCAACATTAGTTCTATATTTCTGAATGATTTAAATAAATTATCTTTGCTAAAAGCAAATGGAAAATTAAAAATTAACCACCTTTGAAAAGACTGAGATGAGAGGCTGAAAACTGGGATTGGTTCGAAACTCTGTATGCAAAAGATTAGGTATTTCTACAAGTCTAGAAAATCGCCCTCCTTCACACCCGTAACCTCCAGTTTTGTTCTCTGAAGAAATGAAACTAGAGAGGCTCAGTTTCAAGTATATCTTACCCAGTGACAGGCAAAGGTTAAAGCCCAAGGCTGAAAAAACTGAGAGTGTGCTTACATCGAACCTTTCCACCCCGTCCTCCATCTTGCTTTCAGAACACTTGCAATTAGGCAGGAAACTGTTAGGTTATTTTCTGGAGAAACAGAATGGTCTCATAGAAAAGACCCTGACACTTTTGCTCCCACGAAAAAAGTCAAACCACTTGAAATCACCCTAAGGGAAACCCTCTTCAACAAGCCCTACCCAATGTAAATATGGTTCCCAATTAGCATTTTTTCAATATGAACAGACAGCCAAGGGTGCTCAAAGAAAGAGAAAGCAAAAATAAACAGGGGAAAAAGAGTGACTGTGCTTGCACTTGTAGCAAATATTCTCATACAAACTAAACTCTTTACCACCTATTTTACTTACTAGTGTTTATTATTTGCATGTGCTGTTTCCTTTGCCTAAAACACATGCCCTTGTCATGTCCTCCTCCAGTAGGCTAACTCCTCATCCATCAGAACTTTTAAATCCAGTCACCTTATTAAAGAGACTTTTCTACTACTTTACATAGTTTATCTCTATACATAGCACATACATTTCTTTGTTTGTTTACTTATTCATAATCTATTTCTCTCTGTAGAGTGAAAGCTAAGGGCCCAGACTTTTATCTTAGTCACTGTGATCCCAACAATTTACACACAGTAAGCACTCAATAAATGTTGAATATATGTTAATAAGTGTTGTTGAATGTCTCAGTGAATGAATAAATGCAGCTTTATGATATTCTTGGAAGAGATAACAATTTCTTTACATCTCAGGATTATTTTTAAATCGCTTACCTATTTCTTTTTTCCAGTCTTTCCACTGCAGCCCTATAGAGCCCTATATAAAACTCTTGGTCTTTGCTTTCTCAATTATCCTTTATCAATAGTAAAATGCAGAAACAGTTTATTTTATGAAGGAACTTCTGAAAAGTTACTATATCATTTCAAGTGTATCTTTCAGGCACTTAAACCCATTTGGAAACTTAAACCTAGAACTCCAGAGAAATGGACTGGTTGGCCGGGTCCCCTAAATACATCATATACCTTTGCAAGAACTATAATTCATCTTCTTCCCTGTTAATAGTGTTTTTAAGTGTGTAGGTTCTGCTAACATAGCTCACATATGTTGTGAGCTATGTTAGCAGAACCTACCCACAACTATTAGGAACCAGGAACAAAGATATGGGAGATTAGCAAACAAAAAATATCAATTCAAAGCAAGGAAACAGAGAAAATGCTTGAAAATTCTGTGAGAGCTGAACTTAATATATATTAATTTCCCAGGGTCAAGTTATTAATTTCTCGATATTAGTTTCCAAATTGGAACCTCTTTTGCTTTCTATGACAGGAAAAAATACTGTTATTGCCATTCAGGGACAACCTGAGATAAGAAAAGCTGCAGAAAGAGCAGGTTTAAAGGAAAGATTGGGAATTTGGTTTAGGACATGTGAAGTTTGAGATACATGGAGATGTAAATTAGGCAACTCGATACACAAATACAGAGCTTAGGGGAGGGGTCTGGGCTGAAGATGTATATTTAAATATAAATGGTGCTTAATGGAATCTAAAAAAAAAAAAGAAAAAATGGTTCTGATGAACCTAGGGGCAGGACAGGAATAAAGACGCAGACATAGAGAATGGACTTGAGGACACCGGGAGGGGGAAGGGTAAGCGAAGAGAGAGAGTAGCATTGACATACATACACGACCAAATGTAAAATAGATAGCTACTGGGAAGCAGCCGCATAGCACAGGGAGATCAGCTCGATGCTTTGTGACCACCTAGAGGAGTGGGATAGGGAGGGTGGGAGGGAGACGCAAGAGGGAGGAGATATGGGGATATATGTACATGTATAGTGGATTCACTTTGTTATAAAGCAGAAATTAATACACCATTGTAAAGCAATTATACTCCAATAAAGATGTTAAAAAAACCTGTATAGATGTACCTAACCATATAGATGGTACTTAAAATCATGAAAATAAATGAGATCAGTAAAAGTAAATGTAAGCTGAGAAGAGATTGTGAGAGAAATCGGTAAAAGACACAAACACTACTTTTTTCTTATTCTAGAAGGATGTTCCAGAATTATTTCTATCAACATTTCTTTAACATTGGTTTATTATTAAGGTGCTGAGAATTTATGAAATGAGAAAGATATCATTTACAGGGATGCTGATTTTTGATAAATTTGGGGGGAGTGGGGTAAGAAAGATAAAGCCAATTTAGTAAATATTGTCCAAAAAGAATACAGTGTGAAAATTTAACCAAAAGAAGAGGAAGAACTCATCATAAATGTTTCCAAGTGGAGTTTTCCCCCCTTCTTTAAGCCCCAAATCTCCTTTTTCTCTTTCTCCTTTACCCTTTTACCTCACTCATCAAGAAGTCCTCATCTTCCAATACAAGAACTCAAAGATTTTTGGCTGGCATTTAACTGTTTGGGATAAGAAAAAAAAAGGAAAGTGAAATGCTAATTCAAATGGTTCTTAAAAAGCCTTTCTGAACGGGAGAGAAAAGAGGCACTGAATTTTTTCTACCCATTGTTCACTGCTTTGCATATATTAGCACTTAATCACACACACACACACACACACACAATCATCTATCCTTTACACCCCTTCCAGGGACATTTTTTGAATTTGTTCATGTCACTTTTCTGCTTAAATTTCTCCAGTAACATCCACTATGTAAATAAAATAAAAGCTAAATTTTTTTTACTAGTTTTGTTGATTCTCTAAAAATAAAAGAAATAATGCTTTATGCATTACTTTGTAACTTTGTTGCCTTGCTTTATTTTATGTCATGAACAATTTTCCATGTCCATATACTCTGGATTAGCATTGCATAGTATGGACATACTTGTACCTGTGTACAAAGAGAATTCCATTGTTTTTAATAATTAAAAAATAAACAGACTTCCCTGGTGGCACAGTGATTAAGAATCCGCCTACTAATGCAGGGGACAACGGGTTCGAGCCCTGGTCCGGGAAGATCCCACATGCCATGGAGCAACTAAGCCCATGTGCCACAACTGCTGAGCCCGTGTGCCACAACTACTGAAGCCCACGTGCCTAGAGCCCATGCTCCACAACAAGAGAAGCCACCACAATGAGAAGCCTGCGCACCACAACGAAGAGTAGCCCCTGCTCACCGCAACTAGGGAAAGCCCCTGAGCAGCAACAAAGACCCAACACAGCCAAAAAATTAAAAAATAAAATAAATTAATTAATTTAAAAAAAGAAATCAATTTAAATACTCATAAATAAGGCAACTATATACACAGCAGCATGACATATTATCAACTTAATAAATATAGCTTGAATGAATGAATCAGTGAATGAATTTCCACCTCCCCAAACTTACCTACATTTTCTACCATAAAACTACTATGCTTTAGTTACCCAAATGAACTTTTAGTTTCCCCAATTTTCTCTCTCACATTTTATATCATTGCACATGCAGTGCTTCCTTCTTGAACAAGCACCTATTACTTATCCAAATTCCTATTAAACTTTCAGGTCCCTGAAGAAATATTATACTTTCATGTAAAATTAGGTACTGCTTCTATGATTCCACTATACTTTGTCTTCTCAAAACCTGCTTGTACCTAACATACAGTTAATAATATCTCCAAATTATTACTGTGCCTCCCTATCAGGTACCTATTTAAAAGGATAATAAGAAGCCATCATGAACAACTTTGTCAATACATTCTACAATTTAGATGAAATACATTCTTGAAAGACAAACTACCAAGGCACACTGAATAAGATACACTTAATAGCCCTATATCTCCTAAACACCTTGAATTGGTAGTTAAAAATCACCCCATAAAGAAAATTCCAGGTCCAGATAGCTTCATTTGTGAATTCTATAAAACATTTATAGTGAAGTAATACCAACTCTACGTGAGTTTTTCCAGAAGACTGAAAAGGAGAAAATATTCTCTAACTCATTCTGTGAGGTTAACATTACCCCCCTAATACCAAAACCAGACAAAGACATTATTAAAAAAAAAAAACTACTGAACAATAGCCTTCATACATATAGATGCAAAAAACTATAAACAAAATTTTGGCAAATCATATCTAATAATATATTAAAAGAATAATACATCATGACCAAATTGGGTTTATCTCAGAAATTCAAAGTTGATATAACATTCTAAACCAGTCAATGCAATTCACTGTATTAAACTAAAAAACAAAAAACCATATATATGATCATCTCAATAGATGCAGAAAAAGCATTTGACAAAATCCAACATCCATTCTTGATAAAAATTCTCAGCAAACTAGGTATAGAAGGGAACTTTGTCAGCCTGATAAAGGGCATTTACAAAAACCCTAGAGCTAGCATCACATTTAATGATGAAAGATGGAATGTTTTCTCACTAAGATCAGGAACAAGACACTGATGCCTGCTATTGCCACCTTATTCCACATTGTACTAGAGGGCCTAGCAGTGAAATAAGGCAAGAAAGAAATGTCTTTTATGATTAAAAGGAAGAAATAAAACTATCTTTAATCTCAAAAAACATGATCATTGGGCTTCCCTGGTGGTGCAGTGGTTGAGAGTCCGCCTGCCGATGCAGGGGACACGGGTTCGTGCCCCGGTCCGGGAGGATCCCACATGCCACGGAGCGCTGGGCCCGTGAGCCATGGCCGCTGAGCCTGCACGTCCAGAGCCTGTGCTCCGCAGCGGGAGAGGCCACAACATTGAAAGGCCCGCGTACCGAAAAAAAAAAAAAAAAAAACCAAAACAAGATCATCTTTGTAGAAAATGCCATTGGAATCTTTAAAAAGCTACTTAAAGTAATAAATAAACTTAGCACAGTTATACAAAATCAACTGCATTTTTATATACTCGTGACGGATAATTAATAAGTTAATTTTTTAAGTACCATTTATAATAACATCAAAAAAGGACAAGAGGTGTGAAAACACTGAAAACCACAAAAATTGCTGAGAAGTTTAAAAAAACCTAAACAAATGGAGAGATATACCTTGGCTGTAGGTAGGAAGAATTCTCATTATTAAGATGTCAATTCACAAGGTCCAGCCCAAACCCAAGAGGAGGGGATTACACAAAGTCCTGAACATCAGGAAGCAAGATCATCGGGGGCCATCTTAGAAGACTGCCTACCATGGGTACCAATATTAGTAAAGTATCTCTGCATTAATTTTTGTTGAACACCCTTATAATTTCTCTAAAAGGATTCTGGAGCCAGACTACCTGGTTTAAATTCTGGGTCTTCTAATTAATGTGTTAGCTTGCCAAACATTTAACTTCTTCATGCCTCAGTTTCCTCATCTATAAAATAGAGATAATAATAGAACCTCTCTCATGCAGTTATTGTGAGGTTTAAATGATTAAATATAATTCTGAAAAGCACCAAGTATTTGGCACATAATAAACAACTGCGCAAATACATCCATAAAAAACAATATAAATATTTACTTACTATTCATTAAAGTTGTGTTGATTACAACACATCCTTCTTTGATTTAACTACTTAATGATGCCCATTACAAAAAAAGAACAGTTTTAGCCAAGATGTGTACAAATATAATTTACTAAACTGCATGTTATTTAGTCAACCTTAGGCACTGAAGGAACAGTTACCTTCTTACTTGCATTTTAAAATCAAAGTTTAACAAGCAAACATATGTAATGCCTGGGATGACCATAATCCTGTTTTACCTGGTCCTCGTTTGTGCCTATTATCTAGGCAAAACTGCCAATGGTACCCTCTTTCACTATTAAAGTGTCCCAGACTGCACAAAAATTAAGGTCACTGAAGTATGTCATAATCCCAGATTGGAATGGAAGGCTGAATCTAGATAAACACATCTGTGTAAGGAGCAAACAAACCAGGGATGAAGGAAGAAAGAAAGAAAGAAAGAAAAACCTGAAAAAGGAGGAAGAAAGGTATAGGCAGTGGGCATAGGTAAGAATGGTAGAGCCAGAGTGGCAAGAGAATAATAAATGCTTCAAAATGTCCAAATACCAAAACCAATACATCCACAACCCAATCTCAAGATTCCCTTGCTGCCTGTCAACCCAGCATATTCTTAAAAGCTCAGTAATACTTCATAAAAAATTTAACTGGCATTTCCTTAAGGATTAAAAAAAATCCATAAATGAATATCAAATAAATATTAAGATACCACTTAATTTCCTTTTCCTCTGTTTGTAATATATAATCATAAAGTCAGTATATAACTCTGAAATATTCTTTAAAAATTTTTTTTAAACTTGTTTAAATTCACACATTACAGGCCAAGTTTTAGCAAGAAATGATTTTTATAGCTATTTTTAATTTCCTACCTGAAAACATTAGTTGACTTTGGAAATTCTAATCCCTTTAAAATCTAGCAGCATCAAAGCAAATACTCATGATCCCGTAAGAGGATAAATATGTTCATTTTAATTAAAGACTAAATTATGTCTGTCACTAGGTGTGCAATTTTTGCATCTGTACATTGAGTTGCATTTATATGTCCTATGCATTTCATTAATGAAAAATTGAAAAGAAAGCACATTTTTTGAAGAATAGCCTATTAACAGAGACACTCTTAAAAGATCTTATCTTGAATTTTCAAGAATTTAGGCTAATAAGAGGAAAGACGTCCTTGTATGTTCTACAACATGGATGAATCTTGAAAACACTATGCAAAGTAAAAGAAGCCAGTCACAAAAGACTGTATATTGTATGATTCCATTCATACAAAAAGTCTAAAAATAAGGAAAGCTATAGAGACAAAAAGTAGATTACAGAATTTAAGTTCTGTTTTATCTTCTTAAATTCTGTTTCTAGAGCATCAAGTACAAACTATTAATCATTTCTTGACCTAATTATAGAGTGTCATTGTCCATTATTTTAAAAGTTAATAAATGTCAAGTTGATTTAGATGAGCACTAATAATTGTCAGATAATCCTAATAGATCTAGACTCTAGAAACAAGTAATGTAAGTTACTACTACTGATATTTTAACTAAAAACAGATTACAAAAATGGAAGATCAGTTTCAATAAAGCACCATTATTCAATAAAGCATTATATGGTCATATTTCGACAAATGTATACATTATAGCACTAACTCTGGTATTCAGAACTAAAATGTCAGGTATAGTTTATACACTATAGAAAAGCAACCATTGTTTCTAAAGTGTATCACTTTAGGGCTTCCCTGGTGGTGGAGTGGTTAAGAATCTGCCTGCAAATGCAGGGGACACAGGTTCAAGCCCTGGGCCAGGAAGATTCCACATGCCATGGAGCAACTAAGCCCATGTGCCACAACTACTGAGCCTATGCTCTAGAGCCCGCAAGCCACAACTACTAAAGCCCACGTGCCACAACTACTGAAGCCCGTGTGCCTAGAGCCCGTGTTCCACAATGAGAGAAGCTACTGCAGTGAGAAGCCTGCACACTGTAACAAAGAGTAGCCCCCGCTCAATGCAACTAGAGAAAGCAGGCATGCAGCAACGGAGACCCAGCGTAGCCAAAATAAATAAATAATTTTATTTTTAAAAAAGTATATCACTTTAGAAAGTGACATGAAATTGCTCTATGATGTGGCAAAAATGTTAAGATTTAATAAAGCTAGGAGAGCGATGTCAGCAAGGTGGTAAAGTAGAAGATATCAACCTTCATCACCCAACAGAAAACAAAAATTAGATAGCAATCCACAAATGAAAGTAGCCCTGGGACGGCTCAACAGTACAATTAAGAACCTACAGTAACATAGTAGGGCAAAAAATGGAGAATAACTGCATAGAAAGGATCACTGGGGAGATCAGCTTAGTGGAGATGTCTAAATTAGGCAACTAGGAACAAAGAGGAAGGGTGGGAACTATCAGCCACAAGCCTCAAGAGCCTTGACAACAGCTGTGGACTCGCCAAAGCTTTCACAGTGAAAGACACTGTAATGCTGGTTTTCATAAGCCCCAGCAGCCTGCTCCAGAGGATACTGGCAGTTTTTACCACCAAGGTGGCCAAAAGCTATTGCTGCCACAGATTCTGGGGAAGGAGATGTCACTGTGTCCACCCCAAGAAGGAGCTGCTGTTGTGCCGGCCTAGGCAAAGAACTTCCAGCACTCCCCAACCCTGAGCACATCCCAGACTCCAGAGTCATAGCTGCTCCACCTGTTCCCACACTCCAGAGCCCCAATCTAGGGTCATTCTGTGGCGTCCATGCTCCAGACTCCACCCCTGTCTCTGTTCCACACACTTTAAGCTAGCCAGCGCCTGGACCCAAGTGCCACTGTTGCTCTCTATGTACTCATGCTTCAGACTCCGTCTTCATGGCCACTTCACACATACTTGCAACTCATACATCATTGCTGCTGTGGTACAGCCAGCACACCAACCCAAGAGCTGCTGTCACTCTGCAAGCACTAGCACTCCAGTCCCCAGCTCCATGACTGCTCCACAGGTGCCCACACATCAGACACCAGCACTGGTGTAAGCTCTTCCAAGCTGGACCCAGCACCAAGAGAAATCCCCTGCACCATGACCTATGTGAGAAAAAGAGATCAGATGGTCTCCAGCAGCCTTTGCTGCTGCTGCAGACAAAAGCAGCCTTGGCCATTGGGGACCCCTGCAATCTTCATCAATGCTAACCTCAGCTGATGAAGCTGCATGAAGACTACACTACTGGGCCTTCTCCAGAGCTAGAAATGCTTCAGCTTTAAGGATACATATAGACTGAAAGTGAAGGGATGGAAAAACATATAAAAGATATTTCATGCAATTGGAAACCAAAATAGAAAAGGGGTAGCTAAACTCATATCAGACAAAATAGACTTTAAGTCAAAAGCTGCAAAAGAGATGAAGAAGGTCATGATATAATGATAAAGGGATCAATTCATCAAGAGTATACAACAATTGTAAATATATATGTACTCCAAAATCAGAGCACCTTAACATATTAAGCAAATACCAGAAGATCAGAAGGCAGAAATAGGCAGCAATACAATAACAGTAGGGAACTTCAATACCTCACTTTCAACAATGGACATACAGATCACTCAGACAGAAAATCAATAAGAAAATGTTGGACTTGAACTATATTTTAGACCAAACAAACATAACAGACATGTACAGAACACTGCATGCAACAGAAGCAGAATACACATTCTTCTCCAGCATATCAGGAACATTCTCCAGGCTAGATCATATAATAGGTCACAAAACAATTGTCAACAAATTTGAGATTAAAATCATGAACACAATGGTATGAAACTAGAAACCAACAACAGGAAAAAAGCAGGAAATACATGGAAATTTAAAAACACACACTGCTGAACCAACAATGTACCAAAGAAGAAATCAAAAGAATAATCAAAAACTATCTTGACACAAACAAAAATGGGAAAACAATGTACCAAAACTCATGGGATTCAGCAAAAGTGTATCTATGAGGGAAGTTTGCAGCAATAAATGACTATATTAGAAAAAGGAAATATCTCAGACAAACAACCTAACTTTACAACTTACAGAAAATAGAAAAAGAAGAACAAACTAAGCCCAAAGTTAGTGGAAGGAAGGAAATAACGAAGGTCAGAACAGAAATAAATGAAATAGAGGTTAGAAAACCAATAGAAAAGATCAAGAAAACTAAGAGCTGGTTTTCCAAAAAAAAAAAAAACAAAATTGACAAACCTTTAGCTAAACTAAGAAAAAAAGAGAGAAGACTGAAATAAGTAAAATGAGTAATGAAAGAGGAGACATTAAAACTGATACCACATAAATACAAAGGATCATAAGAGGTTACAGCCAAGAATTATATACCAACAAATGGGATAACCTAGAAGAAATGGATAAACTATTAGAAAGATACAACCTATCAACTGAATCATGAAGAAATAAAAAAAATACATAGACCTATGATGAGTAAGGAGATTTAATCAGTAATCAAAAATCTCCCAATAAAGGAAGTCCAGTACTAGATGGCTTCACTGGTGACGTCTACAGAACATTTAAAGAGGAATAATACCAATCCTTCTTAAACTCTTCCCAAATATTGAAGAGAAATGAACATTTCCAAAGTCATTTTAAGAGGCCAGCATTACTTTGATACCAAAGCCAAATAAGGATACTACAAGAAACAAAATTACAGGCCAATATCCCTGGTGAACATAGATGCAAAAGTCCTAAACAAAATACTAGCAAACCAAATGCAGCAGAGTTTTGAAAGGATCATACACAATGAAGTAGGATTCATCCCTAGGATGCAAGGATGGTTCTACATTCACAATTCAAAAAATGTGATACACCACATGAACAGAATAAAGGATAAAAATCATATGATCATCTCAATAGCTGCAGAAAAAGTATTTGACAAAACTCAACAGCTGTTCATAATAAAAACTCAACAAATTAGGAATAGATGGAATACACCTCAACAAAACAAAGGCCATATATGACGAGCCCACAGCTAACATTATACTCAATGTTAAAAGTCTAAAAACTTTTCCTCTAATATTAGGAACAAGACAAGGATGCCCACTCTTTCCACTTTTATTCAACATAGTACTGGAAGTCCTAGCCAGAGCAATTAGGCAAGAAAAGGAAACAAAATGTATCCAAATTAGAAAGGAAGAAGTAAAATTCTCTGTTTGCAGATGACATAATCTTATATACAAAAAAAACCTAACAACCCTACCAAAAAACTGTTAGAACTAATAAATGAATTTACTAAAGTTGTAGCATACAAAATCAACATGCAAAAACCAGCTGCATTTTGATACACTAACAATGAACTATCTAAAAGCAATCCCATTTACAATAGCATCAAAAACAATTAAATACTTAGGTATAAATTTAACCAAGAGGCGAAAGATCTATACTGGAAACTATAAGATATTGATGAAAAAAATTGAAGACAAAACACCTAAATGGAAAGGTACTGCTTGTTCTTGGACTAGAAGAATTAATGTTGTTAAAATATCCATACTACCCAAAGCAATCTACAGATGCAATGAAATTCCTATTAAAATTCCAATGACATTTTTCACAGAAATAGAAAAAAAATCCTAAAATTCATATGGAACCACAAAAGATCTCAAATAGACAAAGCAATCTTGAGAAAGAAGAACAAAGCTGGTGTCATCACACATCCTCATGTCAAACTATATTATAAAGCTAAAGTAATCAAAATAGTATGGTACTGGCATAACATCAGATACATAAACCAGTGGAACAGAATCAACAGCCCAAAAATAAACCCATGCATATATGACCAACTAATCTTTGACAAGGGCATCAAGAACATACAATGGGGGGAAAGGATAGTCTCTGAAATAGATGATGTTGGGAAAACTGGATATCCATATTCCAAAAAAATGAAATCAGAACCTTATATCACACAAATCACAAAAATAAACTCAAATTGATTAAAAACTTAAATGTAGGACCTGAAACTAAAACTCCTAGAACAAAGCATAGATGAAAACCTTCTTGACATTGGTCGAAGCAATTATTTTTTAAATATGACACCAAAAGCACAGGCAACAAAACAAATATAAACAAGTGGGACTACATCAAACTGAAAAGCTCCTGCATGGTATAGGAAACAATCAACAAAATGAAAAGGCAGTATAAGGAATGGTAGAAAATATGTGCAAACCATATATTTGATAAGGGATTAATACCTAAAATATATAAAAATTATACAACCCAAGAACAACAACAAAAAATTCCAATTTAAAAATGGGCAAACCAGACTTCCGGGTAAGATGGCGGAAGAGTAAGACGCGGAGATCACCTTCCTCCCCACGGATACTCCAGAAATACAGCTACACGTGGGACAACTCCTACAGAACACCTACTGAACGCTGGCAGAAGACCCCAGACCTCCCAAAAGGCAAGAAACTCCCCACATACCTGGGTAGGGCAAAGCGGAGAGATCCCCACACAGAGGATCGGTTCCGAGGGGCACTCACCAGCCCAGGAGGCTTGTCTGCTCGCCCGCCGGGGCATGCGGCGCTGCAAGCTGAGGCTCGGGCTTCGGTCAGAGAGCAGGGAGAGGACTGGGACTGGCGGCGAGAACCCAGCCTGAAGGGGGCTAATGTGCCACAGCTAGCCGGGAGGGAGTCCTGGAAAACTCTGGAGCTGCCGAAGAGGCAAGAGACTTTTTCTTCCCTCTTGGTTTCCTGGTGCGCGAGGAAAGGGGATTAAGAACGCTGCTTAAAGTAGCTCCACAGACGGGCGCGAGTCGCGACTGAAAGCGCGGAGCCCAGTGACGGGCGTGGGACGCTGGGGCTGCTGGTGCCGCCGCCAAGAAGCCTGTGTGCGAGCGCAGGTCACTGTCCACACCGCCCTTCCGGGAGCCTGTGCAGCCCACCACTGCCGGGGTACCGGGATCCAGGGGCGGCTTCCCTGGGAGAACGCACGGCGCGCCTCGGGCTGGTGCAACGTCACGCCGGCCTCTGCCGCTGAAGGCTCGCTCCGCACTCCGTGCCCCTCCCTCCCGCCCGGCCTGAGTGACCCAGAGTCCCCGAAGAGGCTGCTCCTTTAACCCTGTCCTGTCTGAGCGAAGAACAGACGCCCTCCGGCGACCTACACGCAGAGGCGGGGCCAAATCCAAAGCTGAGACCCAGGAGCTGTGAGAACAAAGAAGAGAAAGGGAAATCTCTCCCAGCAGCCTCAGAAGCAGCGGATTAAAGCTCCACAATCAACTTGATGTACCCTGCATCTGTGGAATACATGAATAGACAATGAATCATCCCAAATTGAGGAGCCAGGAGTCAGTGCTGTGCCTCTGAGGTGGGAGAGCCAACTTCAGGACACTGGTCCACAAGAGACCTCCCAGCTCCACATAATATCAAACGGCGAAAATCTTCCAGATATCTCCATCTCAACACCAGCACCCAGCTTCACTCAACGAACAGCAAGCTACAGTGCTGGACACCCTATGCCAAACAACTAGCAAGACAGGAACACAACGCCACCCATTAGCAGAGAGGTGGCCGAAAATCATAAAAAGTCCGCAGACACCCCAAAACACACCACCAGACGTGGATCTGCCCACCAGAAAGACAAGATCCAGCCTCATCCACCACAACACACGCACAAGTCCCCTCCACCAGGAAGCCTACACAACCCACTAAACCAACCTTACCCACTGGGGACAGACACCAAAAACAACGGGAACTACGAACCTGCAGCCTGCAAAAAGGAGACCCCAAACACAGTAACATAAGCAAAATGAGAAGAAAGAAAAACACGCAGCAGGAGAAGGAGCAAGATAAAACCCCACCAGACCTAACAAATGAAGAGGTAATAGGCAGTCTACCTGAAAAAGAATTCAGAATAATGATGGTAAAGATGATCCAAGATTCTATTTCCAAGATCCAAAATCTTGGAAATAGAATAGACAAAATGCAAGAAACAGTTAGTTAACAGGGACCTACAAGAACTAAAGATGAATCAAGCATCGATTAAAAACACAATACATGAAATAAAAAATACTCTAGATGGGATCAATAGCAGAATAACTGAGGCAGAAGAACGGATAAGTGAGGTGGAAGATAAAATAGTGGAAATAACTGCTGCAGAGCAAAATAAAGAAAAAAGAATGAAAAGAACAGAGGACAGTCTCAGAGACCTCTGGGACAACATTAAACACACCAACATTCGAATTATAGGGGTTCCAGAAGAAGAAGAGAAAAAGAAAGGGACTGAGAAAATATTTGAAGAGAGTATAGTTGAAAACTTCCCTAATATGGGGAAGGAAATAGTTAATCAAGTCCAGGAGGCACAGAGAGTCCCATACAGAATAAATCCAAGGAGAAATACGCCAAGACACATATTAATCAAACTATCAAAAATTAAACACAAAGAAATCATATTAAAAGCAGCAAGGCAAAAACAACAAATAACACACAAGGGAATCCCCATCAGGATAACAGCTGATCTCTCAGCAGAAACTCTACAAGCCAGAAGGGAGTGGCAGGACATAACTAAAGTGATGAAGGAGAAAAACCTGCAACCAAGATTACTCTACCCAGCAAGGATCTCATTCAGATTTGATGGAGAAATTAAAACCTTTACAGACAAGCAAAAGCTGAGAGAGTTCAGCACCACCAAACCAGCTTTACAACAAATGCTAAAGGAACTTCTCTAGGCAAGAAACACAACAGAAGTAAAAGACCTACAATAATGAACCCAAAACAATTAAGAAAATGGGAATAGGAACATACATATTGATAATTACCTTAAATGTAAATGGACTAAATGCTTCCACCAAAGGACACAGAGTGGCTGAATGGATACAAAAACAAGACCCATATATATGCTGTCTACAAGAGACCCACTTCAGACCTAGAGACACATACAGATTGAAAGTAAGGGGATGGAAAAAGATATTCCATGCAAATGGAAATCAAAAGAAAGCTGGAGTAGCAATTCTTATATCAGACAAAATAGACTTTAAAATAAAGACTATTAGAAGAGACAAAGAAGGACACTACATAATGATCAAGGGATCGATCCAAGAAGAAGATATAACAATTGTAAATATTTATGCACCCAACATAGGAGCACCTCAATACATAAGGCAAATACTAACAGCCATAAAAGGGGAAATCGACAGTAACACACTCATAGTAGGGGACTTTAACACCCCACTTTCACCAATGGACAGATCATCCAAAATGAAAATAAATAAGGAAACACAAGCTTTAAATGATACATTAAACAAGATGGACTTAATTGATATTTATAGGACATTCCATCCAAAACCAACAGAATACACATTTTTCTCAAGTGCTCATGGAACATTCTCCAGGATAGATCATATCTTGGGTCACAAATCAAGCCTTGGTAAATTTAAGAAAATTGAAATTGTATCAAATATCTTTTCTGACCACAATGCTATGAGACTAGACATCAATTACAGGAAAAGATCTGTAAAAAATACAAACACATGGAGGCTAAACAATACACTACTCAATAACGAAGTGATCACTGAAGAAATCAAAGAGGAAATTAAAAAATACCTAGAAACAAATGACAGTGGAGACCCGACGACCCAAAACCTATGGGACGCAGCAAAAGCAGTTCTAAGGGGGAAGTTTATAGCAATACAATCCCACCTTAAGAAACAGGAAACATTTCGAGTAAACAACCTGACCCTGCACCTAAAGCAATTAGAGAAAGAAGAACAAAAAACCCCCAAAGTTAGCAGAAGGAAAGAAATCATAAAGATCAGATCAGAAATAAAAAGAAATGAAGGAAACGATAGGAAAGATCAACCAAACTAAAAGCTGGTTCTTTGAGAAGATAAACAAAATTGATAAACCATTAGCCAGACTCATCAAGAAAAGAAGGGAGAAGACTCAAATCAATAGAATTAGAAATGAAAAAGGAGAAGTAACAACTGACACTGCAGAAATACAAAAGATCATGAGAGATTACTATAAGCAACTCTATGCCAATAAAATGGACAACCTGGAAGAAATGGACAAATTTTTAGAAATGCACAACCTGCCATGACTGACTCAGGAAGAAATAGAACATATGAATAGACCAATCACAAGCACTGAAATTGAAACTGTGATAAAAAATCTTCCAACAAACAAAAGCCCAGGACCAGATGGCTTCACAGGCGAATTCTATCAAACATTTAGAGAAGAGCTAACACCCATCCTCCTCACACTCTTCCAAACAATATCAGAGGAAGGAACACTCCCAAACTCACTCTACAAGGCTACCATCACCTTGATACCAAAACCAGGCAAGGATGTCACAAAGAAAGAAAATTACAGGCCAATATCACTGATGAACATAGATGCAAAAATCCTCAACAAAATACTAGCAAACAGAATCCAACAGCACATTAAAAGGATCATACACCATGATCAAGTGGGGTTTATTCCAGGAATGCAAGGATTCTTCAATATACGCAAATCAATCAACGTGATACACCATATTAACAAATTGAAGGAGAAAAACCATATGATCATCTCAATAGATGCAGAGAAAGCTTTCGACAAAATTCAACACCCATTTATGATAAAAACCCTGCAGAAAGTAGGCATAGAGGGAACTTTCCTCAACATAATAAAGGCCATATATGACAAACCCACAGCCGGCATCGTCCTCAATGGTGAAAAACTGAAACCATTTCCACTAAGATCAGGAACAAGACAAGGTTGTGCACTCTCACCACTCTTATTCAACCTAGTTTTGGAAGTTTTAGCCACAGCAATCAGAGAAGAAAAGGAAATAAAAGGAATCCAAATCGGAAAAGAAGAAGTAAAGCTGTCACTGTTTGCAGATGACATGATACTATACATAGAGAATCCTAAAGATGCTACCAGAAAACTACTAGAGCTAATCAATGAATTTGGTAAAGTAGCAGGATACAAAATTAATGCACAGAAATCTCTGGTATTCCTATATACTAATGATGAAAAATCTGAAAGTGAAATCAAGGAAATACTCCCATTTACCATTGCAACAAAAAGAATAAAATATCTAGGAATAAACCTACCTAAGGAGACAAAAGACCTGTATGCAGAAAATTATAAGACACTGATGAAAGAAATTAAAGATGATACAAATAGATGGAGAGATGTACCATGTTCTTGGATTGGAAGAATCAACATTGTGAAAATGACTCTACTACCCAAAGCAATCTACAGATTCAATGCAATCCCTACCAAACTACCACTGGCATTTTTCACAGAACTAGAACAAAAAATTTCACAATTTGTATGGAAACACAAAAGACCCCGAATAGCCAAAGCAATCTTGAGAACGAAAAATGGAGCTGGAGGAATCAGGCTCCCTGACTTCAGACTATACTACAAAGCTACAGTAATCAAGACAGTATGGTCCTGGCACAAAAACAGAAAGATAGATCAATGGAACAGGATAGAAAGCCCAGAGATAAACCCACGCACATATGGTCACCTTATCTTTGATAAAGGAGGCAGGAATGTACAGTGGAGAAAGGACAGTCTCTTCAATAAGTGGTGCTGGGAAAACTGGATAGGGACATGTAAAAGTATGAGATTAGATCACTCCCTAACACCATACACAAAAATAAGCTCAAAATGGATTAAAGACCTAAATGTAAGGCCAGACACTATCAAACTCTTAGAGGAAAACATAGGCAGAACACTCTATGACATAAATCACAGCAAGATCCTTTTTGACCCACCTCCTAGAGAAATGGAAATAAAGACAAAAATAAACACATGGGACCTAATGAAACTTCAAAGCTTTTGCACAGCAAAGGAAACCATAAACAAGACCAAAAGACAACCCTCAGAATGGGAGAAAATATTTGCAAATGAAGCAACTGACAAAGGATTAATCTCCAAAATTTATAAGCAGCTCATGCAGCTCAATAACAAAAAAACAAACAACCCAATCCAAAAATGGGCAGAAGACCTAAATAGACATTTCTCCACAGAAGATATACAGACTGCCAACAAACACATGAAAGGATGCTCAACATCTTTACTCATTAGAGAAATGCAAATCAAAACTACAATGAGATATCATCTCACACCAGTCAGAATGGCCATCATCAAAAAATCTAGAAACAATAAATGCTGGAGAGGGTGTGGAGAAAAGGGAACACTCTTGCACTGCTGGTGGGAATGTGAATTGGTACAGCCGCTATGGAGAACAGTATGGAGGTTCCTTAAAAAACTACAAATAGAACTACCATATGACCCAGCAATCCCACTACTGGGCATATACCCTGAGAAAACCATAATTCAAAAAGAGTCATGTACCAAAATGTTCATAGCAGCCCTATTTACAATAGCCCGGAGATGGAAAGAACCTAAGTGCCCATCATCGGATGTATGGGTAAAGAAGATGTGGCACATATATACAATGGAATATTACTCAGCCATAAAAAGAAATGAAATTGAGCTATTTGTAATGAGGTGGATGGAACTAGAGCCTGTCATACAGAGTGAAGTAACTCAGAAAGAGAAAGACAAATACTGTATGCTGACACATATATATGGAATTTAAGAAAAAAAAATGTCATGAAGAACATAGGGGTAAGACAGGAATAAAGACACAGACCTACTAGAGAATGGACTTGAGGATATGGGGAGGGGGAAGGGTAAGCTGTGACAAAGTGAAAGAGCGGCATGGACATATATACACTACCAAACATAAGGTAGATAGCTAGTGGGAAGCAGCCGCATAGCACAGGGAGATCATCTCAGTGCTTTGTGACCGCCTGGAGGGGTGGGATAGGGAGGGTGGGAGGGAGACGCAAAAGGGAGGGGATATGGAAACATATGTATATGTATAACTGATTAAAATTGTTATAAAGCAAAAAAAAAAATAGGCAAAGGATTTAAACAGACATTTTTCCAGAGGTAACAAAAATGGCCAACAGGCACATGAAAAGGTGCTCAACGTCACCAATCATCAGGGAAATGCAAATCAAAACCACAATGAGATATCACTTCAAACCTATTAGGATGTCTATTATCAAAAAGATAAGAGATGACAAATGTATTGAGGATATGAAGAAAAGGGAACGCTTGTACACTGTTGGTGGGAATGTAAATTGGTACAGCCATTATGGAAGACAGTATAGAGGTTCCCTAAAAATTTTAAATAGAGCTACTATATGACCCAACCCACTTCTGGGAATATACCCAAAGGAAGTGAAATTAGTAAATTAGTATCTTGAAGAGGTATCTGTACTCCACATTCACTGGGGCATTATTCACAATAGTCAAGATATGGAGACAACCTAAGTGACCATTAACAGATGAACAGATAAAGAAAAGGTGAAATACACACACACACACACACACACACACACACACACATATACACTGGAATATTAGTCAGTCATAAAAAAGAAAGAAATCTTGTCATCTGTGACAATGTGGATAAACCTGTAGGGCATTTTGCTATGTGAAACAAGCCAGGTAGAGAAAGATAAATACTGTTTGATCTCAGTTACATGTGGACTCTTTAAAAAAAAAAAAGTTGAACTCATAGAAACCAAGGATAGAATGGGAGTTGCCCAGAGTTGGGGGTGGGGGGGGTAGAGTAAATGGGGAGACATTAGTCAAAGGGCACAAACTTTTAGCTATAAAATGAATAAATTCTGAGGATCTAAGGTACAGCATGGTGACTACACATAATGCTATATGTATACTTGAAATTTGTTGAGAGTAGATCTTAAGCATTCTCATCCAAAAAAAGAAAAAAAAAGATAACTATGAGATGGATATGTTAATTAACTTGATTACAGCAATCAGCTCACAATGTATATGTACATCAAATCATCACACTGTACACTTTAAATATACACAATTTTGTTTGTCAATTATACCTCAGGGTTTTTTTTGGTTTTAATTTTAATTTTTTTTGTCGGCACCTCACAGCTTGTGGGATCTTAGTTCCCTGACCAGGGACTGAACCCGGGCCCTCATAGTGAAAGCACAGAGTCCTAAACACTGGACCACCAGGGAATTCCCAGCCTCAGTTTTTTAAAAAAAGGTTAGATAAAGCTAGCTGATATATAACAGATTTCACTATATATTATATATACATATATACTTACACATAAAAATAAACATAAATGTATATAAAAAATTTTAAATATATGTATATATTAATCATTTTTAATATGCTCTTTTGTGTTAATTCAATACTTTTGATACAAGATAAAACAACAAAATTTTATTTTTAAATCTTCTTTATTTTCTTTCTGTCTAGTTATGGTGATCTGATATCTTTGTACAGCAGTTTGTTTTAAAATTATATCAATAAAATAAAACAATAAAATATCATTTGCTAAGAGGAGATAACATTTTGAGCTTTTATACTTTTTTTCAAAAGTAACTATGATTACCTAAGTAACTAGGTTCCAAATGGTTTTCTGCTTAAAACATTTAAATCCCTAGGACAAAATTTGGCCTAGTATAGATAAACATATCCATCAAATTTTCTCTGGAATTCTTGATAAACACATTATATATTCTCCCTAGTGAGCTGACATTTCGAGCAAACATAAATCATGATCTTACCTCTAAATTGTGGAGTCACAACCCTGAACATGTTAATAAGTGAGTTACATGAAGCAATTTTCAAAGTTAATATAGAATTATCTATGGAATGCTCATAATTATTTTTACTAAAAGTTGCACTGTGATTTAAACATATGTTCAATTTCACAAATCCAAAATATATAAGGGAGAGTCAAGAACTGGTAAAACCCCCAACCAATAAAAACTTAAATATTAGAGATAATACTCAGATAGTCATCTCATTTAGGTAAGTCACTCTGTGGCCCTAATAATTCAAAGATAATTGTAGACTTTTAAGTAAGCTAAAAGTTAATTTGAGACTTCAATAACAATTCAAAAAGGCATTCTATACTGTCCCAAAGGGCATTTTTTCTAACCTCCATTACATAACTGATCTAAAATGATATGAGGTATGAAGTTTTTGTAGTATTGTTCTTTAAATCCTGAGATAATTTCTAGTGCTATCTGAACATCAGGAGAAAAGTTTCAAAAGAAAATTTTGTGTTCAAATCTCAGACATCAAACAGGCAATCAAAGTAGCTTACAGAAGCAAAGAAGAGCTCTGCAGAGGATCAGAAAAATATCTGGGCCAACTCAGAGTAACAAGTCAGACAGTTGAATGCTGTAGCCAGTACAAAGAAAGGGTGGCTAACTGCCCAGATGTATTTCCCTACTCAAATACTTATAAATGTGCACTCTTAGTATAACTCCTGTCATTTGATGCAAAAGTTAAAAATCCGGGAATTCCCTGGTAGTCCAGTGGTTAGGACTTGGCACTTTCACTGAAGGGGGGCCTGGGTTCAACCCCTGGTCAGGGAACTAAGATCCCGCAAACTGCGCGGCATGGTGCAGGGCAGCCAAATAAATAAATAAATTGGTTTAAAAAAAAAAAGTTAAAAATCCAATGCAGATACAATAATACAAATGTGAAGTATCAAGAGCCCACTGGGCATTGCCTTTTTTGCGGAGAGGTAGAGTTTTATAAGTATAAGTACAGATGCCAATGCAAATATCTGTGATCATTCTGTTAAACATATATAACAGATATTTTCCTCTAGTAATTTCATTGAAACTAATCATATCATATATATTTTTACACAAAAGTTTCTATATTTGCACAATTCCTAGTATATTTTTAACTCCTCAAATATATTTGGAAACCATTCCAGACCACAAGACCTGAGGAATTGCAGAACTTATCAGACTGACGTGTCAACACATATGAATATAGAACCTTAAAATGTTGGTTTTATTCAGCAAGCATATCATAATCAAAGTTTTTTGGTTTACAATGTGAGGTAGATGAAGTCAATTAAAATAAGTGTAACTGTAAAAAAATAAATGAACTCAGAAACTTTAACTCTACAACTTAGTTAACAGGAACATTTTTTAAAAAGCTAAATTCACATTATCTTACTGGGTCTCAAGATTCTGATCCTGTATAGTTTATACTCCCCCTCCACAGAGTCTAATGTGGAGTCAATGGGCACACCACAGATGACGCATATGTTAAATACTGCCTTGCAAATTAAAAGAAATTATCCACTTAGCCAAGATAGAATAATACTTCCATTTTACTTGTTTATTTGTTATTACTTGTTTTCATTTTTAAATACTAATAAGAGATCTAAAGACAATAATCTTGAAATGATTTAAGCATGGTTCTAACCAACCATGATTAGAGTATTAAAAAATTAAGACAGACAGCAAAGTATAATCAAAGAAGACAGGATCACCAGGGCTTGAGCCCTGCTCTTTCACTTAAATATTTCAAACTGGTCTCCTCATTTCTTACATGGGAAAAATAATAAGAATATCTACTTCACAGAATTTTTGTTGGAGAGTAAGGAGAAAATGGATCTGAATACAGTTTTATAAAACAGGAAAGAAATATATGAACTCACTGGGTTAATCAAGTAATAATTTTGCCTGAGAGAAAAGCTATTCAACATATAGTATAGTAAATATGCTTCTTTATATCTCTTAAAATATTTTAAATTAAATAAACATTCATCTAAGTAAACTGAGTAACCACTGATGTCCTCCTCCATTTTAACAATTTGGAGGTAAGACTGATTAATATATTTTATAACCAAGAGTGATGACCCATTTTTATGTTTAAAACAGATTTTTCTCATACTTTTCAATCTTGCTTTTAGCATGTATTTTGTTCAATTAATAAAACATATATGTGCTTCCAGTTAAAATTTATGAATAGACCTTAGGAGAAGAAAAGATATATATTAAATTTCTAAGTCAACTCTAAATCTTTTCTCTTATTTGGTTCATTTAATGCAAACACAACAATACTGCAGTATATTTTTTCCTCAGTGGTGAATAATAAATTACCATTTTGCTTTCTCTATACTCATAACCTGAATGAGGCTTTAGATAGAACCAAATATAGTTACAATATCAAACATAATAATCAAAGGTAAAATACTTGCAACAAACCATACCTAGTAATAAGAACTGCATTATCGTGGTGGGCAATCCCATTTTCTGGAATGGTGTTTCCATCACTTTGGTGGGAGAGAATGGATTTCTGCCATTTACAGAAGCTATCGAGGGACTTGTCTGCATGGTGGTTTATCTCCAAGTTTGGCTGCAATACAACATGCATACCAGAAATGTTCCAAACAAATTACTAAGGTCAGTTGTTAAAACTTTTGAAGGCTAAAGTGGGACTATAATTAGAAGTAGTGGTTTCTAGGAATAACCTCTTGCCAATTTTTATCTCTGTAATATTTGACCTAGAATTAATTTAGTGTATTATTGAACAGACATTCTTTCCAGTTCCAGCTTTAATGATAATGTGAATATATGTGATTATCAGCCTACAAAACCAACCAAAACGACTGTTAAAAGTTCTGCCATGCAAATGCTCATCTTTATACTGAAACATATAGCTAACACACATACATATAGCTTTAACATGACATAAGAGGTATATTCTTGTAAACTCTTTCAAATTTGCTTAAAATATTAAATGCTTAGAGCTGAAAGTCATAGTCAACTAGAACTTTCTAAGAGGAACAATAATAAAATATATTATTCTTTAATACATAATTCTACAGTCTGTCTGTTAAGAGCTTTAGATTTATAAACTAACTCATTCTTACCTGATCTTCTGTGAGAACAATTAAACGGGCCACTATAATATTCACAACGTTTCCTAGGCTGGAATCACGGTAAAGTTTGGCAACCTGACCTCCAGAAAATAAGAAAAGACACAAAGTCAGACAAAAATCATAAGGTGATTGTTTGATTTTATTTTTAAAGTGGTAAAACAATTTTTCATCCATTTAACCACTGCTTATATAAAAAGATTCTTTTATCCCATATCACTTAGAACTCTACCCTCAAGATGCCTTGGTAAAAGATTTGTTATACAAGTCTACTTCAAGAAAAATTGTCTCCTAAAGGTGAATTACGACATAGTAATTAATTAAGAGGGTGAGCTGATCTAAATGAACAATAAGGTCACCTTTAAATTTATTTTCCATGGAACTGAAAAAGTAATAGATCGATTCTTTCTTTCGATGAGTTAATTCTCAAAATCATTATTTCACAATAAAAATCCATGACCTTAGTCAAAAACCACAACAAACTATTAGGTTAAAAATTATATAGAGGGATCAAACTTACAATATTCATCACACTCAAAATGTAATGTTCAATGTCTTTGCGGCCATGGTAGCCCACCATCATTTTGTCTGCCACTACTAATGTCTCCACAAACCGCTCAATGCTTACTGATCTCTTCTGTCTCTGGTGGATATGTATGCCATTAATTGGTAGTGAAGAAGGAAAAGCAGATGTGTCATTCAACCACCAAGGTTTGCCACTTCTTAGGAGGTCTACAATAAAAACAATTATCTAGTTCACATAGGTTCACTAATTAAACGTATTTATTCATGGAGTTTTCATGTAGACATACTTCTCATAAATTCTCTAACAAACTAAGATTTTTCAAAGTGAGGGAAGGGGATGAGGAAATGCAGTAGTGAAAAAAATTAAACTTCAAATCTTTCAAAATAAACATATTACCTGAAAAAATTAATAACATTCAACTGCTCATGAAAACAAAACAAAAACAAAATCTAATAGTTTACTTTAAAAAGGAATCTTCAAATAATCATTTCATATTTTTCCAGTGAGTGATTATGTCATAATACTTTTAAATTTAGAATATGTACTTTAAAAAATCATTTAAAGTTGTTTAAAAAGCAACTAAAGCATTGACTTTCTAAACAGCCTAAGACAGTTCTGATGAAGAATATTAATGTTGCAAAAATCTATTCCTAAAATGCTTTTTGAGCATTTATTTTAAAGTAAGATGCTTTTATTAAACTATCTTAATAGAGCAATTCTATACTGCTCTAGAAATCTCAAATCTAAAAGGCTGTGAATTATCTTTTTCATTTAATTTTGTATTCTACAACTATTTATCCTGACAAAGTACCCAAAGTATTCCTTTTCCAAAACCTAGAGGTCAATGGCATTAGACTGAGAGTTGAAAGACAATGATTCCGACATGACTCACTTTAAACCACATTTCAATGTGGATTGCAGCTTTATCCTTTGATTTCTAGATATTTGGTCCTTCAGCACAGAGGAAACCTTTTAGTACTATGGCATTTGTAAACACTTGCCTCATTTATATTCATCTTCACTTAATAAACTTGAGCAACTACAGGTCCTCTGTATACCTCACTTTCATATCCTTATATTGAACAGGAAATCTTTCTAACCGCCACTTACTGAAATATTTAGTTAAGAAAAGTTAGAGTAATCTGTATAATCTACTTGACAGAAAGTGGCACTATACTGTTTTTCTTCAGCCTTTCCCTTTTAAAAATTACTTTGAGAGAAGTTATAAATTTTAAGAAATAAGAGATGGAAATGACCACGAGAAGCATTAGTCAAATACTTTTGAAACTCATATAAATTAAATGAGTGTCTTTATTCCTAAAGGTCAAGAGAGGAAGAAATATACTACTTCTTAATTCAATAGCATATCCCCAAGACAGCCAGTGAGTATTCCCCTATGACCACTGTGGCAGACAGACTCTTCAGGTGGCTCCCATAACCTCCTGTGTCCTTATCTCCTCCCTTGAGTATGAGCCGGACCTGTGACTTGCTTCCAACCAACAGAAGACAGGAAAGATGATGGGATATACATGATTACATGTATATGACTACATACCTATGTTACATAATATTGTAGCATCTTACTAAAGTCATTTCCTTGCTGACTTAGAGGAAGGAAACAACCAAGTTGGTGAATTGTACATTATACATTCCAGAGGTGGCCTCTGGCAAACAACCAGCCAGAAACTAAAGTTTTCAGTCCTATGACAGCAAGGAACTGAATGCTGCCAACAACCATGGGTGTGAGGAAGTGAATTCTTCCCCAGTAAAGACTCTGGATAAGAACCCAGCCCTGGCTGAGGTTAAATAAATAACCTATACATACACAGATTCCTGGTCCACAGAAAATGTGAGATAATAAAAGTGTATTGCTTAAGCCATTGGGTTTGTGGTAATATCGTTATGAGACAGCCAAATCTTTTCTGCATTAACATTATTCCAATTACTCTTGCTCAGTTTTCTGTGATCGTGAAACCACTCATGTATTCAAATCATGCCTAGTCTTCTCCTTCCTCTGACTGGACAGCTTAAATGTCTAAATACAGGATAGAATTTACATTATTTTGATAATTTTCACTCTCATTCAATTTCTCCTTATTTTTATTTAAAGTATTATATAAAGAATTAGACCGTGATTGGCTAACATAAACACTTAGCAATAGTGTTTCTCATTTGATATGATTTAGTATAAGGTAGCTGCTGTTATCATCATATTCACAATTTTCAACTTTTTAGCTTTTTAATTGTTAGTTTGCTTGGCTATTGCTCCATCAGAAATATATATATACAGTGTCTTTGGTGGACATTCATAAATGAAAAGATATAATCCTTATACTCAAAAGATTTGTAGTCTGATAAATATATGTAATATACACACATGCATACTGAATGAATAAAATCTAAAAAGATAACATCTTTAGTTTCATTCTAAAGATTAAAATCTTTCCCGCATGATTAGATCATTACAAAACAATATCTACATTTTATAATTGTCAACTGACTGCTTAACGTTAAGTTTAATGATCTGTAATGAATATCTCTTTTAGTCTAAAATAAAATACACAACTGACTTGTTTTATTTTGTTTCAAAATAGAGATTAGTAGTTCAAATGATACTCATTACATGTGCTTTGCTCAGTTTAATTCTGGATTGAGTATTGAATGTTAAAGAAAACATTCCTCCACAAACATATACATTAAAGAACTTTTCCCCCAAAGCCAAGTACATAGATCTCTGTCATCTGAAATATAATTTTGAGTTTTTGATCAATCTCAAAATATCTTTAATATATACAGCCATGCAAAATTATCTCATTGATTTGGTTTATTTTTATTTCTTTTTTAAATATTTATGTATTTATTTGGCTGCATCCGGTCTTAGTTGCGACATGCGGGATCTTCGTTGCAGCATGAGGGATCTTTCACTGCAGTGTGCAGGCTCTAGAGCGCACAGGCTCAGTAGTTGCAGCACGAGGACTTAGTTGCCCCGTGGCATGTGGAACCTTAGTTCCCTGACCACGGATCGAACCTGCGTCCCCTGCATTGGAAGGCGGATTCTTAACCACTGGACAACCAGGGAAGTCCCTGATCTGGTTTATTTTTCATTACTCACTTACTACTTCTTGAGGGTTGGCCATGTATTTATGTTTGTTTAAATGCTTATTTAGTTAACTGTCTTTCCTCACTAGAATATAAGCCCCTTGGAGTAAGGACTTTTCCTGCTTTATTTGTTGCTGCATCCCAGCACTGAGAAGTCTTGCATATGCATGCTAAATTAATATTTATTTAATAAATACATAAGTAGATAATGCAGGTATAAAGACAAAATAATATCTATATGAATAGACTATAAGAACATTCAGTTATCTCTGGGTGGTAAAAGAGCAATATGCAATGGCAATTTTTTTTTTTTTTTTTTTTTTTTTTTTTTTTTTTTGTGGTACGTGGGCCTCTCACTGTTGTGGCCTCTCCCGTTGCGGAGCACAGGCTCCAGACGCGCAGGCTCAGTGGCCATGGCTCACGGGCCCAGCCGCTCCGCGGCATATGGGATCCTCCCAGACCGGGGCACGAACCCGTATCCCCTGCATCGGCAGGCGGACTCTCAACCACTGCGCCACCAGGGAGGCCCCTAGTACCAATTATTCTTGACCAACAAGAACCTCCCATAATTAAAAGCCTCAGAGATTACTCAAGAAGAGAGTATGGAGAATGAGAACAGTCAGCTGAGGAGAGAACTCCAAAGAACACTTGTACTTGAAGGAGAAGTAAAAGAGCCTATAAGGATACAGAGAAGAAACAAGAGGGTGATGCATTCACTACTTCACAAGGCAACCCATTCCATTTTTACATATCTACCTGTTGAACCCATTCTATTTTTTATTAAATTTACTTGTTGGTGAGCTCTTCTCTGTATTGAGCTGAAATCTCCTTCTGAAATATTCTGCTCCTAGTTCCAGCTACTAGAACTACATGGAATAAATCTACTCCTTTTTTTTTTTAATATAGTGGTTCTTTAAATGCTAGAAAAAGTCACCCCAATAATAATGATAGCTACCATTGTACTGAGTAACTAATGTGTGCTGAAAGGAGTACTCAGAGAGGTTGGATAATTTGTCCACAAGTATGCCAAAGCCCATGTTCTTTCTACTATGCTATGCTATATCCTCTATTTCTCTAAGCTTTCTAATCTTTAGACTAAACTGCCTCCTAACCCCCTACGCTAGTCTTTCTCTTCCCTAAATCAGTCTCCATATGGTTGCCAGAGTAATCTTTTTAAAACCCAAATCTGGGGCTTCCCTGGTGGCGCAGTGGTTGAGAGTCTGCCTGCCGATGCAGGGGACACGGGTTCGTGCCCCAGTCCGGGAGGATCCCACATGCTGCGGAGCGGCTGGGCCTGTGAGCCATGGCCGCTGGGCCTGTGCGTCCGGAGCCTGTGCTCCACAATGGGAGAGGCCACAATGGTGAGGCCCGCATACCGCAAAAAAAAATAAATAAATAAAATAAAATAAAAATAAATAAATAAAACCCAAATCTGATCATGTATTTCTACTGCATAAAACCTTTCACTGGGATTCCAGTATACTGAAGATAAACTCCTCGAAGCGGTTTACAAGCCCTTTGTGATTTGGCCACTTCTTATCTGTCCAGTTTCACCTCTCACAACCACTCCCCCCCAACCACTATGAATCTCACCCCTTCTCTAATATCCAGTTATATGAACTGTCAGTTCCTGGAAGTTGACATTCCCTCTTTTGTTTCAGAAACTTTGTAAATGCTATTCCCTTTATATGGAACACTCTACCCATTACTCCCTCAGCTTAAAAGTCACTTCCTCCCTGAAGTCTTCTTTGACCACTGAAGGCTAGGTTTGTTGTCCCTATTATGTATTTCTATAGTACTCTAACTAACACTATCTTTGAATACTACCTTTAAGACTCTTCAAGTCTTATTCAAATGTTTAGATTCCTATCACTAGCATAAAAATATCAGGCAAACCAAATAGCACAGAGTACTATGGAACACCTGTGCATGAAAGCTGTAACTATTACCTGGATAAAATCAGGTTTCCCCTTCAAAGAAAAAAAAAAATCAAATTTTACATAGGTTTGTATTTTATGGACTTCTTAAGAACTTCTAAAATTGACTTAAAACTATCAATAGGTGACATCTTTTAAGAGGACTCTGGACATTATCATTCTAATTACTCAAATTCCTATTTACTTTTATTATTAATCTTATCTTACGTGCCAGAAGAAAGTGGCAATACAAGACTATACTTTCTAAAAGCCCCACACTCACCCGAAACCCCACAATGAGAGTGATCATATAGATGCCGTTGTTGAAGGGTAGACTTTTTGTAAATAACATGAGGATGGCCATTTTCATAACTAAAATGTTTGGAGTCCTCTGTGGTATTCTTTAATGGTTCAATAAAATATTCTTCATCTTCTGTAGCAATAACACCATGCTAAAAAAAAAAAAAAAGAAACAAAGAATTTACCAAGAAGAATCATTTTAAATATTAATTAGTATTATTACCAGGAGTCAAAAATAAACTGATACCTCTCCAAAAAGGAGGTTAAGACACGTGAATAGAAATTTAGTGAATTATCTATACTCAGCAAAACATTATTTAAATTTTCCTATTCTTTAAAAAGGATGTTTAAATACCTTTACATGCTATGCCCTGTACTAAGCATAACACATACATTATTTCCTCTAATCTTCCCAATAACGATGTGAGGTAGCAGAGACCTCTGTATGCTCACTAAGACTTATTTCCTTTCCAAATTGTGCACACAACTTAACTGACTCCTATGTGTTTAGGTATAGCTTTGTAATTGAGTTTTGGCCAATAGAAAATAGGCAGAGCATATACCACTTTCAGGCCCAACCCCCGAGAACCTCTCCAGTGGAATTCTCTACTCTCTCTGACAAAAGACCTAGGAAAGGTGGAAACCAAAAGAGAAAGAACATGGGTCCCTGACTGATCTCATGGAAAGCTGTCCAATGTAGACATACATAAGGGAGAAATAAACTATTGTGATAAACTACTCCCATTTAAAGTTTTATGTTACACCAGTATATATGTCCTTAATTCATATATGTCCCATACGTCCCCATTTTGTAGATGAAGTAATAGGTTCAGAGGTTAAGAACCTGCCCATTATTATATAGAGGTAAGTGAAGGCACTGGTACTCCCACAAAGCTCTGCTCTTATTTACAGTATTATACTGCCTTACATCTCCTACTTAGCTCAGTCATAGCTCCTCTTTAAAATTTTTTGAGTCCAACTGCAGTAGCTTCAGCTTCCTTTGATCTCCAACAGAGCTTATTATTGGTATCATTTATTTTTAATTAATTCTATTATGCTTTGCTACATCTCAAGTCTTGAATCTGTATTTAAATTTGGTATAACTTTCCAACTGCATGTTTTATTTTCCCAACCATACTATTTGCTCTCTTAAAGAAAGGGTTTCTTGGTATCAGTTACACCCATAGAAAATGTCTCATATGTAGTATATACAGCAAATAAAATTTGCTGATCAAAAGAAATGAGATAGTAAGTTATCTACATCAGAAATAAGAACGTCCATCCTTGTCTAATAGTGTTTTCCTAAGAATGGCACATGTGAGGACTGTTCTTAACCCAACTAATTTACCCTGTAACACTGGATAAAACTAAACTCTGTGAGCGTATTTCCTCAGCTGGAAAAATGAAAGGGTTGGTGTAAATTAGTGGTTTTAAAACAGCACTCTAGGGAGCCCTAAGGGTTCCATGGAAGTGCCCTTAGGGGACTGCCCCAGACAACAAAGGTAGACCTACATGGCTTGGATTCCTGGGATTAGGAATCAGCTGTGCTTTTATTAATCTATATATTAAGTTTCCACATAACATTTCATTTGAGAAAAGAATTTTGCCGATTTAAAAAGAAAAAAAAAGCTAAAAACCTCTGGTCCAGATAATCTCTAAGATCCCTTTGAATCTAAACCTCTATGATTCTGTTTAGGGAAATTCATGCTAAGTACCACATGCTTGGAAAGAAAAATAAGACATAATCAGAGCTGCTCTAACTTACAGATGAAGTTGGCAGCCACCTACATGAAATGAGCTAAAGAATGCAAAAAACAAAAAAGCAGACCTAGTCACTTCACATTATTTTCACCACTGTTTGCTTTACTTTAAGGATATTAGTCCCTAAATTAAATGCAAATACTGACAGGAATAATATAATACGCCAGTAACAGACTCTAATACCTGATCATGAATTACTTTACCATCAAGATTAACAAAGTAATAGCAAACTGAGCAAGCCTCCTGAAGAAAAGAGGGCGCATGCAGAAAAGAGGGCTTGTATAAGAAGCTTTGATAAGTGTCTAGAGTACTGCCCAGAAAGGGGAGAGCACTAAAGTCATGTGATGCTGGACTGTGGGCAGAAGATGTCAAAAGGTCCTCAGCAAAAAACTCAGGTTGCTGGAGAAAAATAGAGTCAGAAACTTGGTAAGTAAATAAAATCTCTAATTTCAAGAACGGAAAGGCCCTGGAAGAAAATCCAGAGTTAGGTACTCTGTAAAATGATTACATTCATTATCTCATTTAATCTTAATAGCTCTATGAAGTAAGTACTACTATCAGGTCTACTTGGCAGATGAGAAACCTATACTGAGCAAAGCTAAGTAACAAATTCACTCAACTATCTTTGGAGACTGGACTCTTAGTCACTATAATTCCCTTATCCTCTGAGGGTTACTTCTTCTTCTTCTTTTTTTTTTTAATTAATTAATTAATTTTGGCTGTGCTGGGTCTTCACTGCAGCGTGCAGTCTCTCTAGTTGCGGCACGTGGGCTTAGTTGCGGTATGTGGGATCTTAGCTCCCCGACCAGGGATCGAACCCAGGCCCCCTGCATTGGGAGCACAGTCTTAACCACTGGACCACCAGGGAAGTCCCCTGAGGGGTGCTTGTAACTTTGTCTATTCAGTCACCAAGTATGTTTTGAGTGCCTATCACACTATCACATGGCAGGTACTGTTCTAGGTGGTGGGAATACAAAAGTGAAAAAACCAAAGTTCTGGTTCTATCATGGAGCTTACATTTTGGTGGGAAGAGGTAGAAAAAAGTCATTCATTCATTATATAAATAAATAATCAATCAGGTAGTAAGAAATGTCAAGAAGAAAAATAAAGCAGTAAGAGGACAGAAAATAATCAGAGGACAGAAAGAATTATATAAACTATTTAGAATGGTCAGGAACATCCTCTATAATAAGGTGATATTTGAACAGAAACTTGAATAAAGTGAAGGAGCATGCCAAACAGATATCTTGGGAAAGAGGAGATCAGACAGTGGGAATGGCAAATGCAGAGGCAATGGGGTAGGAGCATGCATGCAGTATTTGAGAAAGAGCAAGGAGCTACTGTGGCTAAAGGGAGGGAAGGGGAAAATGATTATGAAATTAGAAAGGTGCTGGAGGCCAGATGATAGAGGACCTGAGTTAGGTGGGAGTCCCAGAAATCTGTGCATGCCTAGCAAGAGCCCAACTCCCACTTCCCTCAGCATTCCCACTCACCTCTACACTGTTGGCCTCTGGACCATCAGGATAAATCTCATCATGCCCCCTTGCCTTGTCATGCCAGTCCCTCCAAAATGCCCAAGATCCATCCCCTGGATTCTACTCCCCATATGGTTAAGTACATCATGTTTTCTGATCCCATCTTCTACTTCCCCCTTCACCATTTAAAACACTTGTGCTGTGCCCTCTCAAACTAAGGGTCAATTATATACAAAATCTCCTATACACTCAGCCTCATCTGTGAATGTTCACTTCATCTTGCTCAAACAAAAACCTGAATCTCCCTAGATAACATTCTTTCTTCCCTGTAATCTTCTGGAATGGTGGCTACTTTCTCTCCTACATACCTCCTATTGGACCTGGAGGTAGGGTTAAGAGTTCTTGTACTCATTGCCATTTCTAAACAATTATCCCTCTCTCCTCCAAAAAAAAAGAAAAAACCTTACCACCTTCAAATCCCATACCATCACCTTCTCCCTCTGCTAGCTGTAGTTATCTACTGACCCAAAGTCACTTTCCTCATTCCTCAAAGATCTTAGCTTCTGGGTCACTGTCACCCTCTGCAATACCACTCCTGAATAATTGTTGACTTCAGTATCTTCTTATATCATTGGTTCTTAAAATTTGTGTGTGTGCACATGCCCTGAATACCTCTGAAGGTCTAGGGGTGAAGCCTGGGGACCACTTCTCAGAATAATATCTTAAATGCAAAAGAAATATATAGGATTATAAATAAAACCACTTATAATGAAATACAGTTATCAAAATATTTTTTAAATATAGTAATACATATGCCTTTTTGTAACACTTTAAATAAAAAGCTTTGCAATAGATCTAATTACTATAATTTCACAATAGTGATTAACATAAATAATATTTTAAGGGACCTGCAAAAACTGTAACATGATATGAAAATATCATTTCTATCAAGACAAAGTTACAGGTACTGCTATTACTTTACTGGCTTGTTACCTATATTGTTAACTGAAGGAAATGTTAAATTTCACTTAAGAATTAGTGAAGGTAAAGATGAAATTTTCCCCATTCCAGTTAAAAAACCCCCTGAATTCTATCCATAGACCCCAGCTTAAGAACTACTTACCTAGATGGTCTCTTCAATCCCTGTCCTCTCACTTCCTTGGCTTCCTCTCCTTTGAATATCTTGTCCATCTTACCTTAGACTAGCCTTGCTTTAAATTCATCATCATAAATCTCAACTGTGTCCTTGATGCTTCATGGCAATTATACTATGTTTCTCTAGTTCATTCAGTATCCTGCTCTCTGGGATAAATATTTAATACTTTCTCCTCTCTACTTAATCCCCTAACACCTCATCTTTCCATCTTCCATTCCAATAGAAAACAGCACACAACCTCCCGCAAACTTCTACAACCACAAATACCAACCTACCTGCATCTCATGTCCATACGTTCTATATTATTTCCTGTTATTATGGATGAACTGTCCATTCTCCTAGATAAGAACAATTATTTGATTTATGTAGATGATTTCATCCCTTCTCGCCTACCAAAGAATTCACTCCAGAAATTTCTCTTCTCTTTACACAATCATTCTCATTTTTATAAAACAAAATGATAAAGACTCCCACTTCTGCCTGCAGCAACTGATCATTTCTTGCTTTTCCAAAACTCCTCAAAATAATTGTCTATATATTCTTTACTCTTCTGCCATTCCTTCTTAAACCTACTCGCATCAGGCTTTTGCCTCTTTTCCAAACCCCACTGTGACTTCACCAAAACTGCTTTTGCCAAGGTCATCAATAACTTCTTCACTGATAAATTCAATGATTGGTTTTCAGTCATACTCTTATTTTGACTCAGCAGCATTTTTCCCTTGAAATACTTCCTTCTCTTAGCTTCTAGGATATTTGCCTGGTTTTCCTTCAACCTTCTCACTCCACTGTTCTTTGCTGTCCCCTCCACATCTTTCCAACCTCCCTAACCCCTTGCAGCACCCAAAGGCTCAGTCCTTAGACCTCTTATTTATTCTATATATACTCTCCCTTAAGCAATTTCATATAATCTCCTGGCTTTAAATGTCATTTATATTTATATAGATGACCCCCAAAATAACTTGATAACTCACATCTCTCTCCTGAACTCCAGGCTTGTATACCCAGCATCCTATACAATATCTCAAGTTTAACATGTCTAACTGAAGTTATGATATATACCACCCCCCAACCTACTCCTCCTACAGCTTTTCCATCTCAGTTAATGTCCGAGTCTTTCTCATCTCATGTGATGGCTGCTATTTTCTTCTAGTTGCTCAGGCCCCCAGCCTGGAATCATCATTGATTCTATCCTAACCGTGTCCTCTAAAACCTAACAACTGGCCCCCAAGTTTTCTTTCTAACCTCACCTTCCATTACTCTTCCTCTCTCTCACTTAGCTCTAGCCATGGTAGTCTTCTTGCTTTTCCTCAAACAGTCTCATATCAGACCTTTGTACTTGGAGATTTCCACCTGGAAATCTTATCCCTCAGATGTCAGTATTCCTTTCCTCATTCCTTTTAAGGTCTTTACTCAATATTTTTTCCACATTAGAACTTATCAGTATCCAACATATTATGATTTTTATTTATTTATCTTATTGTGTATCTCCTCCACTAGAATGTAAGCTATACAATAACAGGGATTCTTGTTTTGTTCACTGTTGTACTCCTAGTCCTAGCACCTAGAACAGTCCCTGTTACATGGTAGGTACTTATAAGCACTTGGTGAATGGATGAATTAATAATGGAAAAAGTAGAGAAGCAACTATGAACATAACTAAATGAATAGAAAGTCTAATGGGGTCATTGGTCTTTTTTAACTAGGTTTATAGTCTTTAGTATCTTAGAGAGATAGAAGAAAATCATTTTTCATCAAATAAGAACAGAATATGAAGAAAGAAACAATGCAGGAAAGATCTGTTGAAAATTAGAAATATGACTGCTATAACTTTTAAATCAATTAAAGAAAAAGAAAGCAAAAGTGGGAAAATCTCATAGAACTTAGAACAGAAAAAAGAAAGGGGAAAAGAGAGATAAGAGAAGCAGAAAACCAATTACAGAATGGGGTGGTGAGGGACAAGGAGATAAAATCACTAAGGAAATATTTTTTTAAATTTCTCTGAGTTGAAGGAGGGTCTTTAAATTGAAATCACCCATCAAATACAAAATAGGGGTCAGGAAAGAAGACCCACAGCTTACCACATTATTTATAAAATTCGTGAAACAGGAAAGATAAGGAGAAAAGTATATCATTTTGAAAAAAAAATGTTTAAAAGAAGAGGAAAAGAACAAGAAGCAGACTTCTATCTGCCACCCAAAATGTATCAATACCAATTTTTTTTAGGTCTTTAAATTTTTTCCTAAGATATAAAACCATAGAGATAAATTTGATAGCCCATATTTCCCTTTTCCAATTCTACCATCCATGGTTCTGAAGGAAAACTATTTTTGAACCTAGAATTCTATATCCAACTAAATTATTAACCAAACATGAGGGTAACATAAAGTCACTTTCAAATAGGCAAGGACTCAGAAATTTTACTTCTCAGGCACCTTTTCTGAGGTAATTACTTGAAGATGTTCTCCAACAAAACCAGGATGTAAACTCAGAAAGAAGAAGATGTGGAACTAACCTAGGAAAAAAGAAATCCCAAGATGAGAGAAGTGTAATAGCTCAAGAAATTAATTAACCCATACACTCCAAGAAAAATGCCTCCAAAGAAGAATGGAATATATTCCAAGCAATAGGTATAAGGACTAAGGAACTGGATGAAACTGATCAGTTGGTAAAGAAATCATTTTTTTTCTCAATAAGACAAAATAAAAGTAACTAGAAACTCCAGAAAAACAAAACCTAAATAAGAAAGCCATGGTTCAAATATAAAGCTAACTAAAAAGTAACATTATTTTAAACAACTGATAGATTATAATGTTAGGAATTTTTTCCTTTGAGTGGTGCAAGCATTGTAAAACTGAAACTATGGGTAAGGAAGTATGATTAGAAAACACTAATGATCTCTACATTGAAAACTATTTTATATAGAACAATTAAAAACAGAATTGATTAAAAGGGGCCTTAGAAAAGTGGGATTTTAGAAAAACTTGTTTACATATTCCATTTGATTAAAAATGTAACATGATATAAAATAAGAATGAAGGCAAGGGTTACTAAAACTGATGGGTAAAAGTGAGATGAAGAATAGGATATTTACATAGTATCTGCTCACAAAGTATCTGCTCACAATTTCCTTATTAGTTGCCAAGGGGAAATAGTAACTAGTGGACAAACCTGGCAGACCACACCTAGATCGAGCAACGTTGTAAAGCAACTATACTCCAATAAAAATTAACAACAACAACAACAAAAAGTGAGTCAACATGTACCATGCAGTTTCAATAGGAAGCAAAGTAAAATAGGTGTTAACGAATAGAAATAAGAGAAAATAAGACACACAGAAAGTCTCAATGAGGATGAAAAATAGATGAATGACACTCTGCTATCCCCTTAAGTACAGAAAAGTTTCCATTTACAACCTTCTTCTCACTTTTGCCTCATCAACGTCTGTCACAGTTTCATCAGTAGTCACTTATATCAGCAATTCTCAACTGTTTCCAGAATTAAATTGTCTTCTAAATTTCAGAGCTATATTTCCCAAAAGCCAACTAGACATCTTTAACCTTTATTTCTTTAGATTCTTCACATTTACTATATCAGAATCACTCTCTTCATCTTCCTTTCTAATCCAACATTCCACTATCATTCCCTTTCTCTGCTAGTAAATTCATATACAGCCTCATCAAAAAGAGAAACCTCAATCAACTTCAATTACTTTCTCTCCTTCATCCCACACCCAGTTCAATGATATTTCAATTTTTTAAAATATTATTAAATATCTACTATGTACTATATGCCAGGGAAGAAAAATTAATGACACAAATCCTATAAATTTTCTCACCAAAATGTGGTTCAAATTCTTTCTATCTTCTCCATTCCCAGTGCCATAGTCTTGCTATAGGCCTTCCTTATCTCCTACATGATCTAACTCATCTTCATATTTCCAATCGCTCCTCTTCCCTCAAATCTCACAATGGAATGTTTTTTTTCCCTAAATCTCAAATCTGTTCATTTCCCCACCCTGTTAAAATTATCAATGGCATAATTAATGTTAATGCCAAATTTAAAGAGCTTGGTCAATGACTAGGAACAGTATTTTTCTATTGTACTTAACAGCAAATGTCATTTTAACATGTAAGAAGTTTAAAACAGATTTATTTTGGATAATTTATCTTTATTCAAAAAGATAAATCTCTTTTGTATATAAAGCTTAACACTGCTTATAGAGGAAGAAGCTAGTGAGGAATGGATTCAATGTGTCTATTTTATAGGAATTAAACCCAAATATTAAAATCTAAGTAATCATTTTGACTTATTAATAGTTAAAGAAAATAGATGATCTGAGCAAATTCTTATATATACCTATAGTGAAACTTTTTCTCCACTAGGTGGTTCTTAAAACTCCTTCCAAATTTAGAACTATTTAAACCCAACTGTAATTATGTAGTTGTTTATACTGAAGTAAAAATGAGGATATGGATGTGATAGAGTAAGGAAGAAAAACAATTTCTGAAAATGTGAGTTGAGCATCAAAATGTGTGTACTCTTTTAAACAGATAAAGCTTTAATGAAACATCTATACTAGCCTGAACAGGATCAAAGCAGTAAAGGAAGTGTGAACTAGAGGAAGTAGAAGTAGAAGAACATGCTTTGTTCTACAACCATTACTGTGAGCCACCTTGAACTATGTATTTACCATTAGACTAGAATGGACTCAAATGCCCAGGCTAGAACCTATACTCTTGAAATCCAATTTCTAAGTAAAATAAGATTTATTATCAATTTTCAGATTAATATAGGGAAAATTATTTCATAAAGAGACATTGATATAAAAGATTTTCCTTCAAGAACTTATAAACATAAGTAGGTCATAAGTAATTTTAAGCTATGTTGATTACCAGAGAAAGATAGTATAGAAAGAGACCTAAGGAGGCAATCCATGTCATGGTTTCCTGTCATAATATATACGTACATACATACAATACCCATAATGATTGAGTTTTTTTATGCATTAAGGATATCCTATTTGAACAGAAAAATGTAACTCTAAAAGGAAACGTGAGGTTTCATTCATTCTTCTACTAATAATATAGGGTTTTAAAAATTGTTCTTACTTTGAAAAGTCAATGCAAACATTATGAAAAAGATTATCAAAAGCAAAGGCAGCAGATATAACAAAAAATTTTAGAATGTTACCTTCCCTGGATAAATGGTATATATATATATATACACACATACATATATACACACATATATATGTATATATATGTATATATTTTATTAATCTGAGGAAAGACATTTATACTGTGAATTTATTTTCCCATCAGAAATTTAAAATTATAACATCTACTTACCAACCCAACACAGTTGCTTAAAGCCACTTTAGTTGTACTACGTTGATCTTGCAAGTATCCTGTGTAATGACAGTTGTCTAAAAAATCATGTTTCCACTGGGGTCCATCTTTCCCCCAGTATTCTACTGTAAAATGTTTGGACACAAAATCTGTGTTGAGAGTCAAGTTTAGGTGAAAGTGCTTGCCATAGGCTGAAAGTTTAAAAAATAACTTAGATACTGCCTGTTGTGGATCAAAAGGGTCCATACTCCGTCTTCTCCTGGAGTGCTTATCATTCTTCACAGTAAAGCTGAGAAAAGCTCCATTTTGATCAACTCTTATTGGAATAGTTAGCTGGTAGTGTTCTAGATAAGTCAGGAATTCCTCTTTGTAATCACAAGGCAGAGAATCCAGAAGAAACACATGGAAGAAAAGAAAATTTAACAGAACAAAGAAGTAGCAGTATAAACAACAACTATATTGCTTAAAACTATGCATCATTATATGTGAGGTATGGACAAAAAATGTTATATTAAACAAAAATGAAAGAGTAGAAGTTTAAAATCTCAAAATGAATTAAGTTCCAAATATTCCATTCCTTAAAAAAAATTCTGAAACCATTTTGAAAGGCTATTTTTCTTTTTTAAATCTAATTTTAAAGACATGAATTCTAAAAGCTAAATTCTACAGTAAATATGAATATTTTATATTGAAACAAAAAACAGTGGAAAGTACACATATGTAAAAGAACAGAATTTCATTCAGATAAAATATGTTTATGAAAGTTATCCAAAAGAGTTTATATAGAATCTCTACAGTCTTGTAGAATTTTTTTTTTTTTAATTATCAGTCACAATGTAAAATACAGCAGTCACTTTGGAAAACGGTCTGGCAGTTCCTCAAAAAGTTAAACACAGAACTACCACCTGACCCAGCAATTCCACTCTGAGGTATTTTTATAAGAGAAATGAAAATGTACATTGACACAAAAACTTGTACATGAATGTTCATAGCAGCATTATTCATAATAGCCAAAAGGGGTAAATAACCCAAATGTCCATCAGTTGATGAATGAATGAATGAATAATACATGGTATATTCATACAGCAGATTATTCTACAACAGAAAGGAATGCAGTACTGATACATGGTATGACATGAATGCCTTCATAATCAAAGTTCATTATCTAATACTATAAAAACATTATGCTAAGTGAAAGGAACCAGTCACATAGAATTCCATTTATATAAGTATACAGAATAGGCAAATCTCTGCCGAGAGAAATAGGTTAGAGGTTGCCTAGGGCTGGGGGTAAGTTGGTTTGGAGGGAACTGGGGAGTGACTGTTAATGATTTCAGAGTTTCTTTTTTGGGTAATGAAAATGTTCTAAAATTGATTGTGATGATAGTTGTACAACTCTGTGAATAGACTATAAACCACTGAAATGTATACTTTAAATGGGTGATTACATGGTATGTATACTATATCAAAATAAAGTTGTTTAAAAATTATCAGATTGACAAAAAATTCAGAGGACTATTAATATATTTTCCTCACTTAGGTGTACTATATATTACCAATCTACCTTCTTAACCACATCTTCCTTTATCTAAGTTTATCACTAAGGTGGAACCAAATGTCTGCAAATTGCTTCACTCTCTACACATGAAGTTCATCCACAAATATAAACTCCCATGAAACCATGACCAAATGGAAAAAAACTGAAAAATAATATTTATTTCCTTCTCATAAATAAGAGTTCATACTAAATGCTCTGGCTTTGCTGATTTACTTTGAGAGCCACATTTTGTACATATGGACTTCTAGATATATACATCAATCTACAATAGCCTTGAAAATCTGGCTCATCAGCACCAAAAAAATGAACTATACATTCATGGGAGGAGAATCTAAAAGGTATGCTTTCAATAATTCCATAAGAATTGGACTGGTCCATGGAAAACAAAATGACCTTCACCCCTGGGACCCCTGTTAAGATCTTTTCTATGATATGAAGCTCAGTTTTACGGATTAAAATTATAGGGACCTATGGGTTAGAATTTGAAAAGTTGAACTTCTTATAACTCTTACTCTTTTATTTAGCTTCCAGTCCTTATATCAGAATTCTTAAGTTTGGAAGAATATTTTTCCACTAAGGGTCCATATTAGAAGGATCTTATATCAGAATTTGTCTGCTTTCTTGCTCTTTTACAAGAAAAACCTTGCCTGTAAATCCTGGCAATGAGTAACCTTATTAAAGTTTAGAATTCAGAAGAAGAGGCCTAGGTCTATCATCTTCTAAGAAAGACCAGTCAACTCTAAAATGCACTGGATATTAAATACTAGTAGGACCAATTAAACAGACTCTTTTAGATTCATTAACATTTATGAAACTAGCACTGAATTGACACAGTAGGCCTCCGCTCCTACCAGTATACATCCCAAAGAAAACGTTCATCCAAACTAAATATTGAGAGTCTTTTCTTGTAAGATTAATAGCAACGTTTTTTTGTCAGTTTCAAAAGCAGGAATCCTACCTTGAGAACTGTATGAAAGCCTGGGGTCACTATGAAATTCCGATGAAGCCATGACGAGGCTCAAAATCCAGGTCAACGTCTTCCACAAAATTTCCATAATTTAGAAAACTGGATGATTTTTTAGAGGGCTACCTATGTGCTAGAGAGTCAATACCATGCCAAAATCGAAGCATAACAATTTTATTTCTTTAATACTTCTTTCAGATTAGTTATTAGATATTCCACTGTTTAACGGGTATTTTTTTCCAACATCCCGTGCTTTCTTCTGTATCTGGATTCATTTTCTCAGTCCAAAATGAAAAAGATAATGATGGTAAAATTTTCATAAGCAGAGCATTAGGCTGATTAGTCACTAAAGTATGGCCATGTTTTAACCTAGGAAAAAAAAATTTAAGTTAACTGAAAAATATTCTGAATGGACAGATCTATATTGCTGAATGCTTGCCAAAGGACATACACTACAAAATAACATAATTAAATCAAACCATTGTTGTCCTTTATAGTTTAAATAAACATTAACAAGACTAAATACCAAATTAGAAACCTAAATGGTTAGCAAGATAATGCCAAAGCTACTTAATAATAAAAGAAGGAACCTGAAGAGGATTATAAAAATTCTTTTTAAAACTTTGAAGATAACAATGTATGGGTATAGTGACTAACCTTTTGATAAAATAAAAACTAGGCTGACTTTACAAAGTTAATTTTGTGAAAGTGATAAACAGTATGTGATTGCATTCCTTAACATGCTTTTCAGTACACTGCTGTCCAGAGATTGATTTGTTGCTTTATGAGGCACCTATCTTTTTTTTCTTACAGAGTAGATCTACAAATACACAGTGGCATTAAGCAGCTGTCTGTGAAAACTCAGACAGTAGCATAAACTAAACTTCTGAAAAGTTGAACCATATTTACTGTAACCCTTGACTTTATCTGGAAGTCTTTTATGACTCATAAAGCAACACATATGAGACAATTTAAACTATCTAGAATGTAACTGTAAAGAAAAGTAGTTCATTTTCTGAAAAGAATTTTTAAAAATTCAATTCAGGTATCACAACAGATTTCATGTCCTATCTCACGTACTTTTCTTTCGACTTACAACTTCAGAGTCCGTGAATTCACATTTTATACAGAACACTGACATATTTGGCTACGTAATTTCCCAGCACATAGCACTTTAGAATAAGAAAATAACAAAGGGACTAGAAACTAGCTCAGTAAAAGCACAAAAGTGACAAAAAAAGAGGAAAACTACAAAGTAGTTTTAGAAGCCCAAGCAATACAGTTGGAGGTAGAGACAAATAGCCCTTATTTAGCTTAATAATTCATATTGTGTATTATGACTGTGTTACAGCTGAATATCTGATATTCAAAATACTATGCCTGAGTCAGGAATAAAAGGTTAAATTACTTTTAATAGTGTAACTTATTGTTATGACAGAGAAGTACACAAAAGATACTAGATTTTCCTCCCAAGACCCTAATACATGGGATTATCATATAATAAATCCTTACATATTTGTTGACTGAAAAAAATGGACGAGTAAATGAATGAATTAATTAATAGTGATTAAAATAAAATCAATTTAGGGATATTAAAGGGTATTTAAGATTAACTGTAAACTTAACTTATTTGGAATACTTCATTCCCTATAGTGCTAGAAATATTGTTATTACAACATATAAAACAACCACAACCATTTAAAGTTCCTTACATCTGTGTCTACAAGTTATTAAACTGCTAAACCTTGGAAAAACTAATTCATTAATCAACAACTGTTGTCTTACAGTGTTTTGAAACTGATGTTATAATAATATGGGGATAAGAAAAGATTAAGACACAATCCTTGCCCTTTAGGAGCTCATAATCTAAGGAACAAAGAAAAAACTCAAGACAGGCTGACACATGCCATAATAAAGTTATAAAAGGTATTAGAGGAGATCAGATGAGGGAGATGACTTCTGAGTCTGATGGGTGAAGGAAAGTTTATGAAAAAAAGTAACATTTCAGATAGACTCTGGAAGATGAACAGAATTTCACAAGTCAAATTTCTGGGGGCAATCATTACAAATTAAAGAAACAGAGTCCACAAAGTCTAGATGGAAAGAAAAAAATGGAACATATTATTAGTAATAATAGTAAGTTTGGTTCCTATGCAGAAGACTAACAGGTAATAATATCTAGAAAGGTAGTTTAAGGTCAGGTCCAAAAATAAAGAGAACTTTAAATATATGTTACTTCTTTTAATATCCACAGCAATCTTGTAAAGTAGGTATTATTGCCCCTGTGTCAGGAAGATGGCCCCAATGATCCTTCCTCCTAAAATCCATGCCCTTCTGTAACCCCCTTCCTTTAAGTAATTTGATCCTAACTAATATAACACCTCAAAGGTAAGGGGATGTCACTTCTATGATTAGATTACAAAAGATTCTGACTTCATCTTAACAGTAGACTCCCTTGTCGGGCTTTGATGAAACAAGCTGCCATATGGAGAGGCTCACATGGCAAGGAACTGAGAGAAGCCTTCAGATAACCACTGGCTAGGAAATGAGGCCCTCAATGCAATAGCTTGCAAGAAACTAAATCCTGAATATGTGAGCTTAGAAGCATATGCCTCCCCAATCAAGGGTTCTGTGGTGACCTTAGTCCTTGCCAACACCTTGACTGCAGCCTCGTGAGAGACTCTGAAGCACAAGATAGAGCTAAGCCATGCCCAGACTCCTGAACCACAGAAACTGTTAGTTAATAAATGTGTGTTGTTTTAAGCCACTAAGTTTATGGTGATATTTTTTGCACCAATTGATAACTAATACAGCTGCCAATTTACAGGTAAAGAAGTTGAAGCTCCTAGTGGCCACATAGCTTGAAAACAGCAGAGCCCAGAGTCATACATAAGACTATCTGACTCTAAAGTCTAAATTCTTTCTATTATATCACGCTTCCATTTTAAGTCACTGTAACTTAAATATACAATAGCAGTTGCATACAACCAGTATCAAAATAGATATTCATCAATGATATGTTAATTAACATGAAATTTTAAGCAACTTGATACACAATAACTGTTTCATCTCAAAATTTCTTCTACAATGATTTAGGCAAAACAACAGGCACTATATGTCTTTTCACAGGCAAAAATCTATAAAGAGATTAAATCACACCATCATTCAATAATAGCACAGTTGACCCTTGAACAACATGTGAGCCAGGGGTACTGACCTTCTGCAAAAATCTGAATATTACCTACAGTTGGCCCTTTACACACATGGTTTCTCCATAATAGATTCAACCAATCAAGGATAGTGTATTACTGTAGTATTGTTATTGAAAAAAATCCTTGTATATGTGGACTTGCAGTTCAAACCAGTGTTGTTCAAGGGTCAATGGTAAAGAAAATAATCCAGTTATCTTGATTCCCAACCTACTTATGTACAGTCTCCAGCTCCTTAACAGTTGCTTCATGAACATTTACTCTTCATTTTTTTTTCAGATCACTTGAGTGTTTTGCATAAAAATGTCTGACATTGAGTCCCTCATATACTTTAATCTTCCTTTAAAGAGGAATATATAATTAACACATTCGAGTTAATTTCTAGTAGTGGTGACAGATTTGTACTGAATCACATTCATCCTTTTTTCCTATTTTCCTGGGCTCTGAAACTGACAAACTTACAATATAATTACCTGGGTTTAGGGAACAACTCTTTTTTTCCCCTTGAGAAATTGCCTGCTCTTCACAGTTTTTTAACCTCCATTACTAACACTGTCCTATAAACGCCCAAGTTAAGTAAGCCAGTAGCCTTGAAAGAAAAGGTAGTATGTAACTACCTGGTCAAAAGTACACTAACATTTGATTTAAGGACCTGCAGTAAAAAGAGCACTGACGCATAATAGAAAGGGCAGGAGTTTTGAAGTTAAACCAGAGCTACAGTCTTGGTTCCACCACTAGCTACAGTATCTGGCACATGGGCACTCAATAAATTTGAATTTCTTTCTCCTTTCTCACTCCTTCCTTCCTTCCCCACAGTTTTCAAGCCTCCAATGCCAGTGAGGAAACTTAACAATAAGCAAACGAGTGGGCTAAAGTTCAACTAAAATCAACAACTACCATAGCTAACCACTCTTAGTTACCTACACAATAAAAATGAAAGGGTGAACTACTTTCTGATACCTACTGAAGAAGTTAATCTGGACATCATAAACAAATATGTATAGGTACTAACGTATCCAGATATAGTTTCCAAAATTCAGATTGATATTAAAATAGTACATAATTAATTACCCAGAAATCATAATGCATTAACTCCTTACATTGTACAGCAGAAGCATTATGCTGTGGAAAGCACAAAGGTTTTGAGTCCTGTCTTGACTACAGGTTACTTAACTTTTATAGATGAGATGTTTCCTAGATTACACATGATGTAAAGTGTTCACATACTTCATTTTAATGGTTAAATAAATATTAGTCCCCTTCTCCTTGTTATCTGACTCATCACTTTTCAAAGGCCTTCCTTCAAAAATAGTTTCATGTTCCTCCTTCCCTTAAATGTGGAATGGTTGGATATGATGATGGAATCAATCAACTAGATTGTATTGTCTTTTAGAGCAAACAGTAAAGAATTTAAGTCATGGTAACTGGGCTTACAACTATTTTAAATTTGAAAACAGAATCAAAACTTCCATTTTACATTGATTTCACATAGGCGTTTTTCCCTAAGACAAATGCACCAACCAGAGTTAAGGGATCATTTAACAGCTTCCATGGATCAAAGCTACACTACGTAGAAATAAGATCAGACAACTTGCACTTTAGTGATTCCCTCAGTAGTCTGCCCTGGTTGAAGGGTACTTACTTGTCTTTTTCCTCTATCATCTTTACTTCCCACTCAAATGATCTAGGAGTAGCCAAGTAACAATTTCCTTTCATGAACTATTGTTATGGAGCTAAAGAACATGTATAACATCCTTCTCGACTTCTTTCATTCATCTTAACTCTGGATATTTCTTTTAAAGCCGATTTCGTCTTCACAGAGGAAGCAACAATACTATGCTTCCTTCAGGTACTCAATTTTTATATGTGAAAATTAACTTTTCATCTCATTTTCCATTTATTCACTCAACAAATATTTATTGTCACCTACCATACGCCAAGTCTTGAAGTACAAAATTTTCCAGATCAATTATAAATTTTGCAAGATTGGTTTCTGAGGAAAGGTGCAGTTAAAGAGACTTAAAACTTACTAACAAGAAAAGCAAATAAGCCAAAAGCAAAAATACAAAATATTATTCTACAAAAATCAAGGCCCAAATTACATATAGTCCCAAACTGTTTTTTTCCAGATGGCAAGTTAAATATACATTATCCATATTATAACGTCTCTCCTGAAAAACAGAAACACCTTTTTCTCTTGACGTTAGCTCAAAACACTGATAATCAACTATGCCCTTTGGTAGAACCAAGAGGGCTATCCACTTCTTCCACCTTTTACTCTTCCCCCACCAAATGTTCCAAAGAATGTACTACTAACTCTCTTAATATGTTAACTCTCTTTATTCTCTCACGAAAGTCACACACAGGGTAAGATTTGGCATAGAGGTCCATCCACTAGTAGTTACTAATGGTTGCCAAGGAAATGAAGAGGAAGTGGTAAGAGTAGACAAGAGTAGGAATTAATCTTACACGTATTGGCCCAGTCATGAAAAATATTAAAGTATTTCAGGTCTTGAGGGTAGAGGTTTTTGCCCTTGAGAACCACAAAAATATTAATACCACAATACAGATTTCATTTGCCGCCATTTGTGAGAAATGAATGAAGTTATTTGTTTGAAATCAACTTATTTGCCTCTATAGCTATTCCTTAAAAGCCCAAAACACCAATGATCACATATAAACACTAAATTAATATAAACCAGAACTGCAGCTACCACTTTGGTAAAACACAGGAAAACAATTATCTCCAAAATTAATTTTCTCAATTTCCTTTCAACTACACCAGTTTTATGTTACCTTTCTTTCTCTGTCATGAATTTTGAGAGCTATCATTCACACTTCTAAGTCTCAGTCTAATCAACATAAGCTAAAAAAGGAAAGAAAAAAAAATTTGCCCAAGAAATTTGAACCTAAAGGAATATGTTGGAAATCACACTCCAGTGTGTTTTTAAAAGTTTCAAGCAATAGTTCAGTTTCCCCTTTTCTCCCTCGTTCTGCACACCCTCGCCCACCCACCCCCATCCCACTTCACCCAGACAGAGGGTAACAGTCTGAGCTGCCCTGGTTGAGTTGATCCTAAAGTTAACATTCAGCAGCCCATTTCCAGACAGCAGCGCTAAATCTATTTGGATAAAACGCGTGTGACCCAGACAGTTGGCATTTGGCCCAAACGCGTTGCACCGGCAGCTCAAATAAAAACAAGAGTAAGAAACTCACTCTCTTGTTCCCTCTCAGTGCGCTTTCTCACTCTCCTGCTCTCTTTGCCTCCAGTACAACAAGGAAAGAAATTACCAAAGACAGGAATTGTAGTACACATTATCTGAAGGCAGCTTTCCAATAAACCCTCCAGCACAAACCCCTCCCCAATCTCTGAACTTTGATCCCATATACCATATATACAGACATACCCGATATTCAAGGCTCCGGAGGGTTATGAGTCTAGCACGTCCCAAGTGGCCAAAAGTAAATCAAAAACACACATTTCCATCTCTTTGATTAGCCTATTAAGAGCTTAACATATCTAGAGCATCGGGACTATAGCTACCACATTAATTCTGCCCTCTGAGCCCAGGCATAAAATATGCACTTGTCTGACTACTTAAGACACTGACTTGAAACTATAAAATGCAGAAGGTTTTTCTTTAAGAAAACTGAAAATCAGATTAAAATACACATCATTATTACTTTCCCGATTACTATTTGGTGATTAAAGACCACAAAAATCATCATCAAGTCATACTTCACAAAACATGTCTATTTGTATAATAAACGTATATTTTTTTGCATCATAAAATATTTGCAAGACCCAGAATTCTCCAACCCCCGACTAGTCTGGAGTTAAAAGATTTCTATCTGTAAAATGAGTTCAGTCAAGCTCACTCATTGCCATTTAAAAAAAAAAAAAAAAAGAAAAAAAAAGAAAAAAAAAACCACACAGAAAAAAGTTTCCTACGCGTTATTCGGAAGACAAGCAAAGCACAAGTTTTAATTTAAAAAAAAAAAAAGGTTTCATTGAATATTGTGAAGTCTTCCTTACCGTTTTCATCTTCAAATTCTGATAAAAAGTAAGTTTCAAACAATAGAGATTGCACTGGACGACTCACGTACTCCCTCTCCTCTTTTTTTTTTTTTTTCTGCCCCCCTTTGCAAAGCCACAGCAGTGAGTTAGTTATTCTGCAGCCAGAATAAAACCCTATAGTCTGGCTAACCGGGCTTTAGAGAACGGACTTTCCGATTTGGCAGAAAAAGAGATGCCTTCAATACATCCAGGCTATCATCCTGAGATGCTGCCTTTGCAAACCCCCTTTCTCTCCCGCACCCCCTCCCTCCAAAAAAAGGGGGGGGAGAAAAAAAAGAAAGGAAGGAAGGGAAAAAAAGACTTATTGGGGGTGGAAGTGGTGCCCTCTCTTCCTGGACAGCTTAGTGCCTTTGCTATGCAAATAACATGTGAAGAGCATCAAAAGGTATCAGGAGAAAAGAAGACAAGAGGAGCAGGAAGGGCAGCAAAGTTTTGTTGAAGTAGCCCTAGATCTCACTACCGGCCCCCAGCCAACTTGAATTGCAGCAGTAGAAAATTTTGGCAGCTTTTCCTCGGAGGCAGAGCACACTGACGTCAGTCTGCAGATGTGCCGGGCTGCGTC